>NC_134005.1:1448778-1763133 GCF_047716275.1 Strix uralensis | reverse complement strand
CAACAACCACTGCAACAACTACCACCGCACAACAACCACCGGAACAACAACTACCACACAACAACCACCACACAACCACCGCAAAACAACCACTGCAACAACAACCACCGCAAAACAACCACTGCAACAACAACCACCGCAACAACAACCACCGCACAACAACCACCGCAACAACAACCACCGCACAACAACCACCGCAACAAAAACCACCGCAACAACCACCGTACAACACCCAGCGCAACAACAACCACCGCAACAACAACCACCGCAACAAGAACCACCGCACAACAACCACCGCAAGAATAACCACCGCAAAAACAACCAACGCACAACAACTACCGAAACAACAACCACCGCAACAACCACCGCAACAACAACCACCTCACAACAACCACCGCACAACAACCACCGCACAACGACCACCGTACAACAACCACCGCAACAACAACCACCGCAACAACAAGCACTGCAACAACCACCGCACAACAACCACCGCACAACAACCACCGCAACAACAACCACCGCACAACAACCAACGCAACACAACCACCTCAACAACAACCACCGCAACAAAAACCACCTCACAACAACCACCGCAACAACAACTACCGCAACAACAACCACCGTACAACAACCACCGCAACAACAATCACCGCAACAACAACCACTGCAACAACCACCGCACAACAACCACCGCACAACAACCACCGCAACAACAACCACCGCACAACAACCAACGCATCACAACCACCTCAACAACAACCACCGCAACAACAACGACCTCAACAACAACCACCCCAACAACTACCACCGCAACAACAACCACCGCAACAACCACTGCAACAACAACCACTGCAACAACCACCGCAACAACAACTACCGCAACAAAAACCACCGTAAAACAACCACCGCAACAACAACCACCACACAACAACCACCGCAACAACAACCACCACACAACAACCACCGAAACAACAACCACCGCAACACAACCACCGCACAAAACCCACCGCACAACAACCACCGCAACAACAACCACCGCAACAATAACCACCGCAACACCAACCACCGCAACAACAACCACCGCAACAACAACCGCCGTACAAGAACCAACGCAGAACAACCACCGCAACAACAACTACCGCAACAACAACCACCGCAACAACAACCACCTCAACAACAACCACCGCAACAACAACAACCGCACAACAACCACCGCAATAACAACCACCGCACAACAACCACCGCAACAACAACCACTGCAACAACAACCACCGCAACAACAACCACCGCAACAAAACCACCGCACAAAAACCACCGCACAACAACCACCGCAACAACCACCACAACAAACACCGCACCAACAACCACCGCAACAACAACAACCGAACAACAACCACCGCAACAACAACCACCGGAACAACAACCACGGCAACAACAACCACTGCACAACAACCACCGCAACAACCACCACCGCAACAACAACCACCTCAACAATCACCGCAACACAAACACCGCACAAAACCCACCGCACAACAACCACTGCAACAACAACCACCACACAACAACCACCGCAACAACAACCACCTCAACAACAACCACCGCACAAAACCCACCGCACAACAACCACCGCAAGAACAACCACCACACAACAACCACCGCAACAAGAACCACCGCGCAACAACCACCGCAACAAGAAACACCGCACAACAACCACCGCAACAACAACCACCGCAACAACAACCAAAGCACAACAACCACCGCAACAACCACCGCAACAACAACCACCTCACAACAACCACCGCAACAACCACCGCACAACAACCACCGCACAACAACCACCGCAACAACAACCACCGCACAACAACCAACGCAACAACAACCACCGCAAGAACCACCGCAACAACAACCACCGCACAACAACCACCGCAACAACAACCACCGTAACAACAACCACCGCAAAACAACCACCGCACAAAAAACACCGCAACAACAACCACCGCACAACCACCACTGCAACAACCACCGCAACAACAACCACCGCACAACTGCCGCAACAACAACCACCGCAACAACAACCACTGCAACAACTACCACCGCACAACAACCACCGGAACAACAACTACCACACAACAACCACCACACAACCACCGCAAAACAACCACTGCAACAACAACCACCGCAAAACAACCACTGCAACAACAACCACCGCAACAACAGTCACCGCACAACAACCACCGGAACAACAACCACTGCAACAACTACCACCGCACAACAACCACCGCACAACAACCACCGCAACAACCACCGCACAACTCCTTCTGCAACAACAACCACGGCAACAACAACCACGGCAACAACAACCACCGCACAACAACCACCGGAACAACAACTACCACACAACAACCACCGCACAACCACCGCAAAACAACCACCGCAACAACAACCACCGCAACAACCACCGCACAACAACCAAGGCACAACAACCACCGCAACAACAACCACCGCACAACCACCGCAACAACAACCACCGCAACAACAACCACCGCACAACAACCACCGCACAACAACCACTGCAACAACCACCGCAACAACAACCATCGCGCAACAACCACCGCACAACACCCACTGCAACAACAACCACTGCAACAACAGTCACTGCAACAACAACCACCGCACAACAACTACCGCAACAACAACCACTGCAAGAACAACCACCGCACAACAACCACCAGAACAACAAGCACCGCACAACAACCACCGCAACAACAACCACTGCAACAACCACCGGAACAACCACCGCAACAACAACCACCGCAACAACAACCACCGTACAATAACCACCGCAACAACAACCACCGCAACAACAACCACCGCACAACAACTGCCGCAACAACAACCATCGCAACAACGACCACTGCAACAACTACCATCGCACAACAACCACCGCACAACAACCACCGGAAAAACAACCACCGCACAACAACCACCGCAACAACCACCGCAACAACAACCACCGCACAACAACCACCGCAACAACAACCACAACAACAACCACCGAACAACAACCACCGCACAACAACCACCGCACAACTACCGCAACAACAACCACCGCAACAACAACCACCGCAACAACAACCACCGCAACAACAACCGCACAACAACCACCGCATTAACAACCACCGCACAACAACCACCGCAACAACAACCACTGCAACAACAACCACCGCACAACAACTGCCGCAACAACAACCACCGCAACAACAACCACCACACAACAACCACCGCAACAAGAACCACCACACAACAACCACCGCAACAAGAACCACCGCACAACAACCACCGCAACAACAACCACCGCAACAACAACCAAAGCACAACAACCACCACAACAATAACCACCGCAACAACCACCGCAACAACCACCTCACAACAACCACCGCAACAACAACCACCGCAACAACAACCACCGCACAACAACCACCGCAACAACAACCACCATAACAACAACCACCATACAACAACCACCGCAACAACAACCACCGCAACAACAACCACCGCACAACAACCACCGCAACAAAAACCACCGCAACAACAACCACCGTACAACAACCACCGCAACAACAACCACTGCAACAACAACCACTGCAACAACCGCTGCACAACAACCACCGCACAATAACCACTGCAGCAGCAACCACCACACAACCACCGCAACAACAACCACCGCAACAACAACCGAACAACAACCACCGCAACAACAACAACCACCGCAACAACCACCACAACAACCACCGCACAACAACCACCGCACAACAACCACTGCACAACAACCACAGCAACAACAACCACCGGACAACAACCACCGCAACAACAACCACCGCACAACAACCACCGCAACAAAAACCACCGCAACAACCACCGAACAACACCCAGCGCAACAACAACCACCGCAACAACAACCACCGCAACAAGAACCACCGCACAACAACCACCGCAAGAATAACCACCGCAAAAACAACCAACGCACAACAACTACCGCAACAACAACCACCGCAACAACCACCGCAACAACAACCACCTCACAACAACCACCGCAACAACAACTACCGCAACAACAACCACCGTACAACAACCACCGCAACAACAACCACCGCAACAACCACTGCAACAACCACCGCACAACAACCACCGCACAACGACCACCGTACAACAACCACCGCAACAACAACCACCGCAACAACAACCACCGCACAACAACCAACGCAACACAACCACCTCAACAACAACCACCGCAACAAAAACCACCTCACAACAACCACCGCAACAACAACTACCGCAACAACAACCACCGTACAACAACCACCGCAACAACAACCACCGCAACAACAACCACTGCAACAACCACCGCACAACAACCACCGCACAACAACCACCGCAACAACAACCACCGCACAACAACCAACGCATCACAACCACCTCAACAACAACCACCGCAACAACAACGACCTCAACAACCATCCCAACAACTACCACCGCAACAACAACCACCGCAACAACCACTGCAACAACAACCACTGCAACAACCACCGCAACAACAACTACCGCAACAAAAACCACCGTAAAACAACCACCGCAACAACAACCACCACACAACAACCACCGCAACAACAACCACCACACAACAACCACCGCAACAACAACCACCTCAACAACAACCACCGCAACACAACCACCGCACAAAACCCACCGCACAACAACCAC
Source organism: Strix uralensis (assembly GCF_047716275.1). Lineage (NCBI taxonomy): Eukaryota > Metazoa > Chordata > Aves > Strigiformes > Strigidae > Strix > Strix uralensis. The sequence continues at coordinate 1,758,369 of NC_134005.1, read as the reverse complement.
CGCAACAACAAACACCGCAACAAGAACCACCGCACAACAACCACCGCAACAACCACCGCAACAATAACCACCGCAACAACAACCACCGCAACAACAACCACCGCAACAACAACCGCCGTACAAGAACCAACGCAGAACAACCACCGCAACAACAACTACCGCAACAACAACCACCGCAACAACAACCACCTCAACAACAACCACCGCAACAACAACAACCGCACAACAACCACCGCAATAACAACCACCGCACAACAACCACCGCAATAACAACCACAACAACAACCACCGAACAACAACCACCGCACAACAACCACCGCACAACTACCGCAACAACAACCACCGCAACAACAACCACCTCAACAACAACCACCGCAACAACAACCGCACAACCACCGCATTAACAACCACCGCACAACAACCACCGCAACAACAACCACTGCAACAACAACCACCGCACAACAACTGCCGCAACAACAACCACCGCAACAACAACCACCACACAACAACCACCGCAACAAGAACCACCGCACAACAACCACCGCAACAACAACCACCGCAACAACAACCAAAGCACAACAACCACCGCAACAATAACCACCGCAACAACCACCGCAACAACCACCTCACAACAACCACCGCAAGAACAACCACTGCAACAACAACCACCGCACAACAACCACCGCAACAACAACCACCGTAACAACAACCACCACACAACAACCACCGCAACAAGAACCACCGCGCAACAACCACCGCAACAAGAAACACCGCACAACAACCACCGCAACAACAACCACCGCAACAACAACCAAAGCACAACAACCACCGCAACAACCACCGCAACAACAACCACCTCACAACAACCACCGCAACAACAACAACCGCAACAACCACCGCACAACAACCACCGCACAACAACCACCGCAACAACAACCACCGCACAACAACCAACGCAACAACAACCACCGCAAGAACCACCGCAACAACAACCACCGCACAACAACCACCGCAACAACAACCACCGTAACAACAACCACCGCAAAACAACCACCGCACAAAAAACACCGCAACAACAACCACCGCAAAACAACCAACGCAACAACAACCACCGCAACAACAACCACCGCACAACAACCACTGCAACAACCACCGCACAACAACCACCGCACAACAACCACCGCAACAACAACCACCGCACAACCACCGCACAACCACCGCACAATAACCACTGCAGCAACAACCACCACACAACCACCGCAACAACAACCACAGCAACAACAACCGAACAACAACCACCGCAACAACAACCACCGCAACAACAACCACCACAACAACCACCGCACAACAACCACCGCAACAACAACCACCGCACAACCACCACCACAACAACCACCGCAACAACAACCACCGCACAACTGCCGCAACAACAACCACCGCAACAACAACCACTGCAACAACTACCACCGCACAACAACCACCGGAACAACAACTACCACACAACAACCACCACACAACCACCGCAAAACAACCACTGCAACAACAACCACCGCAAAACAACCACTGCAACAACAACCACCGCAACAACAGTCACCGCACAACAACCACCGGAACAACAACCACTGCAACAACTACCACCGCACAACAACCACCGCACAACAACCACCGCAACAACCACCGCACAACTCCTTCTGCAACAACAACCACGGCAACAACAACCACCGCAACAACAACCACCGCACAACAACCACCGGAACAACAACTACCACACAACAACCACCGCACAACCACCGCAAAACAACCACCGCAACAACAACCACCGCAACAACCACCGCACAACAACCAAGGCACAACAACCACCGCAACAACAACCACCGCACAACCACCGCAACAACAACCACCGCAACAACAACCACCGCAACAACAACCACCGCACAACAACCACTGCAACAACCACCGCAACAACAACCATCGCGCAACAACCACCGCACAACACCCACTGCAACAACAACCACTGCAACAACAGTCACCGCAACAACAACCACCGCACAACAACTACCGCAACAACAACCACTGCAAGAACAACCACCGCACAACAACCACCAGAACAACAAGCACCGCACAACAACCACCGCAACAACAACCACTGCAACAACCACCGGAACAACCACCGCAACAACAACCACCGCAACAACAACCACCGTACAATAACCACCGCAACAACAACCACCGCAACAACAACCACCGCACAACAACTGCCGCAACAACAACCATCGCAACAACGACCACTGCAACAACTACCATCGCACAACAACCACCGCACAACAACCACCGGAAAAACAACCACCGCACAACAACCACCGCAACAACCACCGCAACAACAACCACCGCACAACAACCACCGCAACAACAACCACAACAACAACCACCGAACAACAACCACCGCACAACAACCACCGCACAACTACCGCAACAACAACCACCGCAACAACAACCACCGCAACAACAACCGCACAACAACCACCGCATTAACAGCCACCGCACAACAACCACCGCAACAACAACCACTGCAACAACAACCACCGCACAACAACTGCCGCAACAACAACCACCGCAACAACAACCACCACACAACAACCACCGCAACAAGAACCACCACACAACAACCACCGCAACAAGAACCACCGCACAACAACCACCGCAACAACAACCACCGCAACAACAACCAAAGCACAACAACCACCGCAACAATAACCACCGCAACAACCACCGCAACAACCACCTCACAACAACCACCGCAACAACAACCACCGCAACAACAACCACCGCACAACAACCACCGCAACAACAACCACCATAACAACAACCACCATACAACAACCACCGCAACAACAACCACCGCAACAACAACCACCGCACAACAACCACCGCAACAAAAACCACCGCAACAACAACCACCGTACAACAACCACCGCAACAACAACCACTGCAACAACAACCACTGCAACAACCGCTGCACAACAACCACCGCACAATAACCACTGCAGCAGCAACCACCACACAACCACCGCAACAACAACAACCACCGCAACAACCACCACAACAACCACCGCACAACAACCACCGCACAACAACCACTGCACAACAACCACAGCAACAACAACCACCACAAAGCAACCACCGCAACAACAACCACCGCAACAACAACCACCGGACAACAACCACCGCAACAACAACCACCGCACAACAACCACCGCAACAAAAACCACCGCAACAACCACCGTACAACACCCAGCGCAACAACAACCACCGCAACAACAACCACCGCAACAAGAACCACCGCACAACAACCACCGCAAGAATAACCACCGCAAAAACAACCAACGCACAACAACTACCGCAACAACAACCACCGCAACAACCACCGCAACAACAACCACCTCACAACAACCACCGCAACAACAACTACCGCAACAACAACCACCGTACAACAACCACCGCAACAACAACCACCGCAACAACAACCACTGCAACAACCACCGCACAACAACCACCGCACAACGACCACCGTACAACAACCACCGCAACAACAACCACCGCAACAACAAGCACTGCAACAACCACCGCACAACAACCACCGCACAAAAACCAACGCAACACAACCACCTCAACAACAACCACCGCAACAAAAACCACCTCACAACAACCACCGCAACAACAACTACCGCAACAACAACCACCGTACAACAACCACCGCAACAACAACCACCGCAACAACAACCACTGCAACAACCACCGCACAACAACCACCGCACAACAACCACCGCAACAACAACCACCGCACAACAACCAACGCATCACAACCACCTCAACAACAACCACCGCAACAACAACGACCTCAACAACAACCACCCCAACAACTACCACCGCAACAACAACCACCGCAACAACCACTGCAACAACAACCACTGCAACAACCACCGCAACAACAACTACCGCAACAAAAACCACCGTAAAACAACCACCGCAACAACAACCACCACACAACAACCACCGCAACAACAACCACCACACAACAACCACCGCAACAACAACCACCTCAACAACAACCACCGCAACACAACCACCGCACAAAACCCACCGCACAACAACCACCGCAACAACAAACACCGCAACAAGAACCACCGCACAACAACCACCGCAACAACCACCGCAACAATAACCACCGCAACAACAACCACCGCAACAACAACCACCGCAACAACAACCGCCGTACAAGAACCACCGCACAACAACCACCGCACAACTACCGCAACAACAACCACCGCAACAACAACCACCTCAACAACAACCACCGCAACAACAACCGCACAACAACCACCGCATTAACAACCACCGCACAACAACCACCGCAACAACAACCACTGCAACAACAACCACCGCACAACAACTGCCGCAACAACAACCACCGCAACAACAACCACCACACAACAACCACCGCAACAAGAACCACCGCACAACAACCACCGCAACAACAACCACCGCAACAACAACCAAAGCACAACAACCACCGCAACAATAACCACCGCAACAACCACCGCAACAACCACCTCACAACAACCACCGCAAGAACAACCACTGCAACAACAACCACCGCACAACAACCACCGCAACAAAAACCACCGTAACAACAACCACCATACAACAACCACCGCAACAACAACCACCGCAACAACAACCACCGCACAACAACCACCGCAACAAAAACCACCGCAACAACAACCACCGTACAACAACCACCGCAACAACAACCACTGCAACAACAACCACTGCAACAACCGCTGCACAACAACCACCGCACAATAACCACTGCAGCAGCAACCACCACACAACCACCGCAACAACAAGCACCGCAACAACAAACGAACAACAACCACCGCAACAACAACAAGCACCGCAACAACCACCACAACAACCACCGCACAACAACCACCGCACAACAACCACTGCACAACAACCACAGCAACAACAACCACCGCAAAGCAACCACCGCAACAACAACCACCGCAACAACAACCACCGCACAACAACCACCGCAACAACAACCACCGCACAACAACCACCGCAACAAAAACCACCGCAACAACCACCGTACAACACCCAGCGCAACAACAACCACCGCAACAACAACCACCGCAACAAGAACCACCGCACAACAACCACCGCAAGAATAACCACCGCAAAAACAACCAACGCACAACAACTACCGCAACAACAACCACCGCAACAACCACCGCAACAACAACCACCTCACAACAACCACCGCACAACAACCACCGCACAACGACCACCGTACAACAACCACCGCAACAACAACCACCGCAACAACAACCACTGCAACAACCACCGCACAACAACCACCGCACAACAACCACCGCAACAACAACCACCGCACAACAACCAACGCATCACAACCACCTCAACAACAACCACCGCAACAACAACGACCTCAACAACAACCACCCCAACAACTACCACCGCAACAACCACTGCAACAACAACCACTGCAACAACCACCGCAACAACAACTACCGCAACAAAAACCACCGTAAAACAACCACCGCAACAACAACCACCACACAACAACCACCGCAACAACAACCACCACACAACAACCACCGCAACAACAACCACCTCAACAACAACCACCGCAACACAACCACCGCACAAAACCCACCGCACAACAACCACCGCAACAACAACCACCGCAACAATAACCACCGCAACACCAACCACCGCAACAACAACCACCGCAACAACAACCGCCGTACAAGAACCAACGCAGAACAACCACCGCAACAACAACTACCGCAACAACAACCACCGCAACAACAACCACCTCAACAACAACCACCGCACAACAACCACCGCAACAACAACCACTGCAACAACAACCACCGCAACAACAACCACTGCAACAACAACCACCGCAACAACAACCACCGCAACAAAACCACCGCACAAAAACCACCGCACAACAACCACCGCAACAACCACCACAACAACCACCGCACCAACAACCACGGCAACAACAACAACCGAACAACAACCACCGCAACAACAACCACCGGAACAACAACCACGGCAACAACAACCACTGCACAACAACCACCGCAACAACCACCACCGCAACAACAACCACCTCAACAATCACCGCAACACAAACACCGCACAAAACCCACCGCACAACAACCACTGCAACAACAACCACCACACAACAACCACCGCAACAACAACCACCTCAACAACAACCACCGCACAAAACCCACCGCACAACAACCACCGCAAGAACAACCACCACACAACAACCACCGCAACAAGAACCACCGCGCAACAACCACCGCAACAAGAAACACCGCACAACAACCACCGCAACAACAACCACCGCAACAACAACCAAAGCACAACAACCACCGCAACAACCACCGCACAACAACCACCGCACAACAACCACCGCAACAACAACCACCGCACAACAACCACCGCAACAACAACCACCGCAAGAACCACCGCAACAACAACCACCGCAACAACAACCACCGTAACAACAACCACCGCAAAACAACCACCGCACAAAAAACACCGCAACAACAACCACCGCAAAACAACCAACGCAACAACAACCACTGCAACAACCACCGCACAACAACCACCGCACAACAACCACCGCAACAACAACCACCGCACAACCACCGCACAATAACCACTGCAGCAACAACCACCACACAACCACCGCAACAACAACCACAGCAACAACAACCGAACAACAACCACCGCAACAACAACCACCGCAACAACAACCACCACAACAACCACCGCACAACAACCACCGCAACAACAACCACCGCACAACCACCACCACAACAACCACCGCAACAACAACCACCGCACAACTGCCGCAACAACAACCACCGCAACAACAACCACTGCAACAACTACCACCGCACAACAACCACCGGAACAACAACTACCACACAACAACCACCACACAACCACCGCAAAACAACCACTGCAACAACAACCACCGCAAAACAACCACTGCAACAACAACCACCGCAACAACAGTCACCGCACAACAACCACCGGAACAACAACCACTGCAACAACTACCACCGCACAACAACCACCGCAACAACAACCACCGCACAACAACCACCGCAACAACAACCACCGCAACAACCACTGCAACAACAACCACCGCACGAAAACCACCGCACAACTACCGCAACAACAACCACCGCACAACAACCACCGGAACAACCACCGCAACAACAACCACCGCAACAACAACCACCGTACAATAACCACCGCAACAACAACCACCGCAACAACAACCACCGCACAACAACTGCCGCAACAACAACCATCGCAACAACGACCACTGCAACAACTACCATCGCACAACAACCACCGCAACAACAACCACCTCAACAACAACCACCGCAACAACAACCGCACAACAACCACCGCATTAACAACCACCGCACAACAACCACCGCAACAACAACCACTGCAACAACAACCACCGCACAACAACCGCCGCAACAACAACCACCGCAACAACAACCACCACACAACAACCACCGCAACAAGAACCACCACACAACAACCACCGCAACAAGAACCACCGCACAACAACCACCGCAACAACAACCACCGCAACAACAACCAAAGCACAACAACCACCGCAACAATAACCACTGCAACAACCACCGCAACAACCACCTCACAACAACCACCGCAACAACAACCACCGCAACAACAACCACCGCACAACAACCACCGCAACAACAACCACCGTAACAACAACCACCATACAACAACCACCGCAACAACAACCACCGCAACAACAACCACCGCACAACAACCACCGCAACAAAAACCACCGCAACAACAACCACCGTACAACAACCACCGCAACAACAACCACTGCAACAACAACCACTGCAACAACCGCTGCACAACAACCACCGCACAATAACCACTGCAGCAGCAACCACCACACAACCACAGCAACAACAACCACCGCAACAACAACCGAACAACAACCACCGCAACAACAACAACCACCGCAACAACCACCACAACAACCACCGCACAACAACCACCGCAACAACAACCACCGCACAACCACCACCACAACAACCACCGCAACAACAACCACCGCACAACAACTACCGCAACAACAACCACTGCAACAACAACCACTGCAACAAATACCACCGCACAACAACCACCGCACAACCACCGAACAATAACCACTGCAGCAACAACCACCACACAACCACCGCAACAACAACCACCGCAACAACAACCGAACAACAACCACCGCAACAACAAGAACCACCGCAACAAGAACCACCGCAACAACCACCGCACAACAACCACCGCAACAACAACCACCGCAACAACAACCACCGCACAACAACTACCGCAACAACAACCACCGCAACAATAACCACTGCAACAACTACCACCGCACAACAACCACCGCAAAAACAACCACCGCACAACAACCACCGCAGAACAACCACCGCAAGAAAACCACCGCGCAACTACCGCAACAACAACCACCGCACAACAACCACCGCACAACAACCACCGCAACAACCACCGCAAAAACAACCATCGCGCAACAACCACCGCACAACACCCACTGCAACAACAACCACTGCAACAACAGTCACCGCAACAACAACCACCGCACAACAACTAACGCAACAACAACCACTGCAACAACAACCACCGCACAACAACCACCGGAACAACAAGCACCGCACAACAACCACCGCAACAACAACCACCACACAACAACCACCGCAACAACAACCACCTCAACAACAACCACCGCAACACAACCACCGCACAAAACCCACCGCACAACAACCACCGCAACAACAACCACCGCAACAACTACCGCCGCACAACAACCACCGCAACAACAACCACCGCACAACAACCACCAGAACAACAACCACCGCAACAACCACTGCAACAACAACCACCGCACGAAAACCACCGCACAACTACCGCAACAACAACCACCGCACAACAACCACCGGAACAACCACCGCAACAACAACCACCGCAACAACAACCACCGTACAATAACCACCGCAACAACAACCACCGCAACAACAACCACCGCACAACAACTGCCGCAACAACAACCATCGCAACAACGACCACTGCAACAACTACCATCGCACAACAACCACCGCACAACAACCACCGGAAAAACAACCACCGCACAACAACCACCGCAACAACCACCGCAACAACAACCACCGCAACAACAACCACCTCAACAACAACCACCGCAACAACAACCGCACAACAACCACCGCATTAACAACCACCGCACAACAACCACCGCAACAACAACCACTGCAACAACAACCACCGCACAACAACCGCCGCAACAACAACCACCGCAACAACAACCACCACACAACAACCACCGCAACAAGAACCACCACACAACAACCACCGCAACAAGAACCACCGCACAACAACCACCGCAACAACAACCACCGCAACAACAACCAAAGCACAACAACCACCGCAACAATAACCACTGCAACAACCACCGCAACAACCACCTCACAACAACCACCGCAACAACAACCACCGCAACAACAACCACCGCACAACAACCACCGCAACAACAACCACCGTAACAACAACCACCATACAACAACCACCGCAACAACAACCACCGCAACAACAACCACCGCACAACAACCACCGCAACAAAAACCACCGCAACAACAACCACCGTACAACAACCACCGCAACAACAACCACTGCAACAACAACCACTGCAACAACCGCTGCACAACAACCACCGCACAATAACCACTGCAGCAGCAACCACCACACAACCACAGCAACAACAACCACCGCAACAACAACCGAACAACAACCACCGCAACAACAACAACCACCGCAACAACCACCACAACAACCACCGCACAACCACCGCAACAACAACCACCGCACAACCACCACCACAACAACCACCGCAACAACAACCACCGCACAACAACTACCGCAACAACAACCACTGCAACAACAACCACTGCAACAACTACCACCGCACAACAACCACCGCACAACCACCGAACAATAACCACTGCAGCAACAACCACCACACAACCACCGCAACAACAACCACCGCAACAACAACCGAACAACAACCACCGCAACAACAAGAACCACCGCAACAAGAACCACCGCAACAACCACCGCACAACAACCACCGCAACAACAACCACCGCAACAACAACCACCGCACAACAACTACCGCAACAACAACCACCGCAACAACAACCACTGCAACAACTACCACCGCACAACAACCACCGCAAAAACAACCACCGCACAACAACCACCGCAGAACAACCACCGCAAGAAAACCACCGCGCAACTACCGCAACAACAACCACCGCACAACAACCACCGCACAACAACCACCGCAACAACCACCGCAAAAACAACCATCGCGCAACAACCACCGCACAACACCCACTGCAACAACAACCACTGCAACAACAGTCACCGCAACAACAACCACCGCACAACAACTACCGCAACAACAACCACTGCAACAACAACCACCGCACAACAACCACCGGAACAACAAGCACCGCACAACACCCACCGCAACAACAACCACCACACAACAACCACCGCAACAACAACCACCTCAACAACAACCACCGCAACACAACCACCGCACAAAACCCACCGCACAACAACCACCGCAACAACAACCACCGCAACAAGAACCACCGCACAACAACCACCGCAACAACCACCGCAACAATAACCACCGCAACAACAACCACCGCAACAACAACCACCGCAACAACAACCGCCGTACAAGAACCAACGCAGAACAACCACCGCAACAACAACTACCGCAACAACAACCACCGCAACAACAACCACCTCAACAACAACCACCGCAACAACAACAACCGCACAACAACCACCGCAATAACAACCACCGCACAACAACCACCGCAATAACAACCACAACAACGACCACCGAACAACAACCACCGCAACAACAACCACCGCACAACAACTACCGCAACAACAACCACTGCAACAACAACCACTGCAACAACTACCACCGCACAACAACCACCGCACAACAACCACCGCAACAACAACCACCGCACAACAACCACCGCACAACAACCACCGCAACAACCACCGCAAAAACAACCATCGCGCAACAACCACCGCACAACACCCACTGCAACAACAACCACTGCAACAACAGTCACCGCAACAACAACCACCGCACAACAACTACCGCAACAACAACCACTGCAACAACAACCACCGCACAACAACCACCGGAACAACAAGCACCGCACAACAACCACCGCAACAACAACCACCACACAACAACCACCGCAACAACAACCACCTCAACAACAACCACCGCAACACAACCACCGCACAAAACCCACCGCACAACAACCACCGCAACAACAACCACCGCAACAAGAACCACCGCACAACAACCACCGCAACAACCACCGCAACAATAACCACCGCAACAACAACCACCGCAACAACAACCACCTCAACAACAACCACCGCAACAACAACCGCACAACAACCACCGCATTAACAACCACCGCACAACAACCACCGCAACAACAACCACTGCAACAACAACCACCGCACAACAACTGCCGCAACAACAACCACCGGAACAACAACCACCACACAACAACCACCGCAACAAGAACCACCACACAACAACCACCGCAACAAGAACCACCGCACAACAACCACCGCAACAACAACCACCGCAACAACAACCAAAGCACAACAACCACCGCAACAATAACCACCGCAACAACCACCGCAACAACCACCTCACAACAACCACCGCAAGAACAACCACTGCAACAACAACCACCGCAACAACAACCACCGCACAACAACCACCGCAACAACAACCACCGCACAACAACCACCGCAACAAAAACCACCGCAACAACCACCGTACAACACCCAGCGCAACAACAACCACCGCAACAACAACCACCGCAACAAGAACCACCGCACAACAACCACCGCAAGAATAACCACCGCAAAAACAACCAACGCACAACAACTACCGCAACAACAACCACCGCAACAACCACCGCAACAACAACCACCTCACAACAACCACCGCACAACAACCACCGCACAACGACCACCGTACAACAACCACCGCAACAACAACCACCGCAACAACAAGCACTGCAACAACCACCGCACAACAACCACCGCACAACAACCACCGCAACAACAACCACCGCACAACAACCAACGCAACACAACCACCTCAACAACAACCACCGCAACAAAAACCACCTCACAACAACCACCGCAACAACAACTACCGCAACAACAACCACCGTACAACAACCACCGCAACAACAACCACCGCAACAACAACCACTGCAACAACCACCGCACAACAACCACCGCACAACAACCACCGCAACAACAACCACCGCACAACAACCAACGCATCACAACCACCTCAACAACAACCACCGCAACAACAACGACCTCAACAACAACCACCCCAACAACTACCACCGCAACAACAACCACCGCAACAACCACTGCAACAACAACCACTGCAACAACCACCGCAACAACAACTACCGCAACAAAAACCACCGTAAAACAACCACCGCAACAACAACCACCACACAACAACCACCGCAACAACAACCACCACACAACAACCACCTCAACAACAACCACCGCAACACAACCACCGCACAAAACCCACCGCACAACAACCACCGCAACAACAACCACCGCAACAATAACCACCGCAACACCAACCACCGCAACAACAACCACCGCAACAACAACCGCCGTACAAGAACCAACGCAGAACAACCACCGCAACAACAACTACCGCAACAACAACCACCGCAACAACAACCACCTCAACAACAACCACCGCAACAACAACAACCGCACAACAACCACCGCAATAACAACCACCGCACAACAACCACCGCAACAACAACCACTGCAACAACAGTCACCGCAACAACAACCACCGCACAACAACTACCGCAACAACAACCACTGCAAGAACAACCACCGCACAACAACCACCAGAACAACAAGCACCGCACAACAACCACCGCAACAACAACCACTGCAACAACCACCGGAACAACCACCACAACAACAACCACCGCAACAACAACCACCACAAAACAACCACCACAACAACCACCGCAACAACAACCACCGCACAACAACTGCCGCAACAACAACCATCGCAACAACGACCACTGCAACAACTACCATCGCACAACAACCACCGCACAACAACCACCGGAAAAACAACCACCGCACAACAACCACCGCAACAACCACCGCAACAACAACCACCGCAAGAAAACCACCGCACAACTACTGCAACAACAACCACCGCACAACAACCACCGCGCAACAACCACCACAACAACAACCACCGCAACAACAACCACCGCGCAACAACCACCACAACAACAACCACCGCACAACAACCACCGCAACAACAACCACAACAACAACCACCGCAACAACAACCACCGCACAACTACCACCGTAACAACCACTGCAACAACAACCACCGCAAGAACAACCACCGCACAACTACCGCAACAACAACCACCGCACAACAACCACCGCACAACAACCACCGCAACAACCACCGCAAAGCAACCACTGCAACAACAACCACCGCAACAACAACCACTGCAACAACAACCACCGCAACAACAACCACTGCAACAACAACCACTGCAACAACCACCGCACAACAACCACCGCACAACAACCACCGCAACAACAACCACCACACAACCACCGCAACAACAACCACCGCAACAACAACCACCGCACAACAACCACTGCAACAACCACCGCAACAACAACCATCGCGCAACAACCACCGCACAACACCCACTGCAAAAACAACCACTGCAACAACAGTCACCGCAACAACAACCACCGCACAACAACTACCGCAACAACAACCACTGCAAGAACAACCACCGCACAACAACCACCAGAACAACAAGCACCGCACAACAACCACCGCAACAACAACCACTGCAACAACCACCGGAACAACCACCACAACAACAACCACCGCAACAACAACCACCACAAAACAACCACCACAACAACCACCGCAACAACAACCACCGCACAACAACTGCCGCAACAACAACCATCGCAACAACGACCACTGCAACAACTACCATCGCACAACAACCACCGCACAACAACCACCGGAAAAACAACCACCGCACAACAACCACCGCAACAACCACCGCAACAACAACCACCGCAAGAAAACCACCGCACAACTACTGCAACAACAACCACCGCACAACAACCACCGCACAACAACCACCGCGCAACAACCACCACAACAACAACCACCGCAACAACAACCACCGCGCAACAACCACCACAACAACAACCACCGCACAACAACCACCGCAACAACAACCACCGCACAACTACCACCGTAACAACCACTGCAACAACAACCACCGCAAGAACAACCACCGCACAACTACCGCAACAACAACCACCTCACAACAACCACCGCACAACAACCACCGCAACAACCACCGCAAAACAACCACTGCAACAACAACCACCGCAACAACAACCACTGCAACAACAACCACCGCAACAACAACCACTGCAACAACTACCACCGCACAACAACCACCGCAACAACAAACACCGCAGGAACAACCACCGGAACAACCACCGGAAAAACCAACGCAACAACAACCACCGCACAAAACCCACCGCACAACAACCACCGAAACAACAACCACCACACAACAACCACCGCAACAACAACCACCACAACCACCGCACAACAACGACCGCAACAACAACCAACGCAACAACAACCACCGCAACAACCACCACAACCACCGCACAACAAACTCCGCAACAACAACCACCGCACAACAACCACCGCAACAACAACCACCGAAACAACAACCACTGCAACAACAACCACCGCAACAACAACCACCGCAACAACAACCACCGCACAACAGCCACCGGAACAACAACCACGGCAACAACAACCACTGCAACAACCACCGCACAACAACCACCGCACAACAACCACCGCACCAACCACCGCAAAACAACCACCGCACAAAAACCACCGCAACAACAACCACCGCAAAACAGCCAACGCAACAACAACCACCGCAACAACCACCGCAACAACAACCACCGCACAACAACCACCGCAACAACAACCATCGCGCAACAACCACCGCACAACACCCACTGCAACAACAACCACCGCAACAACAGTCACCGCACAACAACCACCGGAACAACAACCACCGCAAGAAAACCACCGCACAACAACCACCGCACAACAACCACCGCACAACAACCACCGCAACAACAACCACCGCACAACTACCGCAACAACAACCATCGCGCAACAACCATCGCGCAACAACCACCGCACAACACCCACTGCAACAACAACCACCGCAACAACAGTCACCGCAACAACAACCACCGCACAACAACCACTGCAACAACAACCACCGCACAACAACCACCGCAACAACAACTACCACACAACAACCACCGCACAACCACCGCAAAACAACCACTGCAACAACAACCACCGCTACAACAACCACCGCACAACAACCACCGCAACAACAACCACCACAACAACAACTACCGCAACAACAACCGCCGCGCAACAACCACAACAACAACCACCGCAACAACAACCCCCGCACAACAACTGCCGCAACAACAACCACCGCAACAACAACCACTGCAACAACTACCACCACACAACAACCACCGCACAACAACCACCGGAAAAACAACCACCACACAACAACCACCGGAAAAACAACCACCGCACAACAACCACCGCAACAACAACCACCTCAACAACAACCACCGGAAGAAGAACCACTGCAACAACAACCACCGCACAACAACCACCGCAACAACAACCACCGCACAACAACCACCGCAACAACAACCATCGCGCAACAACCACCGCACAACACCCACTGCAACAACAACCACCGGAACAACAACCACCGGAACAACAACCACCGCACAACAACCACCGCACAACAACCACCGCACAACAACCACCGCAACAACAACCACCGCACAACTACCGCAACAACAACCACCGCACAACAACCATCGCGCAACAACCACCGCACAACACCCACTGCAACAACAACCACCGCAACAACAGTCACCGCAACAACAACCACCGCACAACAACCACTGCAACAACAACCACCGCACAACAACCACCGGAACAACAACTACCACACAACAACCACCGCACAACCACCGCAAAACAACCACTGCAACAACAACCACCGCAACAACAACCACTGCAACAACAACCACCGCACAACAAACACCGCAACAACAACCACCGCACAACAACCACCGCAACAACAACCACCACAACAACAACTACCGCAACAACAACCGCCGCGCAACAACCACAACAACAACCACCGCAACAACAACCCCCGCACAACAACTGCCGCAACAACAACCACCGCAACAACAACCACTGCAACAACTACCACCGCACAACAACCACCGCACAACAACCACCGGAAAAACAACCACCACACAACAACCACCGGAAAAACAACCACCACACAACAACCACCGCAACAACAACCACCTCAACAACAACCACCGGAAGAAGAACCACTGCAACAACAACCACCGCACAACAACCACCGGAACAACAACCACCGCACAACAACCACCGCACAACAACCACCGCACAACAACCACCGCAACAACAACGACCTCAACAACAACCACCCCAACAACTACCACCGCAACAACAACCACCGCAACAACCACTGCAACAACAACCACTGCAACAACCACCGCAACAACAACTACCGCAACAAAAACCACCGTAAAACAACCACCGCAACAACAACCACCACACAACAACCACCGCAACAACAACCACCACACAACAACCACCGCAACAACAACCACCTCAACAACAACCACCGCAACACAACCACCGCACAAAACCCACCGCACAACAACCACCGCAACAACAACCACCACACAACAACCACCGCAACAAGAACCACCGCGCAACACCCACCGCAACAACAACCACCGCACAACAAACACTGCAACAACAACCACCGCAACAACCACCGCAACAATAACCACCGCAACAACAACCACCGCAACAACAACCACCGCAACAACAACCGCCGTACAAGAACCAACGCAGAACAACCACCACAACAACAACCACCGCAACAACAACCACCACACAACAACCACCGCAACAAGAACCACCGCACAACAACCACCGCAACAACAACAACCGCAGAACAACCACCGCGCAACACCCACCGCAACAACAACCACCGCACAACAAACACTGCAACAACAACCACCGCAACAACCACCGCAACAATAAACACCGCAACAACAACCACCGCACAACAACCACCGCAACAACAACCGCCGTACAAGAACCAACGTAGAACAACCACCGCAACAACAACCACCGCAACAACAACCACCGCAACAACAACCACCGCAACAACAACCACCGCAACAACAACCACCGCACAACCACCACCACAACAACCGCCGCAACAACAACCACCGCACAACAACTGACGCAACAAAAACAACCGCAACAACAACCACTGCAACAACTACCACCGCACAACAACCACCGGAAAAACATCCACCGCACAACAACCACCGCACAACAACCACCGCAACAACCACTGCAACAACAACCACCGCAAGAAAACCACCGCGCAACTACCGCAACAACAACCACCGCACAACAACCACCGCACAACAACCACCGCAACAACCACCACAACAACAACCATCGCGCAACAACCACCGCACAACACCCACTGCAACAACAACCACTGCAACAACAGTCACCGCAACAACAACCACCGCACAACAACTACCGCAACAACAACCACTGCAACAACTACCACCACACAACAACCATCGCGCAACAACCACCGCACAACAACTACCGCAACAACAACCACTGCAACAACTACCACCGCACAACAACCACCGGAACAACAACTACCACACAACAACCACCACACAACCACCGCAAAACAACCACTGCAACAACAACCACCGCAAAACAACCACTGCAACAACAACCACCGCAACAACAGTCACCGCACAACAACCACCGGAACAACAACCACTGCAATAACTACCACCGCACAACAACCACCGCAACAACTACCACCGCACAACAACCACCGCACAACAACCACCGCAACAACCACTGCAACAACAACCACCGCACGAAAACCACCGCACAACTACCGCAACAACAACCACCGCACAACAACCACCGCAACAACCACCGCACAACAAACATCGCGCAACAAAGACCGCACAACTACTACTGCAACAACAACCACCGCAACAACAGTCACCGCAACAACAACCACCGCACAACAACCACCGGAACAACAACTACCACACAACAACCACCGCACAACCACCGCAAAACAACCACCGCAACAACAACCACTGCAACAACCACCGCACAACAACCACCGCACAACAACCACCGCAACAACAACCACCACACAACCACCGCAACAACAACCACCGCAACAACAACCACCGCACAACAACCACTGCAACAACCACCGCAACAACAACCATCGCGCAACAACCACCGCACAACACCCACTGCAAAAACAACCACTGCAACAACAGTCACCGCAACAACAACCACCGCACAACAACTACCGCAACAACAACCACTGCAAGAACAACCACCGCACAACAACCACCAGAACAACAAGCACCGCACAACAACCACCGCAACAACAACCACTGCAACAACCACCGGAACAACCACCACAACAACAACCACCGCAACAACAACCACCACAAAACAACCACCACAACAACCACCGCAACAACAACCACCGCACAACAACTGCCGCAACAACAACCATCGCAACAACGACCACTGCAACAACTACCATCGCACAACAACCACCGCACAACAACCACCGGAAAAACAACCACCGCACAACAACCACCGCAACAACCACCGCAACAACAACCACCGCAAGAAAACCACCGCACAACTACTGCAACAACAACCACCGCACAACAACCACCGCACAACAACCACCGCGCAACAACCACCACAACAACAACCACCGCAACAACAACCACCGCGCAACAACCACCACAACAACAACCACCGCACAACAACCACCGCAACAACAACCACAACAACAACCACCGCAACAACAACCACCGCACAACTACCACCGTAACAACCACTGCAACAACAACCACCGCAAGAACAACCACCGCACAACTACCGCAACAACAACCACCGCACAACAACCACCGCACAACAACCACCGCAACAACCACCGCAAAACAACCACTGCAACAACAACCACCGCAACAACAACCACTGCAACAACAACCACCGCAACAACAACCACTGCAACAACAACCACTGCAACAACCACCGCAACAACAACCACCACACAACCACCGCAACAACAACCACCGCAACAACAACCACCGCACAACAACCACTGCAACAACCACCGCAACAACAACCATCGCGCAACAACCACCGCACAACACCCACTGCAAAAACAACCACTGCAACAACAGTCACCGCAACAACAACCACCGCACAACAACTACCGCAACAACAACCACTGCAAGAACAACCACCGCACAACAACCACCAGAACAACAAGCACCGCACAACAACCACCGCAACAACAACCACTGCAACAACCACCGGAACAACCACCACAACAACAACCACCGCAACAACAACCACCACAAAACAACCACCACAACAACCACCGCAACAACAACCACCGCACAACAACTGCCGCAACAACAACCATCGCAACAACGACCACTGCAACAACTACCATCGCACAACAACCACCGCACAACAACCACCGGAAAAACAACCACCGCACAACAACCACCGCAACAACCACCGCAACAACAACCACCGCAAGAAAACCACCGCACAACTACTGCAACAACAACCACCGCACAACAACCACCGCACAACAACCACCGCGCAACAACCACCACAACAACAACCACCGCAACAACAACCACCGCGCAACAACCACCACAACAACAACCACCGCACAACAACCACCGCAACAACAACCACAACAACAACCACCGCAACAACAACCACCGCACAACTACCACCGTAACAACCACTGCAACAACAACCACCGCAAGAACAACCACCGCACAACTACCGCAACAACAACCACCGCACAACAACCACCGCACAACAACCACCGCAACAACCACCGCAAAACAACCACTGCAACAACAACCACCGCAACAACAACCACTGCAACAACAACCACCGCAACAACAACCACTGCAACAACTACCACCGCACAACAACCACCGCAACAACAAACACCGCAGGAACAACCACCGGAACAACCACCGGAAAAACCAACGCAACAACAACCACCGCACAAAACCCACCGCACAACAACCACCGAAACAACAACCACCACACAACAACCACCGCAACAACAACCACCACAACCACCGCACAACAACGACCGCAACAACAACCAACGCAACAACAACCACCGCAACAACCACCACAACCACCGCACAACAAACTCCGCAACAACAACCACCGCACAACAACCACCGCAACAACAACCACCGAAACAACAACCACTGCAACAACAACCACCGCAACAACAACCACCGCAACAACAACCACCGCACAACAGCCACCGGAACAACAACCACGGCAACAACAACCACTGCAACAACCACCGCACAACAACCACCGCACAACAACCACCGCACCAACCACCGCAAAACAACCACCGCACAAAAACCACCGCAACAACAACCACCGCAAAACAGCCAACGCAACAACAACCACCGCAACAACCACCGCAACAACAACCACCGCACAACAACCACCGCAACAACAACCATCGCGCAACAACCACCGCACAACACCCACTGCAACAACAACCACCGCAACAACAGTCACCGCACAACAACCACCGGAACAACAACCACCGCAAGAAAACCACCGCACAACAACCACCGCACAACAACCACCGCACAACAACCACCGCACAACAACCACCGCAACAACAACCACCGCACAACAACTGCCGCAACAACAACCATCGCAACAACGACCACTGCAACAACTACCATCGCACAACAACCACCGCACAACAACCACCGGAAAAACAACCACCGCACAACAACCACCGCAACAACCACCGCAACAACAACCACCGCAAGAAAACCACCGCACAACTACTGCAACAACAACCACCGCACAACAACCACCGCACAACAACCACCGCGCAACAACCACCACAACAACAACCACCGCAACAACAACCACCGCGCAACAACCACCACAACAACAACCACCGCACAACAACCACCGCAACAACCACAACAACAACCACCGCAACAACAACCACCGCACAACTACCACCGTAACAACCACTGCAACAACAACCACCGCAAGAACAACCACCGCACAACTACCGCAACAACAACCACCGCACAACAACCACCGCACAACAACCACCGCAACAACCACCGCAAAACAACCACTGCAACAACAACCACCGCAACAACAACCACTGCAACAACAACCACCGCAACAACAACCACTGCAACAACTACCACCGCACAACAACCACCGCAACAACAAACACCGCAGGAACAACCACCGGAACAACCACCGGAAAAACCAACGCAACAACAACCACCGCACAAAACCCACCGCACAACAACCACCGAAACAACAACCACCACACAACAACCACCGCAACAACAACCACCACAACCACCGCACAACAACGACCGCAACAACAACCAACGCAACAACAACCACCGCAACAACCACCACAACCACCGCACAACAAACTCCGCAACAACAACCACCGCACAACAACCACCGCAACAACAACCACCGAAACAACAACCACTGCAACAACAACCACCGCAACAACAACCACCGCAACAACAACCACCGCACAACAGCCACCGGAACAACAACCACGGCAACAACAACCACTGCAACAACCACCGCACAACAACCACCGCACAACAACCACCGCACCAACCACCGCAAAACAACCACCGCACAAAAACCACCGCAACAACAACCACCGCAAAACAGCCAACGCAACAACAACCACCGCAACAACCACCGCAACAACAACCACCGCACAACAACCACCGCAACAACAACCATCGCGCAACAACCACCGCACAACACCCACTGCAACAACAACCACCGCAACAACAGTCACCGCACAACAACCACCGGAACAACAACCACCGCAAGAAAACCACCGCACAACAACCACCGCACAACAACCACCGCACAACAACCACCGCACAACAACCACCGCAACAACAACCACCGCACAACTACCGCAACAACAACCACCGCACAACAACCATCGCGCAACAACCACCGCACAACACCCACTGCAACAACAACCACCGCAACAACAGTCACCGCAACAACAACCACCGCACAACAACCACTGCAACAACAACCACCGCACAACAACCACTGGAACAACAACTACCACACAACAACCACCGCACAACCACCGCAAAACAACCACTGCAACAACAACCACCGCAACAACAACCACTGCAACAACAACCACCGCACAACAAACACCGCAACAACAACCACCGCACAACAACCACCGCAACAACAACCACCACAACAACTACCGCAACAACAACCGCCGCGCAACAACCACAACAACAACCACCGCAACAACAACCCCCGCACAACAACTGCCGCAACAACAACCACCGCAACAACAACCACTGCAACAACTACCACCGCACAACAACCACCGCACAACAACCACCGGAAAAACAACCACCACACAACAACCACCGGAAAAACAACCACCACACAACAACCACCGCAACAACAACCACCTCAACAACAACCACCGGAAGAAGAACCACTGCAACAACAACCACCGCACAACAACCACCGGAACAACAACCACCGCACAACAACCACCGCACAACAACCACCGCACAACAACCACCGCAACAACAACCACCGCAACAACAACCACCGCAACAACAACCACCGCAACAACCACCGCAACAACCACCACCGCAACACCACTGCAACACAACCACCGCACAACAACCACCACAACAACTACCGCAACAACAACCGCCGCGCAACAACCACAACAACAACCACCGCAACAACAACCCCCGCACAACAACTGCCGCAACAACAACCACCGCAACAACAACCACTGCAACAACTACCACCGCACAACAACCACCGCAACAACAAACACCGCAGGAACAACCACCGGAACAACCACCGGAAAAACCAACGCAACAACAACCACCGCACAAAACCCACCGCACAACAACCACCGAAACAACAACCACCACACAACAACCACCGCAACAACAACCACCACAACCACCGCACAACAACGACCGCAACAACAACCAACGCAACAACAACCACCGCAACAACCACCACAACCACCGCACAACAAACTCCGCAACAACAACCACCGCACAACAACCACCGCAACAACAACCACCGAAACAACAACCACTGCAACAACAACCACCGCAACAACAACCACCGCAACAACAACCACCGCACAACAGCCACCGGAACAACAACCACGGCAACAACAACCACTGCAACAACCACCGCACAACAACCACCGCACAACAACCACCGCACCAACCACCGCAAAACAACCACCGCACAAAAACCACCGCAACAACAACCACCGCAAAACAGCCAACGCAACAACAACCACCGCAACAACCACCGCAACAACAACCACCGCACAACAACCACCGCAACAACAACCATCGCGCAACAACCACCGCACAACACCCACTGCAACAACAACCACCGCAACAACAGTCACCGCACAACAACCACCGGAACAACAACCACCGCAAGAAAACCACCGCACAACAACCACCGCACAACAACCACCGCACAACAACCACCGCACAACAACCACCGCAACAACAACCACCGCACAACTACCGCAACAACAACCACCGCACAACAACCATCGCGCAACAACCACCGCACAACACCCACTGCAACAACAACCACCGCAACAACAGTCACCGCAACAACAACCACCGCACAACAACCACTGCAACAACAACCACCGCACAACAACCACTGGAACAACAACTACCACACAACAACCACCGCACAACCACCGCAAAACAACCACTGCAACAACAACCACCGCAACAACAACCACTGCAACAACAACCACCGCACAACAAACACCGCAACAACAACCACCGCACAACAACCACCGCAACAACAACCACCACAACAACAACTACCGCAACAACAACCGCCGCGC
Source organism: Strix uralensis (assembly GCF_047716275.1). Classification (NCBI taxonomy): domain Eukaryota; kingdom Metazoa; phylum Chordata; class Aves; order Strigiformes; family Strigidae; genus Strix; species Strix uralensis. The sequence goes on along the minus strand of NC_134005.1, from coordinate 1,733,749 downwards.
AACAACCACAACAACAACCACCGCAACAACAACCCCCGCACAACAACTGCCGCAACAACAACCACCGCAACAACAACCACTGCAACAACTACCACCGCACAACAACCACCGCACAACAACCACCGGAAAAACAACCACCACACAACAACCACCGGAAAAACAACCACCACACAACAACCACCGCAACAACAACCACCTCAACAACAACCACCGGAAGAAGAACCACTGCAACAACAACCACCGCACAACAACCACCGGAACAACAACCACCGCACAACAACCACCGCACAACAACCACCGCACAACAACCACCGCAACAACAACCACCGCAACAACAACCACCGCAACAACAACCACCGCAACAACCACCGCAACAACCACCACCGCAACACCACCGCAACACAACCACCGCACAACAACCACCACAACAACTACCGCAACAACAACCGCCGCGCAACAACCACAACAACAACCACCGCAACAACAACCCCCGCACAACAACTGCCGCAACAACAACCACCGCAACAACAACCACTGCAACAACTACCACCGCACAACAACCACCGCACAACAACCACCGGCAAAACAACCACCACACAACAACCACCGGAAAAACAACCACCACACAACAACCACCGCAACAACAACCACCTCAACAACAACCACCGGAAGAAGAACCACTGCAACAACAACCACCGCACAACAACCACCGGAACAACAACCACCGCACAACAACCACCGCACAACAACCACCGCAACAACAACCACCGCAACAACAACCACCGCAACAACAACCACCGCAACAACCACCGCAACAACCACCACCGCAACACCACCGCAACACAACCACCGCACAACAACCACCGCAACAACAACCACCGCAACAACAACCACCGCAACAACAACCACCGCACAACAACCACCGCAACAACAACCACCGCAACAACCACCGCACAACAACCACCGCAACGCATGTGAATCGTGGCCATTTCACTGTGGGGTCCATGTCACAGTGGCCAGTGGGTCAGTGGTGGCCATGTCACTGTGGGTGCTACTTTACAGTGGGCAGCAGGTCAGTGGTGGCCATGTCAGTGTGGAGGCCATGTCACAGTGGGCAGCAGGTCAGTGGTGGCCATGTGTCACGGTCCACTTGGTGGACTCGTGATGGTTCGTTTGCCACGATCTTGAAAGTGCAAAATTATGGTGACCAACACCAAAGGGGATAGCAGTAATCAAACAGTGAAACTCTATTGGTTTGCCTGTGAATAGGCACGTGATAGTTAGAGATGGGTGAAGGAAAGGAGAAAAGTAAAGTTAAGTTTAGAGAGAAGAGGGAGAGAGGTTATAGCTCCCACCGCTGATCTCACGACGTCCTAATTGTCCCGGGTCCAGCTGATGCTGCGTTGTCGATCGTCATGGTCCTTGCTGGGGAAGCTTCCAATTTTTGTTGTCCAGAAGTCATCTTTTATGCTTAGTAACACACCTTGCTCCTCCTCTGCCTCAGGGGTCTCCGCCCTTCTCAGAATTCAATTATCATATCTCCACCCCTCTCGAGCAAGGCCATCGCGCGTGCGCGGATGGGGAGTGTCCGAGGTGTGGTCAGTCTCGGAGGCGGGTAACCTTCAACCAGGAGGTGTGTTTTGGTATTATAATGAAGCAAAGTTCATCTGAGGTTCATGATTTCTTCATTGGTGTTATGGCAACAGTCGCGATCCATCTTTTTGACAATGGCTATGCAATTATCACTAACCGCTCTGGCTAGGCCCAGGTACCGAACAATAGCACAACACTCTTTGGTGTATGTTCAATGGTGGATGTTGGGAAGTTGGATGGTGGATGCTGGATTTTGGGATGGTGGATGGTGGATGGTGTAAAGGTGGTTGGAGGATGGTGGATGGTTGATTGTGGGAAGGTGGATAGTCTGAAGGTTGTTGGTGGGTGGTGGATGGTGGATTGTGGTATGCTGGATGGTGGATGTTGGAAGCTGGATGTTCGATTGTGGATTGTGTGATGGCAGATGGTGGATTGTGGGAAGGTGGATGGTGGGAGGTTGGGTGGTGGATGGTGGATTGTGGGATGGTTGAGGGTGGGAAGGTGGATGGTGGATGTTGGACTGTGGTATGGTTGATTGCGGGAAGATGAATGGTGGATGTTGGATTGTAGGATGGTTGATGGTGGATTGTGGATGGTGAATGGTGGAAGGTGGGATGTTGCATGGTGGATTGTGGATTTTGGGATGGTGGATGGTGTGAAAGTTGTTGGTGGATGGTGGGTTGTGCGAATGTGGATGGTGGATGTTCGATTCAGGGAAAAAGGATGGTGGATTGTGTATGGTCTATTGTGGGATGGGGGATGGTAGAAGGTGTGAAGGTGGTTGGATGATGGTGGATGGTGAATTGTGGGAAGGTGGATGATAAATTGTGGATTGTGGGATGGTGGATGGTTGGATGGTGGGTGGTGGATGGAAGAATGTGGGATGGTGGATTGTGAATAATGAGCAGGTTGATGACTGATTGTGGATGGTGGGCAGTGGGATGGTGGATGGTGTGAAGGTGTTTGGAGGATGGGGGGTGGTGGATGTTGGAAGGAGGATGGTTGATGGTGGATGGTGGGAACGTGGATGGTTGCCGATGCGGAAGTCTCGGACACAACTTAGATGACCAATTTGATCAAGTTGATGTCACTTTATTAAAGGCTACACAGCAATTTATACTCTATCACAAGCTTCACGCGCCGCTATCTTATTGCTAATAGGCTAAAGCTACTTGTTCACGTGCCCTTCTGCCCTCTATGATTGGTCCCAGTGTGGTGTCCACGCGCTGCTCTCCCCCCAGGTAGACCCCCTGTTTTCGACATTCCAACATCTTTATCTCTTGGGCAGGAATGTGGTTTCTCAGGCTGTCTCGGCCTTGTTTATGTCCTCAAACACAGCTGCAGCTTGCTGTTACAGTGAGGCCCCTTGGTCTGGATCGCTCACAACATGTCCGTTGTTCTCCAGCGATGCCACAAATCCCCCTTTTTGTTTTTGAGCAATCCAGACCCCCCTGTGGTCCTGTGCTAAAAACATTGCACCGACAGTCCTCTGCAGGGCCCTTTGCAGAAGGCCTATAAGGCAAGGGAGCATTAAGAGCACAGTCACTACAATCAAAAGGACTACTCCGACAGTTTTGACTCATGTTATCAACCAACCAGATAATCCCCAACCTTTAAACATCCTTGTCAGCCAGTCCAAGCCATCATCTTCTGTTAAGCGTTTGACTCCATCCTTCAATTGCTGAATGCTTTTAAAAATAGATTCTGAATGATCGGATAGATTCATACAGCACATTCCTTCAAATTCAGCACAACCATGTCCTTGTGCTAGAAGCAAAAGTCAATCGCAGCTCTATTTTATAACGTAGCATGTCTGACACTATCAGCATCAGTTAAAAGACCACTTAAAGCCAAAGAAGTAGCATTAGTTTGTTTGCTAAGCCAAAACTGCAGTGGATTTGGCCATGTATCCACAGGTATTTCTACCAAGCACGTAGAGAACGGATTTTCAGGGCTTGCGGTGGCGTTTGGTTGTGAGACCACCCATCCTTCACTTTGAGGCAGGTTCCAATACAGGCCGAACACCGAGCAAGAACCCAGCGAGAGCCGGCATCTGTGCAAACACAAACATAACCCTTGCTCCAAGTTAATATCTCATTCGGTTTCTGTTTCATCTTTCTTAACTTCCTTTTTCCAGGGTCTCACCCATCGACTCGGAACCCATCTAGTGCCGGTATCGGTAATAACGCAGGCATAGCCTCGACCTGTCATTTTTAGTTCCACAGGTCCTTTCCACTCTCCTATAGCAACATCTTTGTACTGAGCAAAAGCACCATCTCCACACCGGCTTATATCGGATTTCAGATCCATACTATGTATTACTACTGGTGGTTCCTCCCTATCACCTGTGAGCCGTAAGTACTTTAACACATACACCGCTTTTGCAAATGGTTCTGCAGCAGCCAAGACCTCTCCCCCTTTTTGTTTTTGCAAAAGCACTTTTAAAGTTTGATGCGCTCTCTCCACTATAGCTTGCCCCGTGGGGGAATGTGGTATACCTGTGATGTGACGTATACCCCAGAGTTGACAAAAAAGAGCAAATTTTTGAGAGGTATAGGTTGGTCCGTTATCAGTTTCACGGGTCAATTGAACTAATTTCCCATATTCCCTGGCGCATTCTGCCCTACCGCGATGGTAACTTCTCACAGCTTAGTACTTTTTCACAGCTCAGTGTTGCAGCTGTCCGCTGGTTTTGCCCGCTACCTTGGCACAACTGAGCAGTTTCTTATCTATCTTCCAAGGCCTGTTCTTCATCAACCCTAGCTATTGCTTAGAGGCTGTGTAAGGCTGACAGGCCAATGCCTCCCACAACTCCCCTTTCTTTGTTTTGCAGCAGCACCTGCAAGACTTATTTCAAGACTTTATCAATTAAGGGTTAGGCAAACTTCAAAAAACCACAGCATACTTAAAACAGTTTCACAGAATGCTAGAAAAAATACAGTAGTCACAGTTATTAGGTAAAAAAGAGTAGGCTAATTTCAGTACCCATAACTAAGGGATATGACTAAATACTACAAAAATAAACAGTAAGGAAAATACGAAATAGCACGCTTGCTTAATGGGGTGCTAACATTCAGATCCGCAATTCCTAGGGAACCCTGGATGCATCGAGAATTTAGAGTGCCCTTCCTCACAAACCAGAAATCCTACGCGATGCGTCCATCCGTAGGTGAGGCATCCAAAGTCACCGCAAGCAGGTCCAGCCTCATATATCCAAATCAACAGGCCAAAATAACTGGCACTTTTCTTTGAGCGGAAACATCTGATCTCATCCTCCTGTTGGGTTCCACCCAGAGCCTGGCCACCACTCAAGGGGGAAAACCAAGGGAGTTTCTAATAAGGTTAAACACTTAAGTTCCTAATTCTTAATATTGCTAAAGAAAGAAAGTTGAAAACGCACATTCTTACAGCATTTCATCCTTATTAATAGCTACATTCTGTCTAAGCTACATCTTTCACTGGTGACTAGTAAGCCCATATATTTCATTAAGGAGTTGCAATTACTGTCAGCATTTTCTCTTAAAAGAGTTGGCAACTGCAGTGTGATTAAGGACAGAGATAGTGTATTTTGTCCTATTGCAGCAGCAAGCATTACCCATACATTCTGCTTAAATGATCAGTTGAAGAGACCACAAACTGTCGACACAGGGGCATCCACAGCACCCACAGCTGGCTCCTGAGTGTCCACCAAAAGCTGCCTCTCACGCCTCAGGTGTAGTTGCACACAGCTTGCTGGTAACCACCAGGACTGTAACCTGTGAAAACACAAACATAACCTCTTCCCCAGGTTATTAAAGGATATGGTCCTTCCCAGTTAACACTTTCCAGGACTTGAGCCTTGCCCTGGATTTCTTGTTGATCTGGTATCTGTGATGAGAAGTGCTGCAATATTGACGGCACCTATTTTAACAATCCAAATGCAGCAAAGGGAGTGACGTCAGAGTGACGTCAGATTGCCATAATTCTGAGGAGTGAGTCCCCGAGGGTTGACACCACTGGCTGTTGAAGAGAGGGAGTCCTTCTGGCACTCAGGGCAAGTCACAATGATGTCTTCAGCCTGAGGCCTTGATAAAGAAAACTCATTTTGTATTGCCCTGGCGTTTTGGTGGAAAAATGCATGTGAAAGCCGTGCTTGCTGTGCTTCTGAGATGGCATTAGCTGCACGGTGGAGGTCTTGTTTTTGCTTTCTCTGTAAGTACTCTGGGTGATGTCAGTGAAGGATCTCCTCGCAAAATATAAAGCAAGCTATGCACATCATCATTAGTTGGGCCCAACAACAGCTGTATCCAATTTATGGCTCCCAACAGTTTCTGCAAATGATTTAAAGTCTTAACATCAGTTTTAAGTTTAACCTGTTGTGGGACAATGGTCTGTTCACAAGTTCTCTACCCCAGGTACTGCCACGGTGATGATCGCTGTACCTTTTCAGGTGCTATTTGCAACCCCACTTGAGATACTGAGTCTTTGGTTAAAGCAAGAGCCTTTCCCATGATCTCCTGTGTTTCTGCTGCTATAAGGATGTCACCCATATAATGATATATAACAGCCTGGGGGACCTGCATTGTGGCAGTATTCTTTATGCCTTATGGTAAAACAACCCAGTGGTACCGTGTTGCAGGTTCACTAACATTAATACTGGGAACAAAAAAGGGAAATTTAGATGCATCATCCGGATGCAAGGGAATGGATAAAAAAATCGATCTTTCAGATCATTTATTACAAGATGCCAGTTTAGGGGAATCAATGTGTCGGAGATCATGTAAAAGTCACCATTTACCACTTTTATTTAAAATAACAAACACCAGGGGGTTCCAAGGACTGGTGGTAGGTACGGTATGTCCTGCACTTAACTGTTCATGAATTAAATCATTCAGGTGGAACAACTTTTCCATTGGCAAGGGCCACTGACTCACCCACACAGGTGATTCTGTTTTCCAGGTTAGTTTCAGGGTGGGTTTAGGGGTGGGTTGTGCTGCAGTGGCAATTAAGACAAATTTGATCCAATTTGAGTTCCCCATCGAGCCATACAGTCACGACCCCATGATGTAATAGGGGATTCCAATATAAATGGATGAATATTTGCTACCCAGTTTTCTGGGCCCCTTACATGGATGAGATCTTTGCTTTGAAACGTTACAGCATGACCACCAACCCCGAAAAGCGCTTGAGTTACCCGAGCTAACGGCCAATCTGCTCGCAGATATTACAGTCACATCCGCACCAGAATATAAAATGCCTGTCAGTGCAACAGATTCTTCTGCTTTAGTGAGGTTACATTTTATCAGAGGTCGACTTTGTCTTCCTGCCTGAGCTGAAAATACTTGGGGAGTACTTGCTGATCCAAATCCTGAGTCACCCCAGCCTCTCGGCATACTATTAGGAGGAGCTGTAGTAAAATAACAAGCTGAGTAATTTTTGACCCTTTTGTTACTGAACATGCGTCTATGACCTCTGGTAAAACGAACAACCCCTGTAAGGTTGTTGATGATTTTTATGACAATACCCTTCTCAGATAGATGGTACAAAGGTGCACTCTCCCCACAGAGTATGCACCTGAATTCAAGACAACAATTAATACAGAATTACTGCCTCCTGCTAGAGGAGTTATTTCAGCTATGACACTTCAAACACTGAGCCCAAACAAACAGGCAGCACCGATGACCCAGCGGGTACTATGGCACTCTGTCAAAGAAGTCTGCAGTCCGCAGCTGCCGCTGGGCTGCATCTCGCACACGCAAAACAATCACACAAAGAGGCCTCTTACACTTATTACTCACACAACATAAAATGATAAACGCTGCAAACATCAAAACACTGTTAAGAATATATAAAGCCATTGCTTATTGATTATGTGGGGCGCTGCATGCCAGTGTCAGCAGCTTCTGTAAAAACTGCTGCTTTTGGCGGGGGGGGGGGGGGCGAGAGCACAGTGCCGGTCTCAGCCGCAGGCGGTTAAGACTGTGGTTAAGACTCTTTCAGCCCTCCCATCAGCACCATCATAAGTAATGCTTGTGATAAAACTAAGAAAGTCCCAAGCCCCCCAAGCGTCATCATGTAACTCAGGATTAACATCAATAGCGGCATGTAGTCAGGCAATAAATTTTGGATAGGGCTCCGTGGGCCCCTGTCTTATTCCTGTAAATGCTGGTGCTGCTTTTTCATCATTTTTAAGGCCAATTCTTGGGTTAACGGTAATGCTTCTGGTTGAAATCCGACTTCCCAGTTGGAGCTAGCAAAAGGGCCTGCACCCATCAGCGTTTGAGCTTGCACCCCATATAGAGGATCTCCTTGCTGATGGGGTGTGGCTGCGGCAGCGTCACAGGCCACTTGCCAACGTTGGAAAAATTGCAATTGTTGGGAAGCTGTTAGTAAGGTTTGTACAATCATGCGCACATCATACGGAGTTAATAAATGTGCTGTAAAGATATGCGGAATTACTGAATTTGTATATGGTGATTTTCAACCCATATTGTGTTACGGCTAATTTTGCCTCCTTAATCACTTTCCAATCTAAGGCTTCCCACTCCTTGCCTTGTGGGGTTACTGTTACCGGAAACGTCATTGGCCCAAGATCGTTAAACTGCCCCTCTATTACACAATCCCGAATAACTCCCAGCCATCAGCTTGCTGGATTATCATTACCACTCACGCATTCCAGTGCCCCTCCTCCCATTTGAGCCAGTGGCCCCCCTCCCATGTGGGCCGACAATGACAGTGACCCGATAGCCACCGTTTCCCTCTGACCACCCCCCCCGCCCGCCCCCGTGTCACGGAGGAAGGGGTTAATAGGAAGAGGGGGAGGTGGCGGTGCTGTAGGGGTGGGCTGAGCCGCTTGCTGCATTCGGATTTCAAGTTGCTGTAATTTTCTCGTTAGTTCTTGCAAGTGCTGATCTTGTAAATCATAACAAGATTGTTCCTGCACCGACTGGGGTGTCGGGGGCGAGGATGGGGGCAGGGCTGGGTTGGCGCCGTCCTCTGGCGAGGCAGCGGCGGGGGGGTCAGGCGGGGGGGCGGTGGGAGCGGGGCGGGGCCGTGCACTCCGGTGGTTGATCTTTTGGGCTTGAGGGGGGGAGTCGATCTGGAGTAAATCTGTTGATTTTTGCTCTTGATTTTTCTGCCGCACGGGTGCTGCGTGTGAAGCGTCCCCGTCCCTCCTTTTAGGAGCCGCCTTAGGGAACAGGGATCCCACGAACGTCCCAGCAGTGACGGAATCCTGAGCGTCAGCGCGTTCTGCCTCTGCTGACCAGGCAGCGAAAGCGGAGGCGGGGGTCTGCAGTTCCGCTTTCAGTTCTTTCAGAGTGTCTAGGACCAATCTCCACACAGTGGAGAGTTTCCTACTGTCTTTAGAGCCTGAGCTAATGTCATCCCACAGTGCCGCTACGATCTTTTTCCAAGTAGCAGGTTCAAAGGCTGCGGTCACTGAGGGGATTAGTCCGTGCTGCCGAGCCCACAACAGCACCCTCCTCAGGTTCCCCTGATAAGATAATCCTCTCTTAGAAAGTATATGTTGGAGGAGCTTAACCACTGCCGCTTCTTCTTTACCCAGCGTGGACCCCATCTCCTCCCCAGCCGCTCACCGGATCAGGGCGAGATTCCGGACGATTGCGCGCGCGTCTTCCCAGGCGCCGGGGCAGCGCCTGCTACGGCTGCTTCCGCCCCCTCCGGACCGTCTTCTCTTGCTCAGGCGAGCACCGATGGGAGGGTCCCGATTCCCCAGGGCTTGAGTCCCACGTATCTTCAATGAGGCTCCCTCGGGTCCCTGTTCAGGCGCCAGTTGCTGACACGGAAGTCTCGGACACAACTTAGACGACCAATTTGATCAAGTTGATGTCACTTTATTAAAGGCTACACAGCAATTTATACTCTATCACAAGCTTCACGTGCCGCTATCTTATTGCTAATAGGCTAAAGCTACTTGTTCACGCGCCCTTCTGCCCTCTATGATTGGTCCCAGTGTGGTGTCCACGCGCTGCTCTCCCCCCAGGTAGACCCCCTGTTTTCGACATTCCAACATCTTTATCTCTTGGGCAGGAATGTAGTTTCTCAGGCTGTCTCGGCCTTGTTTATGTCCTTGAACACAGCTGCAGCTTGCTGTTACAGTGAGGGCCCTTGGTCTGGATCGCTCACAACATGTCCGTTGTTCTCCAGCGATGCCACAGTCCCCCAGGCTGTTACACATCATTATATGGATGACATCCTTATAGCAGCAGAAACACAGGAGATCATGGAAAAGGCTCTTGCTTTAACCAAAGACTCAGTATCTCAAGTGGGGTTGCAAATAGCACCTGAAAAGGTACAGCGATCATCACCGTGGCTGTACCTGGGGTGGAGAATTTGTGAACAGACCATTGTCCTGCAACAGGTTAAACTTAAAACTGATGTTAAGACTTTAAATGATTTACAGAAACTGTTGGGAGCCATAAATTGGATATGGCCATTGTTGGGCCCAACTAATGATGATGTGCATAGCTTGCTTTATATTTTGCGAGGAGATCCTTCACCGACATCACCCAGAGTACTTACAGAATCACAGAATCATCTAGGTTGGAAAGGACCTTGAAGATCATCCAGTCCAACTGTTAACCTAGCACTGACAGATCCCAACTACACCATATCCTTCAGCGCTATGTCAGCCTGACTCTTGAACACCTCCAGGGATGGGGACTGCACCACCTCCCTGGGCAGCCCATTCCAATGCCCAACAACCCCTTCTGCAAAGAAAAGCTTCCTAATATCTAGTCTAAACCTTCCCTGGTGCAACTTGAGGCCATTACCTCTTGTCCTATCACTTATTACTTGGTTAAAGAGGCTCATCCCCAGCTCTCTGTAACCTCCTTGCAGGTAGTTGTAGAGGGCGATGAGGTCTCCCCTCAGCCTCCTCTTCTCCAAACTAAATTCCCCCAGTTCCCTCAGCTGCTCCCCATTAGACCTGTGCTCCAGACCCTTCACCAGCTTCGTTGCCCTTCTCTGGACATACTCGAGTAATTCAATGTCCTTTTTGTAGTGAGGGGCCCAAAACTGAACACAGTAATCGAGGTGCGGCCTCACCAGTGCCGAGTACAAGGGCAAGATCACTTCCCTGTCCCTGCTGGCCACGCTATTTCTGATACAAGCCAGGATACCATTGGCCTTCTTGGCCACCTGGGCACACTGCTGGTTCATGTTTATCTGGCTGTCAATCAACACCCCCAGGTCCCTCTCTGACTGGCAGCTCTCCAGCCACTCCTCCCCAAGCCCGTAGCGCTGCTGGGGGTTGTCGTGGCTCAAGGGCAGCACCCGGCATTTGGCCTTATTGAAACTCCCCCAGTTGGCCTCAGCCCATTGCTCCAGCCTGGCCAGATCTCTCTGCAGAGCCTCCCTACCCTTGAGCAGATCAACACTCCCACCCAACTTGGTGTCAGCTGAAATCTTATTGCGGGTGCACTCGATCCCCTCGTCTAGATCATCAATAAAGATCTTAAGCAGGAGTGGCCCCAAAACCGAGCCCTGGGGGACACCACTCGTGACCGGCCACCAACTGGATTTAACTCCATTCACCACAACTCTTTGGGCCCGGCCATCCAGCCAGTTTTTTACCCAGCAAAGCGTGCGATCATCCAAGCCTCGATCAGCAAGTTTTGCCAAGAGAATGCTTTGGGAAATGGTGTCAAAGGCCTTACTGAAGTTGAGGTAAACTACACCCACAGCCTTTCCCTCATCCAATAAGCAGGTCACCCTGTCATAGAAGGAGATCGGGTTTTTTAAGCAGGACCTGCCTTTCATAAACCCATGCTGACTGGGCCTGATCATCTGGTTGTCCCGCATGTGCTGTGTGATGGTACTCTGGATGAGCTGCTCCATCAGCTTTCCAGGCACCGACGTCAAGCTGACAGGCCTGTAATTTCCTGGATCATCCTTCCGACCCTTCTTATAGATAGGCGTCACAGTGGCCAGTTTCCAATCTGTCGGGACCTCCCCGGTCAGCCAGGACTGCTGGTAAATGATGGAAAGCGGCTTGGCGAGCACCCCAGCCATCTCCTTCAGCACCCTCGGGTGTATCCCATCAGGTCCCATAGACTTGTGTGTGCCTATGTGATGCAGTAGGTCACTGACTGTCTCCTGGATTGGGGGGGGGGTCATTCTCCCAGTCCAGCTGAGGAGGCTGGATTCCCTCAATACAACTAGTCTTGTTATTAAAGACTGAGGCAAAGAAGGCATTAAGGACCTCAGCCTTCTCCTCATCACCTGTTACCATGTTTCCTCCTGCATCCAGCAGGGGATGGATACTCTCCCTGGTCTTTCTTTTGCTACTGACGTACTTATAGAAACATTTCTTGTTATCCTTGATTGGTGAAGCCAAGGTAATTTCCAGCTGGGCTTTAGACCTCCTGATTTCTCCCCTGCATAGCTTCACCATGTCTTTGTAATCACTGTGAGTGGCTAGTCCCTTCTTCCAAAGGCTGTAAACTTTTTTTTCTCCCTGAGTTCCAGCCAAAGCTCCCTGTTCAGCCAGGGTGGTCTTCTCTGTCGCTGGCTTCTCTTACAGCACCTGGGGACAGCCTGTTCCTGAGCCATTAACACTTCCTTCTTAAAGAGTGCCCAGCCTTCCTGGACCCCTATACCTTTCAGGATCATCTCCCAAGGGATCCTTTCAAGCAGGTGCCTAAACAAGACAAAGTCAGCCCTTTTGAAGTCTGGGATGTCAGTTCTGCTTAGCCTTCTCCTGGCCTCCCTAAGAATAGAGAACTCTATTATTTCATGATCGCTGTGCCCTAGTCGTCCTCCGCCCGCCACATCATTCACCAGTCCTTCTCTGTTCACAAAGAGGAGATCCAGCAGGGCACTTTCTCTGGTTGGTTCTCTCACCAGTTGTGTCAGGAAGTTGTCCCCTACACATTCCAGGAATCTCCGGGACCGGTCCCACTCTGCTGTGTTGTATTTCCAGCAGATGTCTGGGAAGTTAAAGTCTCCCACAAGAACAAGAGCAAGCGATCATGAGATTTCTCCTAAATACTTATAGAATATTTCATCCACCTCTCTGTCCTGGGTGGGTGGCCTATAGTAGACTCCTACTACAACATCTGCCCTGTTGGCCTTCCCCCTGATTCTAACGCAAAGACACTCTACCCTGTCTTCGCTACACTTGTGCTCAAGGCAATCATAACAGTCCCTAACATACAGTGCCACCCCACCACCTCTCCTTCCTTGTCTGTCCCTTCTAAATAGCTTGTAGCCCTCAACAGGCACACTCCAGTCATGGGAGACATCCCACCATGTTTCTGTAATAGCCACAACATCATAATTTTCCTGTTTCATCATGGCTTCAAGCTCCTCCTGTTTGTTACCCATACTGTGTGCATTGGTATACATGCACTTCAGATGGGCTGATGTTTTCCCCCCTTCCCCCTTCAAATCTAGTTTAAAGCTCTGTCAATGAGCCCAGCTAACTCCTGCCCCAAGATCCTCTTCCCCCTCTGGGATAGGTGCATTCCATCTAATGCCAAAAGGTCTGGCACCCTGTATACCAACCCATGATTGAAAAATCCAAAGCCCTGACTGTAACACCAGTCTTGGAGCCACAAGTTCATCTGTTGAGTTCTCCGGTATTCTTCTTCATCCATCCCCCCAACTGAAGGGATGGAGGAGAACACAATTTGTGCCCCTGACCCCTTAATCACTTTCCCCAAGGACCTGAAATCTCTCTTCATTGCTTTAGGACCTCTGGTAATGTCGTCACTACCTACCTGAAAAACCAGGAGAGGGTAGTAGTCCTTCGGTCTCACTAGAGCGGGGAGTTTTGCCTTGAGGTCCTTGACGGAGGCCCCAGGGAGGCAGCAGACTTCCCTATGAAGCGGGTCCAGTCTGCATATGGGGCCTTCGGTACCCCTCAGAATGGAGTCACCCACTACAATGACTCTTCTGGGGTTCTTTTTAGAACTGGTTTTAATACCTGGTCTAGAATGACCCAGCCTTGGTGGACCTTGGTCTTCCTCCTTGTTTATCTCATTTTCTTCCTCCTTCTCTTCTTCACTCAAAAGTTCCAGGGCCCCGAATCTATTGTGAAGGGAAACCATGGAGGGTGAGGGAGGTCGGGAGAGGATTTTCTTGCCTCCCTGAGTGGGGACCTGTTTCCAGCCTCCCCCATGTCTTAGGTCCCCTCCTTCTGTCTGGTAGCAAGAGGATGAGGGATTATCTACCTCATTTGGAGCCTCCATTTGCTCCTGTTGCTTTAGGGGTGCTAGGGTGTTACTCCACCAATCAATTTCCCTTTCACATTCCCTAATACTTCTTAATCTCTCGACCTCTTCTTTGAGTTCTGCAACCAGGCTGAGCAGGTCATCCAGTTGATCGCAGCGCACACAGGTGTTATCACTGGTGCCTTCCGACAGGACTGACAGGCTCAGACACTCCCTGCAGCCCGGGACCTGGACCGCTGCATGTTTGCGTGGCAGCTCCGACTGGGTCGCCACATTCTTTCTGGTGGTGGTTTTGACCCGAGTGGAGACCATGGTTCAGTCTACTCATGGAGGATGATAAGATGAAACTAGCTCAGATAAGTTCTAGACCCCGGAGATAGACTGCGACCTGTCCGCTCGCCCTGCCTGCGCGAACTGCCGCACAAACTGACGTGCCTCACCCTTCTGACGCGCCATGCCCTGTTTGCCCTCCCTGGTCGCTCGCGCTCCCTGGGGGCTGCTCTTGTACGTGAGGGGTGTGGGGTGTTGTCACTCCAGTCTCCGCCCACTCTGACTCACCGTCGTCCTCGTTAGCAGCAGCTCACTCTTCCTGCTCGGGTGGGGGGGGGTGTGTGTGGTGTGACTTGAGGCTCTCCCTCTTCCCTGGGCTTCTGCCTTCGTGTTTTGCGGTTTTGCCGTGGGTCTTTGATGCTTTCAGGAGGGTCCCCCACCGCTGTCCTCCTCTTCTGACCCCCTCTCCTCAGCAACATTCTCTTACAGAGAAAACGAAACAAGATCTCCATCGTGTGGCTAACACCGTCTCAGAAAGACAAGCATCGTGATCTGTGCCCGGCCATCCATATCAACTGGTATTAGTTAACCCTCCAGGGCAGCCATGTGCTCTGCTGTTTCAGTGGGATGAAACACTTAGTGACCCTCTTGTTATTATTGAATGGATTTTTTTGTCACAGCAAATGCACAAGACGGTCACTACTCGTCCAGAAATGTTTACCAAACTGATCATGAAAGGTAGGCAGTGCCTACTATTACTTGCTGGTCAGGAACCTGTGTGTATCATTGTTCCGGTTACTATGCACATGTTACATGGCTAATACAAATGTCTTCGAGCAAGTACGACTTTCACATGCATTTTTCCACCAAAATGCCAGGGCTATACAAAACGAGTTTTCTTTATCAAGGCGTCAGGCTAAAGACATCATTGTGACTTGCCCTGAATGCCAGAAGGACTCCCTCTCTTCAACAGCCAGTGGTGTCAACCCTCGGGGACTCACCTCCTTAGAATTATGGCAATCTGACGTCACTCTCTTTGCTGCATTTGGAACGTTAAAATATGTACCTGTGTCTGTTGATACCTTTTCTGGAGCAGTGTCTGCGTCCTGCCATACAGTGGGGAGTCAAGCATCTGCCCAGCATTCCCCACTCACTGACCGGTCAGGCCATTGTGGAGCGTACGCATGGCACGCTAAGGCGTCTATTGCAACAACAAAAAGGGGAGATGGAGGGTATCAATCTACACCTCACGAAAGGCTAAATAAGGCATTATATGTCATGAACTTTTTAAACATTTCCCCTGTCTCACAGGTGCCACCAATATTGCATCACTTCTCGTCGCAGATACCAGATCAACAAGAAGTCCAGGACAAGGCTCAAGGGTTAGCAAAAAA
This sequence comes from Strix uralensis, assembly GCF_047716275.1. Taxonomy (NCBI): domain Eukaryota; kingdom Metazoa; phylum Chordata; class Aves; order Strigiformes; family Strigidae; genus Strix; species Strix uralensis. Next base: position 1,718,316 of record NC_134005.1, on the reverse strand, counting down.
CCTGGAGAGTGGTAACTGGGAAGGACCAGATCCTTTAATAACCTGGGGAAGAGGTTATGCTTGTGTCTCCACAGGTCACGGTTCCCGATGGTTACCAGCAAGGTGTGTGTGACCACACCCGAGGCGTGAGAGGCAACTTTTGGTGGACACTCAGGAGCCAGCTGTGGGTGCTGTGGATGCCCCTGTGCTGACAGTTTGCGGTCTCTTTGACTGACCATTTGCTGAGAGTTTGGGACGTGTTGGAGGAAGAGAGAGTATACAACTTTTGAAGGAACACATTTCCAAGTTACAGGTTCAAGATAGCTGGCTTGATGAGTTTTTAGGGGCATGGGGAAAAAGTGGCTGGCTTAAGTCTAACTTAAAATCAACTTTGATAGCTGTAAGAATATTCTTATGTATTATTATATGTATACCACGTATTTTACAATGTGTGCAATGCCTGATTGATAGAGCAATATGGACTGTGTTGTTAGTAGAAAAAAAGGGGGAGACGTGGGCCTTAACAATGCTGGATCGATATCTGGCCTGTCTTTGGAACATAACAGCACTAGTGACCTTGTTGAATTAGCTGGTGGTAAGCCTTGGGAGCAGTAAACAGTGAAGAAGAATTTGGAATGAACATTGATAAAGAAACTGTGCTAACCGAAAGTGCAAAACGGGAACCGTATTGCTGAGCAGCAGCCCGCAGTGGATCCCAGCGAGATGGATGCGACCTGCCTTATCACTGCCAGCACCATCCTAACAGCTGGACTGACTAACCCCTGGATTCCAAAACAGCCAAAGCGGAATGTATGGGTAATGCTTGCTGCTGCAATAGGACAAAATACACTATCTCTGTCCTTAATCACACTGCAGTTGCCAACTCTTTTAAGAGAAAATGCTGACAGTAATTGCAACTCCTTAATGAAATATATAGGCTTACCAGTCACTAGTGAAAGATGTAGCTTAGACGAAATGTAGTTATTAATAAGGATGAAATGCTGTAAGAATGTGTGTATTGAACTTCCTTTGCTTAGCAGTATTAAGAATTAAGGACTCAAGAGTTTAACCATATTAGAAACTCCCTTGGTTCTCCCCCCTGAGTGGTGGCCAGGCTCTGGGTGGAACCCAACAGGAGGATGAGATCAGATGTTTCCGCTCAAAGAAAAGTGCCAGTTATTTTGGCCTGTTGATTTAGATATATGAGGCTGGACCCGCTTGCGGTGACTTTGGATGCCTCACCTACAGATGGACACATCGCGTAGGATTTCCAATTTGCAAGGAAAGGGACTCCAAATCCTCGCTGCAACCAGGGTTCCCCAGCAATTGCAGATCTCAATATTAATACCCTATTAAGTAAGTGTGCTATTCTGTATTTTCCTTACTGTTTATTTTGTAGTATTTAGTCATATCCTTTAATTATTGGCAGTGAAAACAGCCTACTCTTTTCAACTAGTAACTGTAACTGCTGTATTATTTTTAGCCTTCTGTGGAATTATTTTATGTATACTGTGTTTTTTGAAGTTTGTCTAAACCTCAATTGATAAAGCTTTGAAACAAGTCTTGCAGGTGCAGCTGCAAAACAAAGAAGGAGGAGATGTGGGAGAGAGGCAAGTCGACATCGGCCTGTCAGCTCTGCGCAGCCCCTGAGAAGCAGCAAGGCTTTGATGAGAAACAGGCCTTGGGAGTAAGATAAGAAACTGCCAAGTTGTGCCAAGATGGCAGGGAAAAACAACGGACAGCTGCAACACTGAACTGTGAGAAGTTACCACCATGTGAACAGCGCGTGAACAAGAAGTTGATTGGTCTGCACAGCGCGTGTTAGAGTGGTCTTATGCTGACAGGAGAAAAGGTAGATAGCTGTCTAATTGCTGATTTGCTAATTATGAAGTAAGAGCTTTGGCAAGAGCTTTAGTGTGTACTATTGTAATAATAAAGAGTCTTTCTTTTTGCACTTCATGGAGAGTCCATGCCTCAATTGCCACAGTCCCCGGCCTCCTGAGGACATCTGTAGTCTGCTCAAATCCCCTCCAGACTTCCTCCTCATGTCCTTGAGCCTTCTCTGGTGTCTTTGGCCCAGTTGGGACCCTCTAATGGTGTCGTGATGCTTATCAATATCTTTGAAGTTGCCCTTAGCAGACTTTTAGCTTTGTAGCGGCCCTCAGACCCTTCTCGTTCCCTCAGAGGAATTCCCAAGTCCATATCTGTGACCCAGCCCAGTCATTCTGTCCTCTTTTCCCTCTAGCCGTGCCTCTATTCATTCCCTGGCCCTCTAATGACACATTTACTTGGTTCGGATCAACTCAAGATTTAATTGTTATTTAATTCTGACTCCCTGGCTGCCTTGGGACAGATTTTCTCCCAGTCACGATGACTCCCAAGACCTTCCTTGTGGTCCAGTTGCATCTTGTAGCACTTTAGGTGGGGCCATCTTTGTGCCACAGAACACTCCTTTGTTCCTCTATGCTATCTGGGATTCCAGCGTTCAGTTCCTGGCCACCCAAGATCATCGGCACTGTGCTCAGATGATCACCCGAATTCCTCCTTGTCATCTCTAAGACTTCTTTTATCCATCAGCCCCCCTCAACACCCCTCCTCACAGTGACAATGTCAGCCCTGACCTTCCTCGATCTCCACAGCACCTTTTAGCACTCCATCTCCTTTTCTATCTCTCTTGTTCTGTTAAAGCCTCCCTTCTTTCTTTGCTACACAGCGCTCCTTTATCGTTCTCCCTGCCGTCAAGTGTGTCTCTGTTTGGTTGTTGTAGTTGGCTGAGATGCCCTCGCTGTGTCTCCAAGCGTTCTTTTCTTACCCTACCCCTTCCTAATTACTCTCTATAACAGTGTCTTCCTCATCCTTTCACATACTCCACCGCACTCTTGTAGCACTTTAGCTCCCTTTCAATTTTATTCTTTTGTGCTCTTCAGAGCTCTTCTCTCTTACTTTTAACCGTTGAGCATGCCTTCATTCATCCCCTGATGACATCTGTACTTTGTTGAAATCCCCTTTGCAGTTCCCCTTTGTTATCTCCAAGGTTTCTTTGGTCTCCAAGGCCCGCTCAGGACTCCTCTGCTCCCATTGCCAAGCTCTCGTGAGGGCTCTTCGAGCTCCTTTTTTCCATTTGGAACCCTTCCTGCATCCACATCTGTTACCCCAGTCGGTCTTTCTGTCCTCCCATCCATTTGGTGCACCTCCATTCAGTTCCCCAGCCCCCTGAGGACATCTCTACTTTGTTCGATTCCCTTTTGAATTCGTTGCACCCCCGAGACTTCTTTGGTCTCTCTAATCCCCGTGACAATGCCTCTCGTTTTGCCAGAACCTTTTCTGAAACCATCTTTGTGCTCCAGAGCCATCTATTTGTTTTCCATCTTATCACATGTCTTTATTTGATATCTGGTATCCCAAAGACGTGTGTCGTCAGCGTAGATCTCTTCCTGAGTTTTTCAGAGAAGAGGATCACCTTCATATGTTATCGATAAATCTCCTGTGGGGGTGTTTGTCATGTTTTGCAATTTATTTTTGTTCTAGCAACTTAGGTGTTAGTTAGGCTGGTTCATACAGTTTCTGATACATGTCATGCAATTCCGTGGTTTTTTGTCTATTCTGTCCTTTGGGACTCTTAGGGGAGTTAGTCAGAATGTCAAGGTCACTCTGAATTGTTGGCAATGTACAGTAAATAATTTATGTTGCAGCCCGTGGTATTTTTGAGAAGGAAATCTTATAGGATCTAATTCTGCTTTGTTCTTTATTCCTATCTAGAACATGGTTTTGTTAGAAGTTAGGTAGCGTGCGTGGTCTTGCTAGAAAAGAAGCGAACCCAGTAGCATTTTGTTTTTTTCACAGGAAACTAAAGCACATCATTTAGGATAATGATATCGCTATTGCATGTAGCCAACTACTTCCCTATGTAGCTTAGTACAATATCTGTCTTTTTGTATCTATACCCCAGAAAAACTAGGTTTAATTCCCTACCCGGTCACGTCGCTGATGCAATAGATGTAGCGAAAGAGCAGATAGTGTTGTTTCCAGTAAGGGTTGCTTTCTTCAATCAGCATTTTGCATGCTGTAAACTTAAGGCAGGTGAGAGAACTTGCTGCTGCTCCCCTGGCTGCCTTTATGCCTTCTGGTGGTTCCCCCTCCACTTTCCCAGGTGATTGTGGTCAGGGTGGTGGGTGGGGCCTGGGGTAGATAAGCCACAGCCTCTGCTCAGGGAGGTCATTCTGCTCTTGGACCTCTCTGAGGTCAGTGCTCTAGTGTTCCTGGAGTTGATGGCAGTTTTTGAGCTGTTGAACCTCTTTGGGCAGGTGAGTTTTGATAATCACAGAAACAGAGGTACCTGAGGTAAGAGTTTCAGGATTGGTCAAGGTTCAGCAGTGTCTGTAATGTGAAGTACACTGGTATGTAGTGGTCTATTTTCAGGTAAGTACTTTTGTATTGACTGGGTGGGGTGGGTAAAATGGTTTAATAGTGTACACTTACAGTTTTTCTTTCCATTCTAGATGCATTGCATTTTCCTGGCTTTTCTGGCTTTATTGAAGATGGGGCCATAGTTTTTTCCTAGTATTGCTGTATACATTGTAAGTTGTTGATATCATCTGTCTAAATAGGACTAATGGTCAGATGATGGAGCAAGGGTTAGAGTGAGCACCTTGTATGTATCTGTATATGGAGTGTTAGCATTTCTCAAGAAAGTAGCAGAGCTGTAAAGCACAGTGTTTTGCAGGAGACAGGATGGCTCATAGCATTTTCCCAATTGCCTGCAGAGCACTGTATTGTTTTGCAGGTGCTGTGTAGGCAGCCTTTGGAATAGGATGAGCATTTGAGGTGAGCTGGGGTAGTAGAGAGCAGGAGCACAGGCCTGGTGTTTTCACACCAGCACAACTATAATGTTCTGTCTTTTGATGTCATAGGTGCCACAAGCGATGATGGCTGCAGTGTCCAACACTGAAACTGGTACAGAGCAGGTGAGCAGAAAGTCCAATGCTTTTGAGGAGGAGCATGTTGCAGAAGAGGGCCGGGTCATCCAACACAATGCTGACTTCCTGGTCCTGTTTTTGTATGGCTGATAAAGAGGAACCTGGCATCTGTAGGAATATCCGGATTAGCTGATGTGGTTGCTGTTGAAGATAGCTTCAGACCCCCAGCCCCCAGATAAGTTGAGGGACTGGTGTTTTGGAGAGGGCTCTGGGGGGAGCTCAAGGTTGGGAATTGCAGGGAGGGGTTTTCAAGTTTGTGTAGGGGAGAGGACTGTCCAGGAATAGTGCCTTTTGGGCAGGGAAAGGGAGCAGGTTAACTTTCTGCCCAGGACTGCCATGTACTGGGCAGGGCAGTTCCAGCCTGTGGCTGTGTTGTTGTGTAGCTTGTGTTTTCTGTTTTATGTGTCCTAGAGCTTCCTCGGGTCATGACATCCTCGTTGCTCTTTGTGCCGAAGTAGCACAACGTGTGCCTCAGGCACCATCCCTTGGGTCTGGAATGCCAGTAGTCATTGGCACAGTGCCAGTTGGGTGCTTTTTTATTGTGTTACAAGCCTAAAGTGTGGATAGGTCTTGGAAGTTTCAGGTTGGTCTCCTTTTGCAGCGTTATTCCAGGCTGTGTAAACATCTATGGTCTTAGGTGGTCCACCTTTGCAAAGACCTTTTCTGGGAGTTCTTCCCTGCATCCTTACATGCTTAGGTCTTGAAGTAAGGTGTCTTGCATATGACTCATCCCAGTTGCTCCCATCTCTTTTTGTCTTGGGCCACAGCGTTTGGCTCTTCTCAGCCTGCCACAGATTCTTCCTCTTGGCTGCCTTGGTCTTCTCATCTGGCACTGTCTCTGGCCAAGGGGTCATTCTTAGGGTTAGGGGTAAGTGTTTAGGGATTAGGGTTAGGGGTTGTTAGGGATTAGGAATTAGGGTTAGAGGTAAAGGCTAGGACTGGGGGCTAGGGTTTGGGGGGTTATGGGTGGGGGTTGGGGCTGGGGCGTACGGGGCGGAAGCAGAATCATCTAGGTTGGAAGGGACGTTGAAGATCATCTAGTCCAACCATTAACCCAACACTGACAGTTTCCAACTACACCATATCCTTCAGCGCTATGTCAACCTGACTCTTGAACACCTCCAGGGATGGGGACTGCACCACCTCCCTGGGCAGCCCATTCCAATGCCCAACAACCCCTTCTGCAAAGAAAAGCTTCCTAATATCTAGTCTAAACCTTCCCTGGTGCAACTTGAGGCCATTACCTCTTGTCCTATCACTTCTTACTTAAAGAGGTTCATCCCCCCCTCTCTGCACCCTCCTTTCAGGGAGTTGGAGAGGGCAATGAGGTCTCCCCTAAGCCTCCTCCAAAATAAACAACCCCAGTTCCCTCAGCCGATCCTCGTACGACATGTGCTCCAGACCCTGCACCAGCTCCGTTGCCCTTTTCTGGACACGCTCGAGTCATTCAATGGCCTTTTTGGAGTGAGGGGCCCAAAACTGAACACAGTAATTGAGGTGTGGCCTCACCAGTGCCGAGTACAGGGGCAAGATCCCTTCCCTGTCCCTGCTGGCCATGCTATTTCTGATACAAGCCAGGATGCCATTGGCCTTCTTGGCCACCTGGGCACACTGCTGGCTCCTGTTCAGCTGGCTGTCAATCAACACCCCCAGGTCCCTCTCTGACTGGCAGCTCTCCAGCCACTCCTCTCCAAGCCTGTAGCGCTGCTGGGGGTTGTTGTGGCCCAAGGGCAGCACCCGGCATTTGGCCTTAGTGAAACTCCCCCAGTTGGCCTCAGCCCATCGCTCCAGCCTGGCCAGATCTCTCTGCAGAGCCTCCCTACCCTTGAGCAGATCAACACTCCCACCCAACTTGGTGTCAGCTGAAATCTTATTGAGGGTGCACTTGATCCCCTCGTCTAGATCATCAATAAAGATCTTAAGCAGGAGTGGCCCCAAAACCGAGCCCTGGGGGACACCACTTGTGACCGGCCACCAACTGGATTTAACTCCATTCACCACAACTCTTTGGGCCCGGCCATCCAGCCAGTTTTTTACCCAGCAAAGCGTGTGCCCATCCAAGCCATGAGCATCCAGTTTTGCCAGGAGAATGCTTTGGGAAATGGTGTCAAAGGCCTTATTGAAGTCAGGTAGACAACATCCACAGCCTTTCCCTCATCCAATAAGCAGGTTGCCCTGTCATAGAAGGAGATCAGTTTTGTCAAGCAGGACCTGCCTTTCATAAACCCGTGCTGACTGGGCCTGATCCCCTGGTTGTCCCACATGTGCTGTGTGATGGTACTCTGGATGAGGTGCTCCATCAGCTTCCCAGGCACTGAAGTCAAGCTGACAGGCCTGTAATTTCCCGGATCATCCTTCCAACCCTTCTTATATATGGGTGTCCCATGGGAATGGTGTATGGTAGGAAGTTGGATGGTGGGGAGATGGATGGTGGATTGTGTGATGGTGATTGTTGGATGGTGGATGTAAGAATGTGGGATGGTGTGTGGTGGAAGAGTGATGGTTGATGGTGGGATGGTGGATGTTGGGAATGTGGATGGTGGAAAGTGGGATCGTGGACGGTGTATGGTGGATGTTGTATTGTGGGATGGTGCATGGTGGATGGTGGGTTGTGGGAAGTTCATTGTCGATGGTGGATGGGGGATTCTGGATGGTGGGAAGGTGGTGGGAGGGTGGATGGTTGGAAAGAAGAACTTGAATGTGGGATGGTTGACGGTGGGAAAATGGATGGTTGATGCTGGATTGTGGGATGGTTGGTGGATTGTGGATAGAGGATGGTTGATGGTGAGATGTTGGATGGTAGATTGTGGGATAGTGGATGGTGTATACTTGATGATTGATGGTAGATGGTGGATGTTGTATGGAGAATTGCAGGATGGTGGATTGTGGATGTTGGTAGGTTGATGATGGATGATGGATGGTGGACTGGGCGATGGTGTATGGTGGAGGGTGGGAAAAAGATGGTGCATGGCCATGGTTGGATTGTGGTATTGTAGATGGTGGATTGTGGGATGGTGAAAGTTGGATGGTTGGAAGGTGGATGGTGCATTTTGGGATAGTGGATGGTGCACGGTGGGAAGGTGGATGATGGATGGTGGACTGTGGGATGGTGGACGATGTATGGTGGGAAGATGGATGGTGCATGGTGTATGTTGTATTGTGTTTTGGGTGGAAGGAGGACGGTGTATGGTGAATTGTGGGATGGTGGATGGTGGAATGTGAATGTTAGACTGTGGAATGGTGGGTGGTGGGTGGGTGACAGTGGATGGTGGGAAGGTGGCTGGTGGATCTTGTATTGTGTGATGGTGGATGGTGTATTGTGGGATGTTGGGTGGTGGGTTGTGGATGGTCAGAAGGTAAATGGTGGATGGTGGGATGGTGTAAGATGTATGGTGGAAGCTGTATTGTGTGATGGTGCACGGTGGATGGTGGGTGGTGGGAAGTTGCATTGTCGATAGTGGATGATGTAATGTGGGAAGGTGGGTGGTGGACAGTATTGTGGGATGGTTGATGGTGGGAAGTTGGATGGTGGATGTTGGATTCTAGTATGGTTGTTGGTGGGAAGATGGATGGTGGGTGTTGGATGGTGGGATGGTAGATTGTGGGATGGAGGATCGTGCATGGTGTATAGTGGATGGTGTATGGTTTATGGTGCATGGTGGATATTGGATGGTTGATGGTGGAGGGTGGGAAGGTGGATGGTGGGTTGTGGATGGTGGATGGCTGATGGTGTGTCGCTGTTGAGACGGACACGACAAACACAGAATTGTGCAAAATGGCTACTTTATTGTTCTAACAAGCTTTTTTATAACTTTATGAAGAGTATGTGTCCATATATGATTGGTTTAATTAGAGACTAACCGTTCATGATTGGATGAGCTCTTCTCTGCTGCAACCTCAATAACCTTCCTTTCCTTGCGGTCAGGCAGTTCCGGTCTGGTAGTTCCTTACTCTTATTTACTCAGCTCTTCTTGGGACTTTCAAGCCTCTTAAGGGTACACGGTTATCTGCTCAAGGTCAATATCAAACTTACATTCTGATCCCTCGGACCAGCCGAGGTCTCCCAAAGGTATTTTTTTTAAAAAGTGCTTCTGTGATGTAATAGCATATTATAAAATATTTGGTACAGGTGAAAGCTCTGTTAACGTCTCTTGTTCCAAGTTGTTCACTCTCACCCCTGCTGTGACTTTGCCTCTAATGTCACATGATCAGTAACTTGAAGATTCCTTGAATGGAAATATTTGCTCAAGTAATTTGCAGATTGCAGTTAATCAGAGTCAGCTTCAATGGGCTCACCGACCATTTCAAGCTATAGTGTTTCATCTTGCAATCTGACCCCGAGGCATTCTGCTGTCTACTGGAAGCATTTGCCCAGGTCTCATTAATACTAGAAGGAGATAACAGTTTTTATTTGATTGGATTCCTTTTTTCTAGGTAGTTTTGCCTCCCGTGTTAATATTTTTTTTGTCCTTTCCAATGCTATCCTAAAACCCAAACCAAAATAAGTAATACGGGATAGAAGTAATGTACACATTTCCCTGTGGAGTAAGACATTGCGTGCATCTCCTTAGAGTAAGTCAAATAATACTTTTAAAACTAGTTTCTGCTAAACTTCAAACAATGTTATCTTGTAAATGTTATGTGTGGAACAGGTTAACAAATTGTAAGAACAATCATTTCAAATGCATCTACTTCTATAACTTCCTTGTTTAGGTACTTGTGTAGTAGCTGTCTTGCCTGGGAGTCACGAATGCTGCGTTCCTCTTGAGACTGGCACTAACCTCCTCGTTGTTATCCACATGCAGATGCATCTGGCTAACACCAAGAAGTTAAACTTCCACAGCTGAAGTTTTTAATAAGGTAATTAATTATAAATACATATTTTATGTGGGTTTTTTCACCAATCATTTTCTCCAGAACACAAACCTGGATATCACAAGTCTACAAGCAAGGAAAAAGCTTATTTGTGCAGCAACAAATACTGTAATTCTGTCGTCTTCAGAAAATGTAACCGTTCATTCTATTGCCAGCTGCTTTTAAGGCAATTCACTCCTGTCAAACACTCTCAAGTACTCACTCATGTCAGCTTCCTCCCATGCCTCTATCCTTTGAGCAACTGAATCCATAGGAGATTGCATGGGGACATATTGCCAGCCAAGAACCTTTCAGCTGGCTCATCTGACTATACCCGAAGTTTGAAAGGTCACTCAGGGGAAGATTAGTCTTTGGGGTTTTGCACAGAGCCTGTGCAATCATTTTTGGTGCTGCTTTGAGGCAATAACACATGTCAGAGCAGAAGTACTATTTAAGGGTTATTGACCACAGATGACAAGGAAAGAACATCTAAATCTACCCTGGTCCGTCATGCACACAGGAGCAGAGGTGGATAGCTTTCTCCATATGCAGTCAGAATTATCCACTTGACATGGGGTCTCCAAGATGAAGTATACCTGCTCGTAAGGTATGATACATTCAGGAGATCTAAAATAGACATGCTGCTTAAGGTACTGAGTTATTTCATCTACACATGCTGCCTCTCCTTTATCCACTTCATTTATTTAGCCAGAATTTTCTATTCTTTCTAATCTGACATGAAACAGCACTGATGTATCACATTAGCAATTCGTCTATGATTCAAAGGGACTCCTTGTTAAAAGCAAATCACACTTTAAACAGCTGAAAACAAACTGAAAGAGGTGCAAGCTCATTTTACCCAAATCTAATTATTTAATGAATTGAAAAAGCTGATCTTTCAGTTAAACTCCCAAAACTGTCTTTGTCCCCAGACAAGAGTTTCAGAACTCATTTTTCAGCAGCAATCTGTGAGCACATGGAGGCTTCAAGTGCCCAGCAGGGAAGGTACAATTTGGCATTACGTTCTGAAATAAGCCAAAGCTTGCTTCTCAGAATAATCCTTATTCTCATAGATAATTCAAGAATAAAACAATGTTATAGCACCTACATGAAATGCACCCCTATAGCAGAATACTGCTTTTGTTTAGTGTCAACATCTCTAGGAGAAAAAAAAAAGAAAAGAGTCCAACTTTATCCATCAATACAAAGACCTATAAATATTGAATCCAGGAACTCTGGAAACAAACTCTCCCTTAATGAATCTGATCTCATCCTTTTTCTCAAGCCTAGGAGGACCTCTAGTTCTGCCCAATGAATTTTACAACGGAAGTACCTTTTGTCTTTGTTAAAAGAGAGTATATAAACTCCTGTGAAACGTTCATGTGCAGCAATGGATGAACAGGTTACAGTAGGCATCAGTGTATATAAACCAACACTTCGTCTCAGAATCCTGACCCAAGAAACAAAACCCTGTCCCAGGGCTAGATATTCTAATTGCTTGTGTGCACGGGTAGTGTCAAGTGAATTTAGCCCAGCAGGGTCCCGTTCTGCACTTTTTATGCAGCTTGGCTAAACAGGCTGCAAAGTGGGTTAATTTAAAACAAAGCAAAACGTTTCCACCCCCCCTGCATCTCCCAGATAAAATTCCCAGTGTGGAGACCGGCTATCTCAAGCAGTGCCTTGGCGCCATGTCCTGGGGATTTTGCTGTCGTACGTGAGACGTGGTAACCGACTGCAGAGACCCAAGTAAGCATGTTTTACTAAAAATATTTTCTTTTTCCTCTCACAGCCCTAATCAAGTTTCATTAATGTTCAAGTACTTACATTATCTATGGAAAGCTATTACTGAAAAATCACCCCAAAAATATTCCGCTCCCTTGTCTCACTCTCAACTCCAGAAACAGTTCCCCTCACTTTATGAGCTGTCTGATCAAATGGTGCCACTGTTCCTCCTTGTTTTCTCAAAGAGAAAAGTTTGACCTATATGAAGTAGTGTCCTCATATTTTCCTTCCAGAAAACTTCATTATGTCTGTAACTGGAGTGCCATGAGCATGGCAAAAGAGAAAGTGTTCACCCCAAACAAGCTGAAGTTGAGTAAGGAATAGTCTTTTCAAAATGAGGCTTAACCACTGGAAAAGTTAGAGCAGCTTGACACTAGTGTAGGCTATTTTCTAGGAATTATCCCCAGCGTGACTTGCTCAAAAGGAACTCTTCAAAGACAGCGGTGTTGCTGTACGAGGCACTTTGCAGGATTCAGGTGTTACATACTACAGAAGACTTTCCTTCCTTGTGTGGCAAAACAAAACACCAAAGAAGTGAGGCCAAGTCTTAAGACACTGTTATTAAAGTTATAAGGTTATAAGCTTATTCTGTTGGGAAACAGAAACTTTAAGTATCAAAAGTTTTCAGTGCATAGAAGAGATTGATACTGAACGAGGTTGTCCTATTGCAGATAGTTTCAGAAACTAGATTTACCCAAATGGGGCGGGGTGGGGGGGGGGTGGTGGTGGTGTCACTGTTGGTACCCCAGGAGACTTTCCTTTGTGGGATTTGAGTTTTCTCAGCATCCCAGCAGTGCATGACCCCACTCCATACGCAGGAGCTTGTATTCCCCTCGTCAGCCAACGCTGCAGCGGTACACACATCACACAACACTGCTGGAGTACAACCTTCCTGCAGCCAAGGAAGTTCTGAAGAGAACAAGAAAAGTTTCAGTATTACCATGTGAAAACATAGACCAAATTTCCATGACATGATGCTTGCCTTTGGTCTTTGCTAGGTAAAGAATTGAGCTCTCCTCCATTAATAGACTAACACTAATTCTCTGTGCTCTGCAAGCTGATTGATGAACCTTACACTAAGGTAAGACTAAAATAAAGAGTAGGCCTATTCATGCTCAGCTTTTAATCAGTTACAGCACTTATCAGAAAAAGTCAGAAGGCCAAAGGGAAATGATGTCCTAAAACACCTTTTTGCTTAGCTGTCCAGAGGAGCTGAAAGAATGACAATACCAAGCCAGTCTCAGTATTGACCAGGAAAAAAATTATTTCCCATTACTTCCAAAGAACTGAAAGTGACACCTTTATATGTGACAGTACCAAAAAAACCTGCTTGCTTGAATTCTTTTTTTTTCCTTCCTATCACACCTGTGCTCTTCCTGCTCAGGAAATAATTGATAATCCTGACATAGACAAAGGTGGTACACAAAGTCTGACCCATTTTCTAGGCTTCCAACGCACAGGCTCAAACTCCAAGAGCTGTAGGAAGCACAGAAATCACCATCCCTTGACCAAAGCAAAGGGAGCATGCTTTATTTCTGTATATATTCAAAATCAGTAACCATGGAGTTTGATAACCAGGTCTCCACTGATGAGGGAAGTTAATTCAGTGCAATTCTTGCAAAGGCTACCTTAGGGACAGAAAAACAGGGTAAGGGAAACAGACAACATTTTTGTACATGTGTATATAGCTACTCTAATGCCCAGATTATATTGAAAACACCCATTCAAATGACTTCCAGAAAAAACAGGTTGTCATACAGCCTCCAGATAGCTCAGCAACACTGATAGAATTTTAGTAAATACAAGAACTTAGAAAAACTGGCAACACAGGTGGAAATACAGGGGCATTCCCGAGCATCACAGTGGCTTGACTAATTTGAGAGATTCTTCTTCCTAGTTAGTTGCAGATAACTAAACTAAAATTTACCAGAGTCATTGAAATAAACTGTTAAATGTTTTGACACTTGTTATTTACCAACAAAATCAGAAAGAAGCACAAGTTATTTGAAACTATGAAATATTGTATTTGATACGGGGAGCTATCAATCAGTAATTTCAGAGATGTTGAATGGCTGAAGATATTTCTATTACTTCCACACATTTGAATCAATAAAGAAATCCTACACGCAACAATCAAGTAATTCAGCATTCTTCCAATCCTGCATTTACCCTGCAAATGCTTTTTGGTGAAATAAGAGCTATAAGGCCATTTGATGATTTAATAAGCAATCAAACTGCCATTCAAGGCAACACGATGACATATGAATGTCACTGCAGGCAAGTGCTAGGTTATACACAATGGAAGGAACAATCCAGCTAAACAGGCACATGCTGATGGGTTCTAAAATTAACTGAAACTGTTCAGAGAAAGCAACAAGGGCCAAGATGAACAGCTGACTGAGAACATCTGCTAAAAATGGAGAAAACCAGACAAAATGTTAAGAGAAAGACAAAGAATAACTATTCCAAGTAGTGTCCTATTGTTTAAGACTGTTATATGACTTCACCTTGTATATTTACTGTCTCCAGCTACGAGACTTCTGTGAAATGAGCAACTAGCACCTACATGAGGCAAGAATCTTCACTGCTGTGCTCTTCTATAGCCCTGAAAGATCAATCCAGGTATCTGGACACGGATAGCAGAAAATGGAAGATCTCGGGAAGGACAGAGGGGCTCAAAGTATAAAATCCTGCCTGTAAAGAGATACTGCATTTATTTTTATTTAGAATTATCTGATCATCACCTGAATTTTACATCTTTCTTTTACAGAACGAAAAGAGGGAAGAAAGAAGATGTCAATACCAAGGATGACGAGGAAATCTAAGTTCTCATTCACACAGACAGATGAAGACAAAAAGTTGAAGCAATGGAAGAACTGAATGATTGGTGGATCAGGCTCACTTTGCTACTTTCAAGTTAGAAAGAATAAAATATCAATCTTTCTTTGTATAGGTGTACAACTCCATTTTACAGCCATGAAACTAGAGAAAAGACAGTATGAGAATCTGATCTTACACGTCAGGATCTACAGAACTGAACTATGCATTATCCTTATGAAAAGACATTTCATGCTCAGACAATCTGCTGGATAACAGCAGAGAAAACCATGTCAGAGTTTGTTGCCACTGAACTGACTCACAGCACTGTTGTCACATTTAAGTTACTGTCACATAAAGATCAAAGGAAAACTACTTCTACTAAAGACATACTAATGACCATTTTTACATTGATTTGCATTTTTAAAGGTAACACATTTGTTAAAACAAAACTGCAACAGGTATCCGAAGTCCTTTTTTTCCTCTCAAGAAAAACAACTTTAATCTCATGTTCAAGTCAATCCGATTCTTTTTTTCTTCAATCAAACAAAAGACAACAGAGAGCAGCAGTCCAAGAAAACAAACAGACAGAAAACCCCACTTATAACTTAAATCATGGAATCATTTCAAAAGGACAGTAAAGTTGCAGCTGTACTATCAAAACTAAGCAGCACTTATCTGGCTGTATGAGCAAACTATCACTGCCTCTACAGACCAACTGGTTGTTGCTGATGAACCAGTATGGCTTGGAGGAAGGGAACAAAAAAAAATAAAAAAATCTCAGACTCGATGTTGACAGAGAACTGAAAAATTTCTGTGGTCAAGACAATACCAAACTGTCGGAGTCACCATTAGCCGGGGTCCTTATTTCTCCGTGCGGGAACAGAAACGATGCAACACCAATGTGATGATCAGGTCGTCCATCTTTTTTATTACATATTCTATTCCTTTTCTGGTTACATTTATACTCTACTAAGTTCCGTACACGCACTCATCTATCTTCTAATAGGCTACAGGTCATCTACACGCGCTGTTCACGCGCCTCTACAAGCATTTGCATTGGTTAATTGCAATTAGCACGTAAAGCCCCAAACTTGCCAAAAGTCCCTTATCTCATACCCTGTTTTGCTCAGACTTGTGTGCTTTTGCTGACCACAGGTGTTTCTCACTTACCTGCTATCTTGTGTGGTTTTGCCAGCCTTATTTTGCTGGCCTTGTCTTCGTCCTTGCATTCTTCTGCCTGCACTAACTTTCTCCCAGCGCGGCCCAGACTCCTACACCAAACCTCAAAATGCAATCCTGTAGAGAAGATATTCTTCCTGTGGTGCTATACACTATACATGTGCAAAACAGACTGATAAGGAGTTCTTTAAACAAAGGCATCACAGAATCATATAGATGATGGGTGACAGACCAAAATGCAGTAATAATCAAAATAATCCAATAGTCCACGTAAAAACAGTGTTGTATGGTTGGCATTAATTCAAGAAAATAAAAATAAGAAAGCTGCATGAGCACCAAGTTAGAGTACCTGATCACTTACTGGGATTGTCTTGTTCCATCCATGCCAACAGCAGGTCCTTGTCAATGTAATTTCAGCTCTTTCTGAAAGGTGATCAGGACTGTGAAGTGCTAAGGCTTGGACAATAGGCCCAAGCCAGAGTTGACCTATAGATGAATCCTGTACATTTTATAACTGATAACCATTGTGCCAATAGGTATTATACTAAGTTATAGCAAACCAACTATTCTGATGTAAAAGGTGGGAATACTGAAGCCTGAGCCACAGGCCCTGAACTGAAACTGCTAACTCAGTATTTAGTCATTAGTGAAATATGTATAGAAGATATAGCTTAAACATCATAAAACATGTCTATCTTGAATGTATCCTTATATTTCTTTATGTGTGAGCAAGATAACAAGGCCACAGAAACAGTTGTCTGGCCTTGTGACCTTGCTCATAAATTAACTAGATAAGCAGGGAAACTCCCTTAGCTTCTCCCTTAAGCCCTGGCCAGGCTCTGGGGGGAACCTAACGTGAGATGAAAACCACAGATTTCCGCTTAAAACAAAGGTGCCAGCTATTCTGGCTTACTGATTTCAGGTATATAAGGCTGGGCCCGCTCACAGCGACTTTGGAAGCCTCACCTACGGGTGGACGCACCGCGTAGGATTTCCCACTTGCCAGGAAAGGTTCTCCAAATCCTCGCTGTAACCGGGGCTCCCCAGCGACTGCGGATCTGGATGATGGGAACGGGTGCAAGTGGTGATGGATCTTTCTTAATCACTATTCTCTCTCTCAGGTAGTAATGATTTGATGCATTACCCTGTATTTACCTATCTAAGTGCACTATTCTGGCTTTTCTTACTGTATGTTTTCTGTATTATTCTGTTATATTATTTAGTTATTTCTAGTAAAATACGCCTGCTCTTTTCACTCTGGTGTCTGAGTTTAATTGATATCCCTGATCAGCAAAACAGACTGTTCTTCAAACAATGCAAAATCCTATGAAATACACTGCCTGTGACTTAGGTAAATGCTACATTGGTGAAATCAAAAGTGTTTTAAATGTTTACTCAGTCACTGATTATAAGCTGAAACCTTACTACATATAGCTGTTCTAGTTGAGCAGAAGTGGATGGTTGGAATAAAACGTCAAATGTCTGAGAGTGGGTCACTTTAATAGCAGATTATAATTATTTATGGATATTATAATCCCCAAAGAAAGAATATTGTGCTTATAAATTCCTTTAGAAGAGTAAATAAAAGACAGTTAAACCACACAAGTGATAAAAAACATCGTATTTCTCCACATAGTGCCAATTCCTTTTTTTGTCACTTCACAGAATTTATTGCATACTCATTTTTTTTTTCATTAAAAGTTATGGTAGGTATATTGGCCGGCTGAAAAAAACAACTTAAACCATTCCACACAGGCATAGTTCTTACTGCACAATGGATAAATTATGAACACTTCCAAAGACACCATTCCTAAAAAAAAAAAGATTCAGAACAAACTTCTTGAACAGTATTTCAACTTTAATGGAATCAGAACAGTAACCCATCAGAACAATTCTGTACATCTCTATAAACACTTTGGAGCATGACTAAGTACCTATTACTTCCTATATACAATCACCTGAAATAATACACTGTAAATATGCCTTAACTAGAAAATACAAACATGCTTTTGCAAGATTATTTAGCTCTTTTTGAGCGTAGCTGTCGCTTGATGATTAGCTGATCGCTTTCCTTCTCTTTTTGTTCTATAAAGACCTGAAAAAGATGATATTTCAAGAGTTACTCAGCATTTCTTCAGGGACAAATGACATGCACTTCTAGACCCACGTAACCAATAACATGTTTTTTCCCAGAAGCTGTTTTCAGAATTCATTTTGCCTATTATCTTTTAGTCAGAGGTCTCCAGAATAGAGACACCATTTTAGTGCATCATAATAAGCAAAAAATACTGGGAACATATGAAATCCCATTTTTTGCTGAAACAAATATCAAAGTCCAAAGAGAACAGTGATCTGAAAGCAGCTCTCACTTCTTATCTCTAATACTCATTTTGTGAAACAGGAAGTGTTCAGAAAACATATTTTTAGCTTAAATTTCTTTAGCTTTCTGACTTTCCCGGGATTCAGTCTTTAACTTTTCCTTCCACTTCCAAGCTCCTTAGCTTCTTTTGCCCTGCCTTCCTGTCATTTCTTTCAGCCTCCTGTGGACAGCATTTTGGTTACTGCTGCATCTATTCATACAATTTACAGAAAAGTCAACAGAATAACTCGGTATGGGCAAATGCTCACCAGAGCGAATGAAGGAGGACTGAACAGAATGAAGAGATGTACTTCTAACAGCCAGAGCACGCTCAGCACTTTAGTTACTGACAAAACCATAAAGCTGGATTTCAGAAACCGTCCATCAAGCCCTGGCCTATAAGACTCTCTATAGGCTGGCTTAGACAGGGCAACGCAATTTAAGCACACACAGAAGGCTACTGAAACTGTGCTTTGAAAAGCATGGCTGTATCCAAATCCTAAAGTAACCATAATAGCAGCTGGGCAGAAAAGGAATCGGAAATTACCTCAGGTGCTCACTTGCCCTGCAAAGTTCACTGTACACACAGACCTTTCTCTTCAGTGTTTCAGTCAGGCTATTCCAAATCTATGGATTCCTTCATGGTCTCTATTTCTATTATCCCTTCATGCTACTCTTAAATGAACACCAACTACTGGAAAAACAGATTAAGACTCAACTGCTGTACTAGAGGAAAAAGTAACACTCCACATACCACAGCTAAGGTATCTAAGACTCCAAATGTGAAGTGACTACTGTCGGGGTGATACAGCAAGTCAGCAGTCACCCGCAGAGAAGAGAGGTGAGAAAACAGAGACAATTAAAGTAATGCATCGGGAAGAAAAGACCAAAAGGAATGGTCAGGTAGAATCAAGACATAAGTCAGTACTTTCAAACCTCTTCTGCAGTTTGACTCGATCAGGTTTGTTCTGTCCCCCCAATAGCTTATTTTAAGCCCAGATTACAGAAATAGATTACAGCGGACAGAACACTAACCCGTAATCACTTACCGAAGAATCAGGGACATCTAGAGAGCAAAAACTGTCAGTTGAATACAGCTTTCTCTTAGCTCGTTCTGGCTCGAGCTCCTTTCCTTCGACACTTTCTGGTTCTGCAGACTTGGGAGAGCTTATTGTTGCCATCAGCTGCTTTGCTACAAGAAAAATTTTATCGTAAATCTTATTGGTTTATGAGCCTCAAAATTAATGAATAAAGGTTTAATGAATAAAGGTTTATTAAAACCAGTTTAAAAAATGAAACAGGTGTAGTCTGAAATTTAAACATAAAAATTCAGAAGTGGTATGTATTTGACTACCACAGTCTTCTATATCCAGAAACAGTTTTCTATAGCTTCAAACGCAAAAGCTTAAAGGACACATTTAAATAGCACCAAAAAAATCAATTGGGATTCAGATTTCACTGGATGTTAAATACAACAGGAATTGAAAACCAGGCTTAACTTCTTTGTACTGACAGAAGCACAAGGCTGAGTCAATTTTCTCTATGTACTTGTATAGTTTTATCAAACTAGCACCCGCTCTATGAAGAGATGAGTGTGTGCATCTTATGAGCTAGAAAGAAAGAAGAGATCCCAATCAATACTAAGTTATGCAAAAGAGGGAAAAAACACAGGACATGGTAATAAAGGTTACAAATTAGACCTCATTTGCTCAAATTAAGTATTTCCAGGGTGAAATTTTGAGTAGTCTGAATTTGGCTTCCATTGATAATGACATGTTGTCCTCATGGAACCACTCTGACAAATGTGAAAAATGTTAGAAATCCCACTATCTTAATTTTAACTGTGCATCTTAAATAGCGACTGACCTTGTTTTAACCCTTACAGATGGTAAGGGTTTAAAATGAAGTTGACTTTAATGAAATGGGTAACATAAGTAGTGGTGTCCTTTTAAAGTTCCAGCCTTATGATTGAAGGTCTTCAACTGTAGCTGGTTTATTCACCTCATTCTAAAAAGACTGGTAAGCTCACAGATAAAGCAAGGAAAGTAAAAAGATTGGAAGTGCAAACGTGAGAGCTGCACAAAAATATGTATCTGTGGACTTAAAATAGTTTTACTTGCATTCAAGTGAAAAGCTTTTCTCCTTTGCCAGCACTGTCACCTTGCCCAAAGCTGGTGAGTTCACAGCAGCATACAGCATGAAACACCGAGTTTCACAGTCTGTGCTGTAGGACTGAACAATCAGTAACTCACTGACACCATTGACGCTTGCGTAGGCAATTTTAAAAAACTTGAGCAGGGGATGCTACTTTCCCAGAAGTCCAGCAACAGGAAGTTTAGTACAAAAACAACTGTCAAGAAATTAAGAACTACAGCCAAGTCTGCAAGTACATTAACAGATGAGAAAAAGCAGCAGAAAGGAGAGTCTAAAAACTAACTTTTATTTTAAGCATTTAGGAGTGAGCAGTGTAGGACCTTCTGCAAAAGATGATATTTACATACCAGTTACTTTGATTTACAGTTTAACAGAGTAGATTTTCTCCTCACAACATAATGTTTACACTTCACAACTTTTCACTTCTGTTCTGGAATAGCAATCAAGTTTGGAAGGCCCCCTCTTGAGTGATGGTAGAAATTTTACCTTTCTTTGCAGGTGGCTCTTTTTCCACAATAGGCTTACTTTCAGAGCAACGTTTTCTTCCCACTTCCAATACAGTCTCCTCACAATCCTTGAACTGGCGGCTTTCAATCAATTCATTAGAGTTCTTTTCTGCCAATTTTGTTTTCATGGTACTTACAGTGTTGTCCTGTGTTAAAATAACATCAATTACTTTGAAGTTTTACAAAGTGAGCACTTAAAAGGCTTAGTAATCTTTTAGATGCAAATATTTTTACAAATCTATCTGGGTAACCTGTATATGGGTTGTCAGAAGAACAAGTCAGTTACAGATCAGTTGCTTAAACAAAAAGCAGGTACACCTTCAGACAGTAATAAGCACAATGCTTTGCACTGTACAGAAAGTAGAGCAAGAGACTAGGAAACTACGAAATGCAAAAGGAGTTTACCACCTGAAGTATCCAGTGTCAAAAGAGTTGAGGAAATTCATGATTTGCTCAAAGGGCCAATGGTCAGCTCTACAAGTTCATCACTTTCTTGTCATAGTTGGTAGAGCTGGGAGTTTTAACCACCTTCAGCAAAGCCACAGATCATTTTTATCATGACAGATCTGATGCAATTTGGAAGCCTGGTCAGTTCTGTCATACGTACTTTAGACTATGTATTTGACCAAGAATAAAGTTTCTTTACTCACCAGATGACACAAGTGGCAAGCCATGCTGGTTGCCAAGGACCAATCACTCATCTAAGTAATTCATTAAAAAAAAAAAAAAAAAAAAAAAAAAATCTGTAGAACAGACCTGAGGTTTGTGGTCACATTTTAAGTTTCATGCCACAGAGTCTCCCAGAAACACTGGACAGAGCTGGAGCCTTTCTCTTGGCAGGAGCAGTGACAGGAAGCAGTCATCACAACTGCCATCACCCTGAGCACTCCTGCTAATGAAAAGCTCAGGTGCTCGGAGGCAGAGAGGGAACAGAAGATTAAGTATGGTCAGAGCTTTAAGTTCTCAGTGAAAGAGAAAAGGGGATCAGAGTGCTGCCTAAGTTTAATTTAAAATGTTCTCAGAACTACGTTTCAGGTTACAGGGCATCAGGCTCAAAAAACCACCTAGCTGCATGTTTTGATTTTTTTCTAACCTGTGTACATGTAGCCAAGCCAGCCTTTTGGCATTCAGCAGCCAGCAGCAGACTAGCCAGCTGCAAGTTCTATTGATCCCATCAAAAGCAGAGACACCCTGGCCATCCACTCTTAGTTCAAACTCTGCTCAATACATTCATATTACTGCTCTGCCTTAGAAAGTTTGTGTGCATGGTGGTAGTAGGTGGGACACACTGATTTTTGTTGCCAATTTACACAACCACTGTCCTTCTCACACTAACTTCTAACTTCAATTAAATTTGAGCTTTTGCTGCAGCAAAACCTCCTTTCCTTCCTCTTCCATTCAGGCAAAAATAAAACAGACAGTGACATAATCCCTCTCTTCCCACTGCTAAAGTCCTCCCAGTTTGAGTGGGCTTTTTTTTTTTTCTTTAGAGTGGCTCTTCATAGTCTTATTGACAGTCCTCCAATAATAACTCCAGATCACTGCTTCCAAAAGTCCTGTTTTCCACACACACCTCCACACACATTCTGCTGTAACTTCAGTTTCAATGCCAACTTCACCTGCTGCCATTTCAAGAAAGTAGCAATTACTTACAGAAAATTTCAATTTTCCAAAATAGTCCATTATAAGCACAGATTTAGATTTTTTTGTAAACAGAAAATTAAGATGTTTAAGACTTACATAGTCTTTTATGGTTTCTTCTAAACGGGATATCAAATCTTGCAGTCTCGTGATAGCATCATCTTTTTGCTCTGCGATGTCCATTAGTTCTTGAATCCTTTTATTCTGCGTATTCATTTTCTTAGAAAAGAAAGTAGTTCAGTCAATGCTAAATTCTTGAACTATGCAATGCATTTAGAAGCAAGATCAGTTAAGCTAAGCTTGATATAAAAAAGCTAGAAACTTACTACAATAGCATTTTAAGCTACTGAAATTTTGTATTAAAGCAAGTAATTTTGCACAAGTTTTTTTTGGAGAAAGTTACCTCAGTTGCTTCTTTAAGCTGCTCAGCAGCCTCATCCAATTTAATCATCTGCGTTTCAAAGTCTGTAACAGGAAGAGAAGCCTGCATCAAATAAGCAGCCATTACATAGTTTACTCAGTAATCCATTTTTCCAGATCTTCTGGTACTTTAGTAGCTTTTGAATAGACTCATTTATTTTTGTGTTGGCTTCTACTTACAGGACACATTTCAAAAGTTCAGGTTTTTTTGAACAGAATTGGGCCCTGTAACCCGTATAAAATATAGATCATGTCAAGAGACTTCTGCTGAAATCGTATTATGAGGTATTGATACTTTTGTCTATGAATGTTCCACAGAATACCTGAAAACACTGCATCAGCAAAATGTGAAGTGCTGGGATCACAATATAACCATGAAATCAAGAATAAATAATGTTGACATGTTACCCCACAATTCAGACATCTTCAACTGACAGTTTTAAGTTTTGTCTTAAAAATGAAATAATCAAGGCCTGTGGAATTTCAACCCAAACATACACAAAACAATTGATTACCACCTATAGAGGTAACATACGATTTGGTTCCAAAATCCTGCTCAACTGGATTATTTCTATTTTACAGTGTCATTTCTTTTTTCTTTCACATCACACACACACCCAGCTCACCTTTGGTTTTCTGTGTCAGCTGCTCTTCAATTTTGATTAGTTCATTTGTTTTCTCTGTCAGCTTTTCTTTGGTCTGAGTTAGTTCAGCGCTAGTTTTTCCCAGTCGCTTTTCAAGCCAACCTATAGCTTCCTGTGGGTCCTCCAGAGACACAATGTATCTGTATGTTTCTTCCGCCTGCTTTTTGGTATCAACGACATCATTCTGCAGAGAATCAATAACATCCTCAAGATCAACGTAGGTGTCTGGCCCTATGCCATGTTCTTCATTCTGAAAGATAATTTATATCCATTTAGAAATATCAAATAGTTACACAATATCCATTATTTCTACTGAAAATTTCAAAGAACGTTATGTACTCAAACATCTAAGTACAGTTAATTCTGACCTCAAAGCCATCTTGTAGGTTCACAGGCAATTTGATTGCCAGTTTCTCTCTACCTTCACACAGAAGTCTCCAGCATCAAGTAACAGCTACTTTATTTTTAAAGCATTTAATGGCCCACCATCACATTCCCTTTTATACCACCACAAAAGCATCCCCTCCAAATTTAATATAAACGCCAGCATTTTTACCCAATGAGAATATTGAATGAACACAGCAAGCAAACAGTTTTAGAAGGAATACATCTGAAATTTTCAAATATCAGTAAAAGTTTGTGAGGTCAAATAAGTTTGTGGTAACTTATCAAATTAAGCTGTACTTAAAACATTGACTTTCTATCTTTCCTCCTTGTTTTTTTAAAAACAAAGGGTTCCAAACTCACAAGAACCAGCCTCAACTTCAGAGTTAGTTATGCTTAAGGGTATATACAATTCTCATTGCTTCAGTTGTAGCCACAATAGCCTTAAGAGGAAAGAAGTCTCTGGGACCACTCCAGTACCATCCATATATGGGGTCTTAGAAGTCAGCTTCAAATACCTTAAATAGGCACTTAATGCAACAGTTTATAGCAAAATTGCAGCTTTTCCCCCAGTTTCTTTGTACACAGTAATTCTCACTTTGTGTTGCAGAAATGCAGAAAAACCCAGATTCCTAAATGCATATCTGAGGCACAGAAACTACTCCTATTGAACATGATAAATATATCTTGCTGAGGATACAGTTAGGCAGCATGCAATTCCTTGAAACCATTCTTCTAATTCTTGAGACATACCATCATCATAACAGGTAGTTAGTGAAAGGGATGTTATCAGGGGCATAATACCAGAGGTCCAGCTTGTTCACTGCAAGGCTTATCCTTTAGTTTATTTTCTTCACCCATGTCTTCAAGACAACCAAGTTCCTTGAAGACTTCCAGGTGTGTGTCAGCATCTTCTTCAAGCCGTTCTCGTTCATAAGAAAGGAACTCACTATAGTAGGGAAAATAAGTCAGATAAAAGCTAGCTAGTATGAGCTGCTACAAAGTTATTAGTACAGCTGCCTATAAACAAACATGGTTTTTTCTTTATTTTGGCACAATAAAACAATACACAAAATGGTGTTGCTACACCAGAGTACGCACACTCCTGAAGAATGAGGGGGAGACATATATACACAGATTATGGCTGACACTTAACTACAAGCATTTTTTCTAAGCCTCTTGAGCCAGAATACCCATCTGAAGTAGCACTAAGACTGCAGTAACCAAAGAATTTGCAAGTGTCACTCTTTCTACAGACATCCTATCAAAGCTCTTCTGTTAGGGAGAGCTCTGCAGGAACACTGCT
The DNA here is from genome assembly GCF_047716275.1 of Strix uralensis. Lineage (NCBI taxonomy): Eukaryota > Metazoa > Chordata > Aves > Strigiformes > Strigidae > Strix > Strix uralensis. Next base: position 1,693,312 of record NC_134005.1, on the reverse strand, counting down.
GACAGATTACACACACCCCCCTCCATCCCCCCCCAAATCAAAGCCTTTCCTACACAGTATTTTTCCTGAACTCATAGTCCAAACAGAAACTGATCTATTAACAGAGGCAGTAAGTCTAGCAGAAGAGTGTGGCCTCTTATAGCCAAGAGACAGATTTAAGAAATAAATGAATGGAATTTCATTTTTTTTAATCATTAACTTTAAAAACCACTTAAAGCTAACTTACTTGAAAGATATTTCCTGCTCAGCAAAATACTGGGCAAATTCCTGAATCACCTCTTCACGAATTTTTAGTTCCAGCAGCAACTTCTTCTTTTCAGCAATAAATTTGTTCTTCCACTCTTCTATGAGATTCAGCAGCATCTAGAATTACCATTAGTATTAAGTTTTTCATAAAGAAATGGCTTCCCAGGAGTGAGATTTTCCTCATTCCTCAAACACTACAACACCACTTTACCCTTCCACCTGACAAAAGCTCTTCCAGTTCTTTTATTAGCTGATTCATAAACAGGAAGATTTATGAGTAGATCAGAAGATCTCTTTGGTACTCACACAGCAGTTTATAAGTTTGCACAGAACAGGCATTTGTAAAGAACATTCATTTTATTACAAGAATTGTTGAAGTTGTCTTAAACAGGCTTAAGCGCCACAGGATTTGGCTCTTGTTTCCCACATGCTCATTTTTGGGACAATATTAATGAAACCTCCACAAAACAGTTTCTAGTCCTTGTTCCCCCCTCGTCTTCCCTAGAAGTGACTACATTTGCTTAAGGAACAGTTTTCAGCGTTTTCTTGTGCATAGAATACAGAGGAACAGTCTGTATTGCTAAAAGCAGGTAATACTTGCTGTGCATTGACCACAGGCTACCAAAGGGAGAGAAAGCCAAATCTGCAATTCTTACTGCTTAGTCTATATTTAGACACATTATAGAGTTTGCCCACAACAGGCACCACATTAGGAGTAATCTCACTTTCAGTTCTTAATGCTGGATTTAGATAGAATAAGGGTGATCAGAAAAAAAAAAAAAAAAAAAAAAGGTGAGAGATGGGGAAAACCAGAATAATACCTTGCTTCAAGACTCCATGCTACACTAATTCTTAACATAGCCCTGGCACATACCATGTACTCTTTTTTTCCAATAATAACTTTATTATCTTCATGTTTCTGCACTGCTTCTTCTCCTGACATATGCTGTTCCTCCATCTCATTATCATCTTCAATCACATCTTCTAAGCTCCTGTCCCATAGGACAGTAACTCTTTTCCTTGAAATTGGCATTTTAATGTGACTAAGTGGTGATGATGTTGTTGATTTCTGGTCAAATGACTGATCTTGGACAAAAACAGATGTGTCCATAGCTAAAACCTACCCAGAAAACAAAGAATAAAGTCTTCAGTATTTTTTAATCCTCTACTGGCACTTCCAAGATATACCCGCTGCACTTCCCTATAGGTCTCCTGAGCACAGTACTCCCCCAGTCTATCATCTGTTCAGAGTCACTACTTCAACTGGTTTCCAGCTAGAGTATAAAGGAGTCACTTTAGAGTCTAACCCTTCTTTTGATTGCAGGAACACCAAGTTTCACTAGCTTGACAACGTACAAGAGGGTTGCCACCTCATGCACCTTCAGATTTCTGTATTTCCTATACTTTGAGTTTCTAGTTGCATTACACAAATGCCATCCAACAAATTCTGTTTGTTTTAGTGTTGTACTTAACCCATTTAGATGAGCCCACATTCTAATGGCCTGGATCTCTTGTCCTTTGAACATATTTAACTGTCAACAAAAGTTTTCCATGGCTTCTATTAAGGCTGCAGCACTGATCCCCAATACTTTTGTCTTCCAACTCCACCAGGGTTCTATCCCTGCACTTACTCCTACTCATTCTGCTTAACCTCCACCTTCCCACTGAAGCTCCTGAGGACATAAAGACAACCTTTCAAATTCTCTTTGGTGCTCAACCTATATATCTCAGGTGAGCAATATTCCACATTAAGGTAGCACTAGTATATGGGGCAGCTAGACTTGCTACTAGGTAAGAGCACGCTATGACTACAGAAGAAAAATTCACCCAGCTCTCAGGGAATTTCTTCCAAATATAGCAAGTGTCTTGTCAGGCTGGATATTTTATGGGAATTACGGATTTTTAATAGGAGATGTTCCCACTCCCACAAAAAAAATATATGTCCCAACAAAGCCTTTTTAAAAGCTTTACAAGGAAATAAAGCCTGACTAGGAGCAATCAGAAAATACGATTGCAACATGAGACAGAAAAACCCACTCACTAAATTCATATTCTTAGGAGTGAGGGAACCTGCTCTTTAAAGGCAAATCAGAAGTACTGATCAAGATAAACTGCAACACACTTACTTTTTGTGCAATGGCCGAGAACTTTAACACATGGAGTGTTTCATCATACGTTGAAGCACATTGGCTTATGTTTACTATCATGTATACACTCCCCTTTCCACTGAAGAATCCTTGAAGAAAATGAGTTAGTTTACTTTCCCGAAAGGGTATGTGCTGCTGCGACCTTTAAAGACAAAAGAACAGATGACCAGATGTTTAATAATTTCCAGTCAGTGTAAAAGCTACCCAGCATGAAGACTTAAAAATATTTATTAAAGTAGTAGTCATTAAATAAATTAAAATTGTTTTGGACTAAATGCAGCTGTTTGTAGAGAGACCATGTGGCTGTTGTGACTGTGGCTTTAGCCATTATCTTAGATAGGCTATAGCAATATAACCAATGGGAGCACTTAAACTGAAAGTGTTCAACGTTTAGCCTTGGGCAGGTCACACAGCCTCATGCTACACCAAACTATACCCCAACCTCTCTCTTCCTTTCACCATTAACGAAGAGAACACGTCTAGTCCTAGGCATGCAGTATCCAACATCATCAGAGATCTCTCTCACTCAGTATCCGGCCTCTGAGAATGGACAAGAGCAAGTGCCTAGGCAAGAAAATGAGTATACACCAAACACATGGAGATACTTTTCAGAACTTTCTTCCTAATCTCCCAGCAGTTTGGCACTTCCTAAAAAAAAAAAAAATTTTTAAAAAAAATCACAATTTGTGCCCTTGAATTTAACAGCTGGGGATGTAGTTTTTGATGCTTATAGGAAATTTAATGAGAATTCCTAAAACATGACTGAACGCACACTTGCCACCAAATAGGTTGCCTGCATTTTGGACACATAACAGCTATTCAGTTACATGGACAGTGCTACAGAACTCAGGAAGGCAGCGACACTCCTACCAGAGTACATAGACAGCTCATAAATAGCTTTGCTGCAGGACTGGTAGTCCAAAATAATTTTAAGAAAGTTACTATTTCCTATTCAACTTGCAAAGGGCATGTATTAACACTTTAACAATATAGAAGAAATGCTCTGAAGCATGATCTCTTAAAATTCCAAGTTATTAGGATCAGAAGAAGTCATTAACAGCCCTCTAAGCAGCCGCTAGTTTTAATGCATCCTTCCTATCTGGAAAGAACAGAAAAATAAGACAGACTGTAAATTCACAGAACATAATCAGGAACACACGCTAGCAAAGCTTCTTCATCTTAAGGTGTTACAGACTTTGAACAGGCTGTCAGGAAGAGTGCTACGGGGTAAGTGAATTTGGCAAAGCACATCCATCAGCAGACTGGGTTCATTTAACTTCTGGGACAGAAATAGAGCTGCAAATGAGAACATGTGGAGAAAGCAGTTCCTGGACAGTTATATCCAGCTGTGACTATATATTGTACTGTTTTTTAGCAACTAGCTTCTTGTATTATTTCACTCTTATTTAGATCCCCAAGGTAGGGCATAAATAGCAGGAAGGCTTTCTTTTGTCTGCATATGGTTAGCTGGATCAGGAGGAGAGTGTTAAAAGTTATGTCAGTATTTATTAAAAAACAGACAAATTTTGTCAAATGGTGCACAGTTATGATAGCACAGCAATGTTCTGCTGATGAAAAAATGTTACACTAGAAGTATAGACAGTTGAGTTAGTTTGTAAGGAGTAATAAAAGGCTAAAAATTTGACACTTACTATGACACTAGTGAAAAGGGGGGTTTAAACTTATTCCAAAGTTTGATTTTTTGATAAACCAAGCTCAGAGGAGTAAAGTTAAATTGCTAAAATATGCAATAGCATGCTTAAATGAGATTAGAATTGATGATTTAAAGAGCAGAACAAGGCAAGTTTAAGATAACTTCGGTAGATCGACAAGTCTATACATCATTTCCACCAAAAACTTAGTATTAGCATTGCATATTTTAAACATTGTAGGTAATACCTAAAAGCCACAACCAGTTTGCAATTCGTACAAGGACTTACTTCGACTGTTGAGAATTCTTGAGTGCGTTAATACACTTGCCTAGAATCAGAAGAGAGGTGTTTATATTTCCACTCTCTTTCAATCTATGACCTTCATTGTGGGTCTTGGCATATCTTTCTGAACCAGCAAGATCACACATTGACAATCTGAAAACAGATAAGGAAAACTCCCTTTATTTACCTTAGAACATGCACAAATTATTCACTTTTAAAAATGATCAGTTTTTAGAGGAAGAATTTCTTGATCTTCATCTGCACAAACACTTCCATTCTTTTCAGTGTTGCTTTCCCAGTCAAATTTTACATTACTTCCTGACAAATCTTTTCCCAACACACTTCTTATTTCCCCTCCCCCCCCCACCATCCTCTTCCTTTTGAGGACTTAGACGAGTTCAGGTATATAGCAGGCTAACAGAACCTTGTGCTGAACAGAGGGGACAAGATATAGAACAGCACTGCAACCTGATGGCTGGAGATAGAGGGCCAAGTACTGCATGATTGTAGAAAGTGGGGAAAAGGAGTGGGAAGTGGGTAGAAAGTGCATGAGCTTCTACCAGGAAGCACTGGGTATATAGTCAGTACCAGTACACCAACACAGAAGATAACTGACAACTTCATCACAAAAGAAGAGAGGGTCTCTGCTCTGAACTTACTCATTGACTCGGGTCACTTGTGGGGCTCCTGAATCTTCAATTTTTAGTATCTTAACTGTGAATATGCTGTGACTAAAAGGAAAAGTTTAAATCAGCAGAGAAGATAAAGTAGACTAATACCTTCAAAATATTTTTAGCCTCCACAACATCTGTTCAAAACACTGTTGAATCTGTCAACTTGTTTAAGCATATACTCTATCAGATACAAACTTTTAAAGAGATGCTGGTGTAGCCTTTATTTTGCTTTTTCCTCAGACATTTAGATGGAATAAAGCTAAGTGCTTTTTCTTGAAGGAGAGTATTTGATAAATCTGTTAGCTTTTGTACAGGTTCATCTTACTGACGGATTGAATCCTTTTGACTAAAAACATTGGGTCACATAGTGCTAAAGGATGCCAAACCTAGATATCTAGACCCTGTTAAAGCCTCTTCCCCTCCTAAAAGCCACAATCCATATTTTAGTTCCCCCTTCCTCCCAGACACCATCCTATGCCCAGTGCTATTCAAAAAGTTTCTCACCTTCTGCTGGAGAAAGTATTTAGCTTCGTGCTTGCGATACTCTGGTGTTTCAACCCCAGTTTTAGAAGTCTAAAAGCTTCTTTAGAATCAGAAATCTGAACCCACTGCAGACCTTTAGGAAGAATAAACATGGTAATCTTGTAAATATCATTATCAAAAAGAAAGAAGGGATTAGGGGATAACGTATGCACACCAAGAATAATACGTTTATTTGAGACATAAAAACATTTTACTAAGCATGCTTCAGACAGAAATTATATGATGACAAGATCAAGATTCTTCCTTCCATGGGAAAGGAAGGGCACATATCTCTCATCATTTCATCCTATTAGCACACAGAAATATGCTCCATCCAAATTAAGTGAGCAACCTTAGCCTCCACTCTGAAAAGCCAAAGCACAGGGTCTAATATGAGCATGAACGCCCTATGTTCATACTCATCAAGGCAGAATTCTACCTGGACAGCTTCTCTGGTTTAGCCTACGATTTTGAGGGTGCGGGGGGAAAATCACCTAGACATCCTTCAGGGCCATCAAGTTAAAAAAAAAAAAAAAAAAAAAAAAAAAATCAGTGAAGAATTTTGTCTGCAATATGATGACTGTATATCACCTTGGTATGGGCTAGAGTAAATACCTACAACCCTACTAATGGAACTTAGAATATGAACATTATGGCCTCTGTTAAACTAGAGGTCACCAAAATTGTACTAGCAAAAATACCAGCTGTGACGAAGAAAAATAAGAAAATCATCAGCTTGTTTTCCTCAATAACATCAGGAACAGCCTTATACCTCCAAATGTTATAAAAAGAGATTATGCTGAAGCATAGCTCAAAGCAGACTATTTCCTACTTCACACATTTTCCAGTCTTTGAAGAAATGAAGGAGTTGGGTTTATCATCTGATTCAGCTTTTTGAATTATAATTTGGCATATAAAAGATAAAAGGAGCAGGCCAAACACCTCCAAAAAAGCCTTTAATCTAGAATTGGTGTCTTGATTTTCCAAAGAACCTATAAATCAAATTGGATTTGAAAGCTGTTTTTTCCATGGCCAGAAACAAACACTGAACTGTTAGAGTTCTGCTAACCCCCCGCCTCCCCCAACCCACAACAAATCACATCACAGGCTTCATTAGAGTACTGTAAAATGTAATTTGCAGTCAGACTGAACTTTCTCACATATTCTCTGAAAATACTAAAAAAATAGAACTGTTGAGCCAATTATAACTATAGGTAAGAATTTGGAGTCTTTTTTAAGAAAATGGAAAAAAACAAAACACTAAAAAAATTTTCAATTGTTCTCAATATTTCTCCCATTTCAGAGAAATATCAAGTCAGTGGAGTGCACGCAGGCTTTTAAGAGTTACAGTTAACAACAGAGAGAAAACACTATTAAAGGTACAGATACTTCTGTGTATGTAGATTGTTGCCTTTCATACCCAAGGCAGACATTTCTAGTGCCACAGTGAATACAGTTAGGAGTTTTCTAATCTAGAAATAAATATTATTACAGGAAGACTGACTTCTCAAATTACACGTTTGGCAATTTGCAATGTATTCTAATCACCTTTTACATAAGAACATCCCTTGATGTCTTGAGCAAGGCGTAGTGTTTTTCTTTTCTTGTCATTTGACATAGGAATCAGTAGATCATAAAAACATTCATTGTAAATCTCACAAAATGAAACCCAAAGAGAAAATTTCACGTGATTTTTCGCAGTTGTACTAGATTGTTCTGAGCCTTTTAAGAGTTCTTCCAAATCTGTCAAGTACAAAATATTACAAGTCAGTATAGACCATGTAAAATAAACCTTATTCAAAAAATTAATAAGTGAAAACTGATATTACAGCAGCCTTCTAAAAAGCACTTACCCCAGACAAAAATCCCTTGAAACTTTTCTCCCCTTTCTTAAATATCTGGAAGTCACATGCTTACCCTATATATTTGCCAGACACCTCATCTACCACTTCCTTTCCCACTTGCAAATTCTATCAAAAACATGCAGCTTTGTTAGAATTATTCAAGTCTCTTCAATGTCTTTAGAAGACAGAGAATCAAACTGACAAGTACATGTCATTCTAACATTTTAAAGCAAACCTAGTATTTAGGTAGTTTTTAAATGCTAGAATTAGGTTTATCTAATTACATACAGGGTCAGGATACCACTAGAGACCATAGCATAAGTAGTACTATTTTTCCTTGCCATAGTTTCATCTCATTTAATGTCTGTTCAGGTAAACTTCTAACCATTTTATCCTTGTGTTTTCTGGCCAGATAAATTGATCACTATCCAATTCACAGGCATATAAAAATGCCAAGCAGTCATTTTATTATTAACATAGGCCAAAGTCAGTTGTTGACCTTAAGAAAGCTTCTTTGCCTGCTTTAATTGCAATTCTTTAATATAAAACATACCCTTACAACCAACTGGTGCTTTGCTGTTAGTGCTATCTTGATAGTCTACCTACAAAAGAGAACAGAGGCTTTAAGATACATCGTTGACAGTAGATCACCAGTTCCTTTTGTAACAGCTCCTACTAGACAGTAATACAGTGTAGTTGCAATATGCCAATACAAAGATCCTGACTAGGCATCATGTCTAGTTCAATGCACCTGTTCACTCCTATTGAAAGGATTGTTCTTACCTTAATACTCATCCCTGACACTTCCCTTACATCAGGCCCTATCACAGTACAGAGCACTTCAGCTCCCTGAGCCAGAGGAAAACTAGCCACAGAAAAACAGAGGGGTGGGACCCCACAGAGAAACAGGGTGATTTAACAGGATGATTTGTGGAAGTCCAGTTGTAGTTTACACATTATTCTTAACCTGGTGAATCTAGAGAGTCTGGAAATTTTTTAGTATTGGTATTTTGCTAATTCAGGATTCCGTATCTTACAGCTTCCTAGGTCAACTCTCAGAAATAGAGGTAAATGTAGAACACTTGTTCACTTAAGAAATTAAGTGAACAACTTACTACTACATGATACAGGCTGTATCACAGTTGAAATAAAACCCAGGTTTTAGAAAGAGAAGGAAAACTTCCTCCTGCTGAAGTCTTTAAAAAAAAAAAAAAGTAAAACAAATCCCTACAGATAGAGGTTAATACACACACACTCCATTCCCACTCTTAGTTTTGGTTGTTTGGTTTTTTTAGGCACAGAACTGCAAAGAAGTGCAACTCGTCTACCAAAACCAGTATGCTTAAGAGAAGAAATATGGATTAAAAACCAGGTGTGATTTGGTTGGGTTTTTAATGTTTTGTCAAGAGCATATGTCATATAAAGCTGGGATTCCATAAAGCGATTCCTGAAATAGTTAAATACGTGTGTAATCAAAACTTTCAGGTTTAAGCTTTACGCATATAAAACACCCACCCAAACCTCTCTGTTGAAGTAGGTGCAAACTTTGAAAACTGTTGTTATGAGAACAATACTTCAGCTTAGAGATTTAGTGGCAAAACTACAGGGGACACATACATGATCGTTTTTTCTGAAGCCCTTAAAGACTGCTAGAGCTAGATAGAACATACGCCTGTGCTTTTGAAGTGAAGTCTTGAAGAATTCTGCTGCCACCTGCCTTCCACACTGGAGAATTCTAGTTAACTATCTCGGATAAAAATCAAGGTAACAGATAGATTCCATCCCACAACAGCCACACCACTGTATTATAACCCAGCATACCACTAGGCAGATAATTCTTTTCACTAAAAATAAAAAACGCACTGCAATCCATTTCTAGTTCCAATTCCTAGCATATGCTCAGTTTTCTTACATTCTTGCATTCATTTCAGAACTAAAGACACCAGGAAGAAGGTATGCTTATACAAAATTCAATCCCTGTAACTGTAATTGGACTAGACAGCTTTAGAATTCCAGGCACTGAAGTGTATTTCTGGACTGCTCAACAGTGAACTGTTTAAGAGTAAAGTCCAGCAGAAACCTGTTTGAATTCAAATCTTTAGAAATCCAACAGCTTTATAGCTCTGCTGTTCCAAAAAACCCTTTGCTTCCTTTGAGGTTATTGGCATAGACTGGAAGAGGGGAACAACCTCAAAATCATTCATTTCTTTCAAGTATCCTGGAAGAGAGTAAATTGTTTAAAGGAGCAGACCTACTAGCATCCCCGCAGATGGCGAGACTATTTGCATTCCATCCTTATTAAGCACCAGTAATCCCAGAGGATAAATTATCAGATGCTCAAACTATAGAAAAAAAACCTTAGTGTTTACATTCTATAAAGTATTCAGCCACAAGGCAGAAATTCACAGAACAGGGTTCATCAGCAATATTGCTCACTTTGCTGCTCATCTGAAGAGCTACCTGACAGCAAAGACACGTCCATACTTAAATACAGAGAGTTGCTTCCCATTGAAAAATGAACATGGTAACATTGAGCTATCTAAAGATGCATGTACTCGTCAGTACAGAAAGAAGTGCTCCTCTACCTCTTTTGTTAGGCGAAGTATTGAATTTTTAATAGCAGTTTCTTCTTTCACTTGGTCTCTAGTCAGCCTTATATAATCTCTGCACCGATGGGGTTTGAAATCCATTGCTGTGTATAGCCTCCCTTGAATACTTTTAAACAACATATCCATAGTCCTTGGCAGAATACCGATGTCATCTTCTGTCCCTGAAAGCAACATACCAAAGAAAGACCCTAATTATTACTGTGAACAAGACATACAAATAAACAAAGACAGAAAGATAAGCAACTCTAATCTCAAGGCATACATGATGGATTTGGAGGCCACTTACAGCACGAAGCAGTGGGTTTCTGTATTCTCAAGGTAATAGCAATGTCATTAGTGTTCTGAAAGGTATTTGGCTTTCAGCAACAGCTCATGCTCTACCCCTTAGACAGTAAGGGGCAGAACATAAAAACTGATGGGGTGTTCTGCATAAACTTAGCCTTAAGGAAAAAAAACAAAAAACAAACCAACCACAACCAACGCACATTCAATAGAGATTTGCAGTTTTTCAATTGCATTTCATAGGCTGCCTTCACTCTCTCTCTCAAGGAAGTAATCTGCAAATACAACTGATGACTCCTCTCTCAGCTGCAGTCCTGTACTAATTCCACAGACCCTACCAAAAAAGTTCTAGAAGCCTTGTGAAGACTCACTCCTTTCCCTGTCCCAGACCCTTTCCTACCAAAGCATCCTACTTTTGCACATGAAAGGCAAAAAGGAGTCAGATAAAAGCCTCGGTGAACACTTGATCTTTCTGAATCCAGATGCAAGTTTAAAAAGGGTTCACTTAACTTTGATTTCTAAACCAGAGAGGAGAGGAAAGAGGGGAGAATGGAAGAGAAACAACTATCCTGTCTCAGACTGACAGCATTATCTTCCAGCCTCTGATAACTCCTACCGCTCCTGAGACAGATGGGCTTTCACCAGTTACAGCACTAGCTGTGTTGCCCAAGTCAGAACCTATGTAAAATCTAGCTGGCACTCAAACACCAAGCTAGGAACCAAATAACATACTAAAGTACTGTTGGATTACATTTGTTTCTCCTCATCTACTCGTAATTTTTTGTTTCTCGTAATGCCACTTGTAATTCAACCTCACATGAACAAAGTAGCAGTCACTGGCAAACAACGAACAGTCCTAAAAAACTGTTGCATCTTTCACTTAAGTCCCTTGCCATTGACTGAATACAGACTGCCATGTACTGCCAGAAAGGAAAGGCTATATTGACAATACTGGGAATAACAGAAGAGGAAATCATGGCACCCCGTAGGCAACATTCTGCCCTGACAGTTCTTATCACAAGTTGATAGTTAAGTCCTAGAAAAATATAATAGCATGAAAAAGTCTGCAGAGTCTGAAAAGACATGAATCAAAAAGTCTTGAAAACCCACACAATATAGCCCAAACTAGCCAAGCATGCAGGACTGTACACTTTAGGAATTTTGGGGGGTTGTTATTTACCTATTATTTATTAGGACAGAGCATGCCATCATTGCCCCAGATTAATGATAACTGAAAATACTGGCAGTAGTCTTTAGTTATAATCTACCTAACAGAAGATCACTTAGAAGACAATGTCACTTCAATAAAGATCAATTTCATATGGCATAAGACATATTGTCCTTCTACTACTTCTGTGTATAAAATAAGCATTACAGTCTCTAGAATTGCCATTTCATTATAGGAGAAATTGTTTCCATCTAAATCAAGCCACCTTATTTGTTAAAATGTTTTGAAAAATAATTAAAGAATGACATCTTCCAACCAGAAAGGATATTGAGCTTTAACAGTACAGAAACAGTACATCAGGAGACAAGGTCTCCTAGGATATTATTGATAAACTCAGAAACTCGAGACAAGACAGAAATACTTGGAAAGACTCAAATATGTTTCAAACCATTTATGCTCTGCCTGTAATAATTGAAACAGACTCAAATACTATTCCTTATTTGGAGACAATGCATATAAGATGCATATGACCTTTATAATAATGATTAAAAAAATATGAGTCTGGACTTACACACTTTTCACATTCTGATATACAGAACACATATTTTCTTAACTCCCCCCTCCACCCTCTAGATACTTGGAGGAAAAAAGAAGTCACATACACCTGGTTGAAATTATTACAGCCTTACAAAGCAATACCACTGTATGTTTACGTAAACTCTGGCAGTGACTGTCAGTTGGCAGTTTAGTGATATTGGTTATGGAAGGAGACTTTCAAAGGCTATTTATTATTATTATTATTCAAGAGAAGCCAATGTACAGGGCCTACAGCTTAAATAAAGGAAAGAGTTATATTTCTGCTAGAAGTAATCCTCTCAAAAAAAAAAAAAAAAAAAAAAAAAGGAATTTCATTCAAGAACACATTTCTACTTATACCTTGGAATGTGTAGGTTTTCCCAGCATTTGTAACGCCATATGTAAAAATAAGACAATTATATCCATCTAAGAAGTCTTGCACTGGTTGCTTCATGGTGCCTTCAAAAAATTCTTCTTGAGTTGTTTCAGGGGCAAACACCTGAGCATTACCAAGAAACATCTTTATTTTGTTTCAGCAATCATTAGAGACTTTTAAAGAATCCTTTAAATTCTGTATGTTTATAATCTTAAAGACTATTGACAGTTTAAAAATCTAGTTGGATTGCTATTTAATAATATAAAGTTAAACAAATTTTTCCAGGAAAAGATTAAAAATTTTTAAAGACAATTCATTTACTTGTGAAAAAGTGAACTTCTGTCCAACAGTTTTTTCACTCAGTCGACTCAAAGAATATTGGGGTGGCTTCAGTATGACACTTGTTGAATCTTCAATCGAAACACAGCTCTATTAAAAGGAACCAGAAACAATGCAGGCATGAAAAGTGTATGAAAAGCTCAGCTTAGAGGAAAAAACAAACCAAAAACCCCAAGCATACATTTAAGGTATTTTTAAGCTATATAAATGTCACACCTGCAATTCATTTTCTCTCTCCAACGATGTAAATGGCCTAATACGCAGGCAAACTTGTATGTGTCCCTTAGGCTCCAAAACGTTCCTCTTAAATAAAAAAAAATTAAGGAAGTTAGAAATTTGACTAGCTTCTTTGTTGGATAGCTAGCATCTTAAGGCAGTTTTATTTTCACCAGGCTACTTTGAACAGACTTATTTGATGACAAGACAAGCAAAAGTAATTCACTACATCAGTTTTCACAAGTGCTTAGGCCTCTGCAGAAGTTCGCTGTGATAACTTAAGAGTTCATAATCTTGCAGCATATATATATACACACACACACGACACTAAGGCAATGAGAAATCAAGAATGAAACCCACAAAAACATTCTATGATTAAGCTGCTCCAAGACTGATGCGCCCAATAAGGTATCAATGCAGTACCACACAACTTAGTCTAATCCTATCTATCTCCTCCAAATTAAAAACATACTAAAGATGCTTTTCATCTTCTCTGTAAAATTCTGATTATTCGTATTGATGAAAAGACTAAGCTTATTAAAAAATATCCAAACAATGTAAACGTTAAAGCTTTCTTACCTGGCTTGTGTCCGAGTCTGAAGAAACCAAAGAAAAATCACCAGAGAGATCTGTTTTAAGGTCTTCCACACTTACTGGCCCTGTTCTTTGAAGTGGCTCAGCACTAGCAATATAGGATGGTCTGAAAAATTCCTCTTTATCCAAATTTGGTTCCATCCTGCGAGATAAAATAAAATCCTTCTTTTGTTTTCTGATCACATAACATAGAGCTTCTGAAGTCTCTTATATAAGACAAGTCAATTTGAAACTGATAGCTGCAGTTTCTTTAAGGAGAAAGCTTTCTTTATCCTATTCAAAATTTACACAGCAAGTTTCTGATAGCTGGGGAGAGGGTCTGCAACAGAGTTCACATCATGATGAAACAAGACCAGCCATTCTTCTTTCAATGCAAAGCAACTGTTTACGAGGGAAAAAGCCTTACACATATACCACAACCTTGCTAAAACCCATGTTTGACAAGGAAGATAGAATTAAAAAATAAAAACACCAAACAATCATATTGTTCCACATCCGTTTCTCCATCATCCCATTATTGTGTCCATTTAGAATAAAAGTTCATTGCAAGAGTAACCCAGACTTCATGGTTATCTCCGCAGGACCTGATAAATAATTGGTATTATAAATATAACACAATGTAGCTTAATGCATGACAGAGTTCAGAAAAATTCTGAAGACAAGCAGGTAGTTTTAGCTATTAAGGGGACACTAGAAAATTAGAAGACCTCATGCCAGAGGGCAAGTTACAGAACTGCTTTTTAGTAACTTTTTCAGTCATTTTATAGATCAGCAATTCATCTATTAATCCAAAATTTAATGATTTTTGTGCATCTCAGAATCTGGGCAGTGAAAATTTGCTATAGAAAATGAAAGTAAATTGATTCAGGGTTGATAGCAGACAGGTAGATTTCAAAATAATCTTTAAAAAGTGCATTTTATTTCAAAACATTAGTATATTTTGTCTGCCCTTCACTCTCCAGTTGCTTTTTCCTGTGATGTTACAGACGTGGCTTGGCAGCTTTTGTTCTGGATTAAGTTTAACTCATTGGGCTCACAGACTATGACAGCAACTCACTGGGCTCATAGACTATGGCAGCAAGCATTCCAGCAATTAGACATCTACCACATGGTCTCCTACAGTTTTGAAGCTTTGGACATGATGAGTCAATGGTCTAATACTACATTCCCATGTCTATGCTACAGCCACGTATATATATTTTGTCTCTAAATACTAATGGAGAACACACAGCATTCATTAAAACAGTGGACAGACCAGGGCTGGTTCAGAAAAGGTGTTGCCTATTAAGCAGTCGTAATATTTTTGTTCCGCCCAGCAAAAAACCTGAAATATACCAGCACTTTGGTGTCAAAACATTTAACAGTTCAGCCTTCCTATCTAGCTTGTAAAAGGCAGATACAAGGCTTCATGAAGCCAGACAAACTTCACCAAGAGGCAAAAGAGGTAAAGCTATACATAAACTAAGCAGCAATGTTTAGTTTAATCTACAGTTCTTATTTTTGTCAGACAACTATATGAAAACCAGGAAAAACTTGGCCTGAAATACTGACAAAGCTTGAACAAACACCAAGTTGGGAATAAGCTACTACTGGAAAGAAACATACCTGTGCTGTCCCGATCTAGAAGTCTTGCTCATCAGCTACACAAAGTCACAGGGCAAAACTCTTACCAGACCTTGACAGGAAACATAGTTGTTAGGTAACTGACAGTTTAGTTGTTTTAAATATAAGCTTATTTTAAAGTGTGATTTGTCGAGATTATGCTCTCACTCTGTGCTTTTTTACCTAAGGGGCAAAATACAAACATTAAGCTATGTATGTAAAGCTGGAATTCAAAGCATTCATATGAGCCCAGCATTCAGATAAGTCAGGTTGAACCACTAATAGCATGTAAAACACAAGATGCAAACTGTCCATCTGTCTGCACATTGTGTCATACAGCACTGTAATTACCTTAGATGTTCTGGGGTAAACAGGTATACTGCCCGGCTGTAGCCTCTAAAATGTACTTGTATACTGGGATACGTTATTGTAATTCTGCTTATCGTGACAACAGAGTTTAGAGCTGCAGACACCTTAAGAGAAGGGTATCCAGAATGGCACACAAAGCAAAACCTGGTCACGGTACACACACAACCTGTAGCACTGTCAGACAGCACAAGGGTTGAAAAGGCTCCAAACCTCACAGCTGGCAGCTTATAAAGAAACATAACGCATCAGTACTTACACTTTAAAAAATTTAAAAGAAAAGTTTTCCTCCGCAATTACCAATCTCTCACTGCAAGGCTTCACAGTGTTGTCCCGTTCTTACGGGACACTGCCGCATGGCCTGGTCATAGCCCTGGACGCTACCCGTGACTTGCACGCCCCTCAGCAGTACCTAAAAGTTTTCACACACACATCCCCCGCTCCACAACTTTTCACCCACCGTAGTGCCAGGGGAGAAGCGAGGGGAAGAGGCCTCAGCACCGCCCGCCACGCAGACCCCTCAGCACCGCCCGCCACGCAGACCCCCCAGCACCGCTTCCCAGCTCCGTGACCCCGAGGCCGAAACCGCCTCCTCCTTCCCTCCTCTAGCGAGCGGTCGGCAGCCCGACAGCCCCACAACCCCTTACCGGAGAGCGCACGGCAGGCTGAGCGAGCCCAGCCACCGACCTCCGCCAGGCGAGAGCCGCTCGGCTCTGCTGAGCGGCCCTAGCAACCGTTGCGACTCACCAACAAAACTAACAGGCACGGCAGCGATTCTTTTCAAATCTGACCAATGGCAGAGCGCGGCGCCGTCACGCGACCGCCGGCGAGGGAGGGCGGACGTTGCCGCGGCGAAAGGCTCGGCGGGAAATGTAGTCGGGGGGGGGGGGGGCACGCCGGGGGGCAGGCGCCGGGCCGGGCGGCCCGGCTGGCGGGGCGGGGGGGAGGTTTCCTCTCAGGCGGCGTCTGGGCTTCGCAATGGGGGCGCGCTGCGCTGCGAGGGGTGTTCTCTGAGGCTTCTGTGTTGCAGGCACCCAGAGCCGCCAGGGCCCGCCCTCTCAGCGGCAGCACGACCTCGACTGCCCCGGGAAGGCGCCCTGGCCTCGCCGGGCCTGCCCCGCAGCCTGCCCTCACCTGCCTGCCTCGCCGTCTGCAGTGCCCGGGCTTTGGTCCCTCAGGTCTGGCAGAAGGATGTATGTAAGTTCGAGCTTGTCGATACTCTGGGTGATGAAAGTGATGCTGTTTCCACAGGCGTTTTGCAGGCTGAGAGGCAAGCTGAGGCTTTGCAGTCTGTATATAATCACTGTTTGCAGGCAGTGAAAGGGAAGAGGCCAGGTGACGTGCTCAAGCTGCAGATGCCCTATATCGGAGCAGGGATCAGCACAATTGGGAAACTCCAATTTTAAATTCAGGCTGTCTTGTTCCTCATCCTGGATTACAATACTGACAGAGTGACAGCTGTAGAAAACACTTTGTAAGGTATCTTTGTTTAAAACTTTCCCCAGGTGGAAATTACTGTTTGGTACCAGGTTTGCATGATAGGGATTTAATTTCTTAAACATCAGTAAGAGAAATCCTTTGGCTTCATTTTCAAAACAGTATCATAATGCCAAACAGATCATCCTTTTCTAGAATGTCAGGGTATGGAAATGTACGGATTTAGGTAACAAAAATCACCATAAGTTTCTCTTTAGACTCAGACAGGAATTCTTTGAACTTTAATAAAGAATGTCTGCCTGTTTTAAATTGAAATAAAAGGAAAAGTAACTTGAAAGTAGTCAGTAACTACCAAAAACAAACGTTTGTCTTTCATTTGAAGAAAATGCCAGCTAGTGCAAGCAATTCTGTAAAAGAATAATTCTACACAGATCCTGTATCAGCTGCTTTGATGAGGTTGTCTTTAAGATTATATCCCATCTTTCGTTAAATAGAGGTTGTGTCATATCAGTAAGAGATGTGTGCTTGATTTCAGTTCAGATGCAGGCCATGTTGCAAGAGTCGGTGTGTTTTAACAGCAGAAAGTGATGCGATTTTGGATTTGAAATTGCTTGCCAAACAAAACCGAAAAGCTCTTGTAGACATTCTTTAAGACTTAGGCTAACTTTTTAAAAAGTATTTTAGTTTCTATCCTGAACAGAACAGTGAATTCAAACTACTGAACCAACCTAATGCCAAACCACCTTTTTCATACCAGGAAGGGACTGAGAATGCTTCTCAAATAAAGGGGAAAACTAGCTCCTGCGAGCAAACCTGCAAGTTGTTCTCTTCTACTTGTTGAAAAGGAAAACTGAAGATCTTCTCGGAATATTTTTCAAGGTATATTCCTAAAAATGTTGGGTGCTGTTTCCTGCAGAACTTGGGGCATAACAAAGCTCATAGTACAAGCAGTATTTTGGTTTTGTTTGAATATTAGATTTCTGAAACTGATTTTAAAATACTGCACATGCTGTGTAATTTAAACTAGTATCTCAAAGGACTACCATCAACATACTAAAAGAGCAAAACACAATCTAACATGTGCTCCTAGCCTCACACAAACCATGATAAAGAAAACATTACATCAGCATAACCAACCCAGCCTGTTTTGGAGTGGGAGATGATGAAACTCTATCTATGTAAATAACCTATATGGCTTTTCACCAATATATTCTCCTTAAAGTAGTTTGTGCAAGGACAGCCAGTTGCAACAAAAATATCTGCTGCCAAAAGTGTTAACTCATTAGCTCCTGAAATTTGATTATGTTTCTTTTTAAATCCTCTATAACTTGTGGAGCAAGGGTGCCACTCTGCAAGGGGAAAATATTTTTTTTATGAATTACTTGTTACAGCTCTCGTCATTACCCTTAGAAACTTATGCTCCTTATATTTGGGACAGGATTGAAAAGTTGTGGATAGTCTCCTCATCAGAGTGATGAGATGATGCCCTCTGAGACAGCGTATCTCGGGTAGCTTTTACACTGCTGTCAGAAGAAATTAGAGACACAGTCAACACTTCTGGGACTTGGCCCAGCATCCTTCAGCACATCTGAGCAGCAGCCAAACCAGAACTGGCTTCAGCGTCTTTGTACTCAACTCATCTTCCCCGGGGAATTGACAAAGCACTTCAGTTTCCCCTCAGCACTCCTGGTTCTGCTGCGCTTCCCTGTGCCCTGACAGCGCTGCCTTCCCATCCTGGTTGGAGGAGAGTCCTTCTTCTGCAGGGCTTGTTTGGAGCTGACTGGCAGGAAAGCTCCCGTTCCTTGTCACAGAGGTGCCTTGGAGGAAAATGGTGTGCTGCGTTACCTTCTTGGTAGTCTGCCATATCAGCCCCTTTTCACCTGTCTTTCAGGGCAGTGCGTGTCATTTATCTTGTGATTTGCACAGTCCTGTGGGTGCATTTCACACTGCCTTTAATTTGAACCAATATAGTGGTACCCTCGTTGGCCCCGTGCCATCAGTTGCCTTCAGGTGACATTATTTCTAAGTCATATACAGCTGATTTTGTGAACTCATGACTTTGCAGGCTGTTGATTTGTGCATTTTTCTTTACTGATATAGGTATATTTTCCTTTATCTCTTTTAAACAATAAGCTGCTTCTTCAGTCTCACATTTCCCAGTTCATCCAATATATTTTTTCCACGGCTGACTTTCAATTCTTCAACTATTTGCTTGTTTCCTGCTCAAGATTAGCTTTAAAGGCACAAACTTAAGAGAAAAATGACTTGAGTTTGTCCGTGTAATTGTTGTGCATCAGCGTGCATACGTTCAAGCCTTCCCTTGAACCGAGGGGCGCAGAGGCAGTCACTGGCAAGCAGACGATATTCACGTTGTGGTCCGGTGTCAGTCGGCCAGCACAGCGTCTCTTCCTTCAAAGGGACCTGAACTTATGTCAAATTAACGACGGGAGACAAGGTGACGGGGCCCGGAGCGCGAGGCCCGCCGTAACGTCCAGCCGTAGCACCTCGGCCCCACCGCCAAGGCCCCACCGGCCCCGCTGGCCCGGCAGCGCTGGCGGAAGCCGCCTCGGCGCGAAGCGAGGCCACAGCCCACCCGCCGCCGCCCCGACCCCGCCGGGCCCTCGCGCCCAGCCCCGGCAGAAGGCGCCCGGCCTGGCAGCGCAGCTCGGCCCGGGGGCTGCCGCGGGCGCTCCCCAGCTCGGGAGGCGTCGCCCCGGGGGCAGGTGACGGCGTCGAGGCCCGGGAGATCCGAGCGGGGCTGGGCGTCCCCGGCCGGGAGCAGGCGGGGTCCGGCCCTTCAGGGTGGGGGGCGGCTGGCTGGAGCCCCGCGGCAGTGTGGGGCCGGAGCCGCAGCCGTCCCCGGCGGTATCTGTAGTCGGGGCCCTTTCCCCAGGGGCAGGGGCTTTCTGCCAGCCGCCGGCCTCCAAATGCTGCGGCTGTTTCGTGGGTAATTTGGTTAACTGAGTAATTGCGGGAGTTCGGGCGGGGTGGGAGGAAACCGGCACTGGAAGGAGTTGGCCGATGGTCATGAGGCCGCTCCCTTGAGGTGCTCTGGAAGCATAAAATACAGTCTGGAAAATGAATCCCAGACCCACCGGCAAAGAGGGGGCTTGAGCAGCACATGGCAGTGTGAAATAGCCAGCCGGGGGCCTGGGGAGGAAGGAGAGGATCGCTGATGGGCTGCTGGAGGCAAGCCATAGCGCCTGGTGCTGGACTCGGGCCTTGACACTTGGCCTCTGGCGGCTTCCCAGCGCCAGGGCTGGCTGCTGTGGCAAGTAAGGTGTTGGGGTTGCCTGTTGCCCTGTGGTCGTTTAAAGTCATTCACTGAGAAGAGAAGAGACAGGGAGCTCACAGCTGGAGGCATGGTTGTGTTAAGGCATGTTTAGGTACTGCTGCATGTGTGCTTTTCATAGATGCATGGAGGCCACCTGGTCCCATGACAGGGTTTTGTGTTATAAAAATGTGCTACATGTGCTCAGCATATAATTTTCAAATCTTCATAGCTTCATTTGAAAGCATGTACATGGCAAACATAGTATTACTCCTTGAGCAGGAGCTGTATTGTTTTACATAGGAGAAGATTTGAACTATATTTACTAAGATGTATGTTGTTCAATTTGAATAACTCAAGACTTAGTCCTTGGAAAGAGGGCAACTGAGACAAAAAAGCTATTGCTGTTTCTCCCTCCACCCTGGTTATTCATTCTACCCTTTGATTTATTGCATAATTCTCTGATGAGCTAAAGAGATCATTTCAGCTTTAACCAACCTTTTAATCTTGTAATTAAACCAAAAAGTTTCAAAATTGATTATTCTCTGCAATACGTAATATAAATGATTACTGTTTTGAAGGTCAGATCTAGCATTTTGAAATCAGAAACTTCTATCTCTCATCAACAGGCTTAAAAATGTACCTGAAAACATAATTGTGTGTCTTGGATCATTACGCTTACCAAGTGTATGAGTGTACTTAGGTTCTCAGGTCACTTTAATTCGAACAGCTCTTAAAGAAGCGTGTGTAACCAAGTGCCTCACAGTAATAGTGTTCTATACTGGCTCTAGCAACTAAAATAAGTGAATGGCTTGGATATTTTGAGGAATTAGTAATGCAGTTTTTTTCAGTATTAGTGTGCTGTATATTTTTTACATCCATCCATCCATCCATTTAAATCTTTTGTTACTATGATTAGGAAGCTTTTCAAGGCAGGATCATTAGGGCCTTCCATTAGCACAGTTGTACTCATGTTTGCCTAATACAGTGCATTCTTAACCTCACAGGAGCTTTTTAACATCATCACAGCATAAATGATGATAAAGTATGTTTCTTAAATGTTTCTGTGACATACCCTACTCATTTAAACTGCCAATCTGGAGTAAAATTTAATAGACTCTCAAGATGAATAATAATTGAGAAATATTTTGTGTATGTATGTGCGTATATATATATTTATATGTTTTACTACCAGAGGAAACTGAAGCTTTACTAACTGGAGGGGAAAAAAACCCAACTTTTATTTTTCTTCTGCGTTTTCTAGGGTCTTTCTGTAACTCTGGCACAGATGCTGTAAGACCACCAGTGATAGCTAAGTATTTTACTTCTTTATTGCTGAAAGGGGCTGAAGCATTTAGACAGGAGTTGGCTGATCAGGCCAAACAACACAGTATCACAGAAGTCAATATAACAGCAAAAGTGGCCTCCGTTGGAGAAAATGGTAAGAACTGTTTTCACATTGTGACACAAGTATTTGTCCTGTAAATGTTTTGTCTGTTTGATTCATTTTGTTTGTCAGTGTCAATGTCTGATGCAATTTGTTGTCAAATGTCAAAACATTCAGTCTGTTTTGTCTGACTGATTCATAGTCATGTAGCAAATAGCTTAGCTATCAGGTATTTAAGATACATGTTGTGAATAGTAAAACTATTGTTTAAAAAATATACGGTCAAAGGTTTTTTTGTGAAAGTGTATTTATACAAGAAAAGATGACTGCTCTTAAATTGCGTGCTGTCTTATTTTTAAGAAAAGTCTGCATAGATGGCTTTTCCGTAGAACTGGTTGCTAAATATAGTTTCTGGGGCATTTGTGATGTGCCCCAGAAAATTAACTCCATCCCAGCCAGAGCCGGTACACTGTCTCACTTTGGGTTGTGATCATGCTGAATCATGTAAACCAGGCATTTTTGAGTTACTGGTAATCACATAACTGAAAACCTTGCCATAGAATGCACAAGCAGAAAGAGTGATGGTTGGTATCAACTAGGTGTGTAATATTCTTCTCTCCTAGTCGACATTCTACCGATGTCTCAGGACATACTGTTAGAAATGGCTATACAGCTGGAATAATAAATCGAATCCTGTACTTAGAGAAGTCAGTATGAGCTTTGCCGCTGTTTTCACACAGCCATCTTAGTTTTCCTATGGGTTTCAAGGTTACATCCTTTGGACATAAAAATAGAGTGGTATGGTTAATGCAGAAGGACAGATACAGTACAGGAACACTGGCTACTTCAGAAAATGTTTTTTATATGTGCTGCTTATATTTCATGAAGGGTGTTTGAACTGTGTATCCAAATATTGTTTGGTTCCCTAAAATGTCCCCTTTTTTCTTTTTCTTTTTTTTTTTTTTTTTAATTTCTAAACCTATGCCTATGTTCTGCAAATATTTGCATAATGTCTTTTTATCTCTAAGTCTGGGACTAGGCCTGTTTTGCACTTTTTGCCATACATGATGTTAATTATTTTTTTTTGCAGACAGTATGTTAGCTTGTAACCTCCAGGTTAAGGGCTGGGCATGAATTCCAAATCTTACTAGTAAAACTATTTCTCTCCATGTGTTGTTGATTCTTTTTCAATCATCCACAGAGCTGTGTAAATACCAACATGGGTAACCATAATTTAAAGGTAAAAATCTCAGGATTGACTTTCCTGAAATGAAACATATGTTTGAATTTTATTTCAACTGAGGTTTCAGAAGTTTTATTTCAGTTCCAGGCTGCTTATGGAAATTCTTCATGGTGTAAGAAATTCAAGCTTTAATCCTTAGGATTACTTTTTTGAGAATACTGTTTCTTCTTTTGTAGTGTTATGTAAAACAGAGGCTGTAAACAGCTGTCTAATGGTCCCAGAGCCCTCAGAACAGCCCAGAAAACTTTACCAAAGGCATTCTGTTGCTCGTTACATTCTCAACTGTTGCTGTCCTCTTACTAGAAGCTTACCAAGATAAATAAATTGGAACATGAAGTCAATACATATCTAGAGTCATGCAATTCTGAAATGGGGAAACTGGCCAAGATACCAAGATATATCTAAATAAATATCAGATATTTATCTGATAGCTGAAGAAACTGAAAGATCTCTGTGGAATGGCTGGAAAATAACGGACATATTATGAGCGATCCAAACCGAGGGGCCTCACTGTAACAACAAGCTGCAGCTGTGTTCAAGGACAAAAACAAGGCCGAGACGGCCTGAGAAACTACATTCCTGCCCAAGAGATAAAGATGTTGGAATGTCGAAAACAGGGGGTCTACCTGGGGGGAGAGCATCGCGTGGACGCCACACCGGGACCAATCATAGGGGGCAAAAGGGCGCGTGAACAAGTAGCTTTAGCCTATTAGCAATAAGATAGCGGCACGTGAAGTTTGAGATAGAGTATAAATTGCTGTGTAACCTTTAATAAAGTGGCATCAACTTGATCACATTGGTCGTCTAAGTTGTGTCCGAGACTTCCGCGTCGGCAGATCTCCACTAAAGGGGGGTGTGTGTGTACATATATATATATATATATAGTTCTGTGTAGAAGCCACAAGACTGGACACTTCTGTGTCTCAAAAATATAAGGTGCCTCAAAAAGATGTGGTTCAAGAGCAAGAAGCTTACTGCTCATGTAACATGGGCTAAATCCAAGGAGCAGGATATGTTACAGTGCAGCCATTACAGTATTTCAGTGTAGTATTACTCATCTTTCTGGCTCTGACACCCAAGACAGAGCTTCTTTTATCCTTGGCAAGTGTCAACTGTCTGTCTTGACCTCAGAAACTAGTGCCATTGTCTGATGTTATGTACCATTCCTCGGAATGTCATCATGGTTTTGGGCACTCAGGGCTTCTCCTTGAACTTAAGTGAAGATGTGACTGGAGTGGGATAGTCATGCCACTGACCTTCAGATGTTTTAACTTGGGCTTCCTGTAGAGCCAGTGGTGAGAAATGCTCAGACTAGTTTCAGGCCTAAGTTAAACTCTTGTTCTTTCCAGTTATGCTACATGGTACAGCTAAGCAATATAACCATAACCTGAATTGCCCCCTGGAGGAACCTTGCTTTCTAGCCTCTTAGTTTAGATGTTAAATTTAATGTCTAATATTGGGTAACACAGTTATCCTAAAGCATGATAAAAGGGCAAGGAATGAACATCTAGAAAACAAATTTCTTAACCAGTCACATCTTTAAAGGACTTGAAAATAATGGCTCTTTGACAATAACAAATGGCCCAGGGCATTTCCTGTTTTGGTCTGAGCTCGTCTTCGTTTTTTTTTCTTTTGTAAGCTTATATTTTAGTAGTATTTCAGGCTGGCCATTGCCCATCGTGTAGGAAAAACAGAAGGCAGGGAGCTTAATACACACTAGACATCTGCCCTGAATAGAATGAAGTCATACTCCTGAAAAGAAGAGCCTGTATTTGTGCCATGCGATGGGACTACAGTGTTCTTTGCAGTCCTTGAAGAGAAGCACAGTCTTCTTCCCTGAAAGTGCACCAGCAGATGAAAGATGATGAAAACTCATGAAGTCTCTGTTGCTTCTCAAAGGGTTGATTAATGAGCAGCTAGTTTTTTAAACATGTTTTTATACCATTATTTTCAGCCAAATCAGCAAGTAGATCCATGTGGCCAAACAGGTGCTGGGACAGCAGAAGAGCAGGCAGAAATGCTGGTGGGACAAAAGAGCAGGGCTGCTTCTCATCTATTAGGCAGTCTTAGATTGGCTAAATTGCTTCTGAAGTTGCATCTCTGGCAATTTTTCAGCAAGGAGTCAAATATGCAGGAGGCTGGCTGGATTGCAGCCTTTGGGCATATCCAGACTTGCAGAGTTAGAGAGAGTATTTCCAAATGTTGTTCAGCATAAAGTTCTCCATTTAATGCTGCCCTGATGTTGTCACAACATGCTGCAGCCAAGGATGAGAAGAGTTTTGAAGCAGGCCAGGCTTCCTTACTGAAAGTTTGCTCACAGCTGAAATCTGAAGAAATTGAAAGGTTTCCACTGAAATGATGAGTGTTACCAAGCACTGGCTGATCTGACCCTCTGTAGTCAGACTAAACCCCATTTTGCAAAAACTGAGCTGTAAACAGCAAAATTCTGTTGTTAGTAATTCAGTTTTGTGCATCTGAGTTTCCCTTTGCTGTTTCAACAGATTATAGGATCTGACTGCAGTTCCAGTCAGGTGCTTTTGTATAGTGTTGCCAAGTACTGTCATGTACTGCATCATGTATGGGGGTGCACTGAAGAATACACAGACATTTATAAAGCACCGTAAGATCTTTCTGGGTGAATGGCGTTATAAACCTAAGATAATTATTCCAACAATCCAAAAATTCTGTATAAAGCAGATTTTGGCATTGTGAAAAGAAACAAAACATGCAACAATTTAGGGATAAGGGAGGAATCCTTTTATTTTAAGGATAATATTAGTATAAAGTTAGAAATGAGTAATTTTCTAACTCATTTCTAACTGGGTGACTCATGCTCTTGGCAAATTAATTATCCAAGACAAATGATTCAGAAATAGATGCTATAGTTTTATTATTTTTTTAATCAGATGGCTATTGCTGTTACAAATAAACATGAGGCTTGATTTCAGGTATAACAAATGTAGCTATACGCTGCAAATTATGCCACAGTGCTGCTTGAGTATGTGTTACACATGCCAATTTTTCTTATCTGATGTTTTGGTTTCAGTTTTAGGTGAATGCTGTAGTAGCTACTGGGTGTCTAAAGCAGCTGTGGCCACCAAGAATCTCAGCAGTGAACTTTGACAAGGGAAGTCTAATGTGGTATGTATTTCTTTCCATACAGGAACTGTGATTTATTAAAGCCTCATCACAGGAACATTCCTATGAACAAACTTTTCACCTCAGAATTCTTAATAAATTGTTTGATGAATATTATTGAGAACATTGACATGGGGATGATGGAAGATCCATGCCATCTTTGCTTGGGATGGATATATTGTATTGTTGGCTGTAACCCCCTGTCTCTGTTCTCTTTCTTTTTTTCTCCCTGCCCTGCCCCTCCTCCTTGGCTGCAGTTTGTAAGGGAATATCACAATGCAGGTCTGATCTGTTGAAACCACAGCTAATGCCCATGCCTGCCTCTGATGGGAAGAGAACACAGACCACAAGTTTGGGATTTCTGGCCTCTTTTTAGGCAAGTCTGTTGCTTATCTTCCCCTTTGCCCCCCAGTTCCCTTTGTTCCTGCCCTTCCTCTGTATCATTAATTCATATCAAAGTTCAGTGTTATTGGTTGCTGGGAACGCAGTTTCATTTGGCTATACGTACACTCTTCCCTAAAAAAAGTCAGATACTACCTCCACATTGCATGTTCATCGTGCAGTGAAAATATGGAGCATGATTTTATTGTAGTAGTTCTGAATGATTTTCAGCTGAAGTAATGAAGAGGAAAGTCAGGCACATTTTTGTGAGGTGTTCATGTTTCTCAACTATGATTCTTAAATTGGAAGTTTTGAGTTTTTAATAACATTAGAAATTATTCATGTTCATTGCAGATACCTATACATCCATATTCTTAAAAGGTAGGATATTTGCTAGCATAGCTGAAATTATTCCTGTAGTGAGACAGGAGAATGTCTAAGGAAAACTGCATTGAGTAATAGTTTCTATTCTCTTTATTTTGTTCAGTTGTAAATATAGTAGACAACAGATGAAATAGCTATTGACGTAGAGAATAACACAAATTATGTCAAACAAGGACTTCAAACAGCGTGTTTTGAGGTCAGTAACCTGTGTGCCTAGAACTTTGGTCACACTGGTGACAGCCAGCTGACATAACTTATGTGGATGTACATGCAAAGATAAATAGGTAGCTTTTTGCTGAATTTCCCAAGCAGAACAGCAAGATGTCAGTGAAGGTGTATGTTTCTAATAGGCTCAAGGTGCTTCAACAAAGGAAGCCAGTACCTATGAGTTAACTTGCTGAAACTGCAAGAGGTTTTTTTTGCTTGTTTGTTTGGTTTTTATACCTAAATGGATCCTGTTTTCAATAAACAGCATGAAGGAGGAGTCTTTCCAGGGCTCTGCCATATCAAATAGAAGACAGCATGTTCTGTCTGATGAAATGTAGGTTTGACTGCTAATCGACCAACGCAAATTAATAGCCAATTTTGCTGAGAATACAACTTCTCAGGAACTGAAGGTGTTTCCTGAATCTGTGACTGGCTGAGAAAAATGGAAAATCCTTTTAAGAAAATCAGGATATTCTGATTTTTTCAAACAGAAGTCTTTCATATTTCCATGTCAGCACTGATCCTGCCTTGGCAAATGAGCTAAAAATCGGAGAATGACTCTGGAATACTGCAGCTGAATTTTCCAGTTGGGGGGCATGGATATTTTAATTTTCATTTTGGGTCCAAATACGTGTTTCGGTTTGGAGGTGAGACCTGTCTGCAAGTCCTTTCTCAGCTCTCTCACTACTTTTTGTTTTAGCATTGTTGCTTTTGTTTCTTTAAATGGGAGATGAGCAGTTATTCACACTTTATGAAGTGTCTGAAGACCTGTGGGTACAGAGCACTACATTAGTGCAAAGTATTTAAATGTAGAACTATGTCTTCTTCCTTTTTCCTTATGCCAGTCTGTGCTGTGACTGAAATCAGTCTGCTTACAATCAAATTTAATAGGGGCAGAGAATATTTTTTTTATGTTTTAACCACAGACTTTCTCATTCAGTGAAAGTAGGGTTCCAGCCTATTTCTCTCTGCAGGAAATTCATATTTTTTTTTTTTTTAATGTTTTAATTGATTAGGTAGTTTTTGCTACTCCTATGAAAACAGTCATGATGTGTCTATCCAGTGCTGTTTGCATTTGCTTCAAAATGTGGGAATTAATCCATGCTAAAAATTACTTGGTTTATGTGTGCGTTGTTTAGTTTATATGTTCTGGGAGGATCTAAGGACTGAAAACTGGCAATAATAAGGAGGTCATAAATCAGGCAGCTTTTCTTGGTTTAGGATTTTAGGTCAGGCGTATCAATTCCAGCTTATGCTAGATTGCAGCTGTGCTTGTGAATGGAGACTAGATCATGTCATGTAATTTGTGGGGATTTTCTCACTTGCAATCCATGACCACTGATGCCTCATAACCACTGCAGCAGGGGTAGCTGTACCTTCCTGTCTGGTTTGTGTGCTTGTTCTCTTTCTTTTTTTTCTTTCTTTTTTTTTTTTTTTTTTTTTTTCCTTCTAAGAGGAAATGAAATTAAGATAGATATCTCCTTTGGTATTTTAAGTAAATTTTATAAAGGGAGGAAACGCAAATCAGTTGGTGCTTGCCACATATAGAGCAGTCAGACAAAAAGTATGAGGGGTTGATGTCTTAGCACTATCAGTTCTGTTTTCAGTGGATATACAGAGGTTTTGTAAACAAAAAAGGTATCTCTGTCTCCTGTTGTACAGGAGTTACACAATGCTTTTGTTTTCTTTTCCTGTGTGTGAAATGTCTGGCACCAAAGTAACTCTGAGGCTTCTTTATCTGACTTCTCTGTCAAAATTAAGGATAAATACAGCAAATTTGATTAGCAGTGTTCATGAGATCAAGGAGTCTGTTTTACCATTCTGGGTTAAAAAGAATGATAAATGTGTATAATTAGGAGTTTATGTGTGTCAAAATAATGCTTTGGTCCCAAGGTGTTCAGTCATACGTTGTGAGATAATAGAACATCATCTATGCTCTGTGGTACTTGGCATATATGTTTCTTAGACCCTTTCAGGTTAATCATTGATTCAAAGAACTTGTTTCGATGACCTAGATGATCTCTTTGAGTCTTAAATTCCCATTAGACCAAGTGTGTATTAGTTATGTTTTATTGCAAGAAAACAAAGATTTTGGTGACACTAAGGTTCCTGCAGTGAAATGCAAGTTGCCTTCTGTGTGGGAGAGATCCTGGAAGTTCCTTTCTATTGTTTTGGGGTTTTTTCACAGTGTATCTAATGATAAGACAGAAGTCTGTGTAGTTCTGTTTTTCTTTTTTTGTGTGTACATAGATTGTATTGACCTTGTGAAAACCTGAAAGCACTAAATTGGCCTCTTGAACAAAATGAAATGCATTTCACAGAACAGACTATTCCCTGTAGTATTTATTCTGAAAGGTCACCAGTCACAGAAACATCAGAGGATGTAACTATGGCAAACCAACCCAATGTTAGCATAATGTTTGGTTATTTCCCTTCTTTGTTACTCGGTAATTGGAGCCTTTAGGAACACATTTGTCATTTATAGCACAGCCCCTTCCTACACAAGACTCTGATTCTTTGCAAACATGGATAAAAAAGGTATTTTTAAAAAGATTAGCATTTGAGTTTTATTGTCTGTGGTTTCAGCTTAATTTCACAAGGACATATTAAATGTTGTTCAGCATCAAAAACCTAAGCAAATGTTTGTTTTATCTATCAGAAAGCAAAGTCATGTTGTTGTAAGAGTCGGTCAGAAGATCAGCATTGTCTCAACATTGTCATCAGGGACATGGACAGTGAGGTACCCGACAACGGCCTGTTTGGAGCGCAGCTGCCGACCCCTGGAACGGAATGTGGTGCAAAGGCTCCTGAATGCAGAACTGTGTGGCACAGCCAGTGCTGTGCTGTTCTCCTGAGCACTGACCCGTGTGGTGCAGGCAGTGCAGGGCTGTTCTTTGGTGCCTGAGCCGTGCAGTACAAAGAGTGTTGTGCTATTGTTCGGTACCTGGGCCTAGCCGGAGCTGTTAGAGATAATTGCATAGCCATTGTCAAAAAGATGGATCGCGACTGTTGCCATGACACCGATGAAGAAATCATGAACCTCAGATGAACTTTGCTTCATTATAATACCAAAACACACCTCCTGGTTGAAGGTTACCCGCCTCCGAGACTGACCACACCTCGGACACCCCCCCCCCCCACGCACGCGCGATGGCCTTGCTCGAGAGGGGTGGAGATATGATAATTGAATTCTGAGAAGGGCGGAGACCCCTGAGGCAGAGGAGGAGCAAGGTGTGTTACTAAGCATAAAAGATGACTTCTGGACAACAAAAATTGGAAGCTTCCCCAGCAAGGACCATGACGATCGACGACGCAGCATCAGCTGGACCCGGGACCGTTAGGACGTCGTGAGATCAGCGGTGGGAGCTATAACCTCTCTCCCTCTTCTCTCTAAACTTTACTTTACTTTTCTCCTTTTTTTTACCCGTCTCTAACTATCGCGTGCCTCTTCACAGGCAAACCAATAAAGTTTCACTGTTTGATTGATGCTATCCCCTTTGGTGTTGGTCACCTTAATTTTGCACTTTCGAGATCGTAGCAAACGAACCATCACGAGTCCACCGAGTGGACCATGACAGTTGTTCAAGTACTAAAGTCTTAACTCTAGATTAGTTGTGGTGTTTGGACTTAACTCTGTGCTTAAATGCTCTTTCAGACATACACTTCCCTGCTACTGAAGGTGATTGAGGAGCAAAACCAAAGGTGTGGTGTGTTTCTGTTTTGCACCGATTCCCATCTGTGGACTAGTTTGGAAGAAGGAAAATAGAAGCTCTGTGACCTTTCTAGCCTCTGATGGACACTGTGTGTTCCCTCCTGGGTTAGAGGAGTAAGCCAGTTTTGTCTGTTTTGGAGGTATGTATGTCTAGCTAGAACAGTTCAGAGAGATGCTTTTTTTCCCCCTTCCACATACAGACATAGAAAGTCTGGTTCCCTGTTCTTATCTGATTCATAATCATTAATATCCATGGGAATTTCATGTCAGCATTTAAACTCTGGGAATACAGACCAATGCAAGTGAAAAACCTCCATGCAGCTGAGTACTGATAGGAGAACCAGTTTCTCCTCCTCTTCAGATGTGGTAGTGCTGAATAAGGAAGAGAGAGTCTTTTGTAATTGTCAGCCATTCTGTTACTGTCTTTCAAAGTGCTTGTTTTGAAGCTGTTACTTCCCTCCTGATGGCATTATGAAGGTCCATATAAAAATGCTGAGTTGGAAAAAAAAGTGAAGACATTCAGCCGAGCAAAACCAGTAGTTTACATACATGAGGGTAATTGTCTGTGGGGGAGCAGTCAGGAACAAAGGCTTTTCTCTACCAAGTTCTCTCTACCAAATGCTCTGTCACTTGTTACAATCATTTTTATGATGATGAACAGTAATTCTCAATCTCTGGGTTGTTAACTTGCCTGTTTTTCAATTACATTTTGTATATTTAAGTTTGATAGTTAAAGATAAGCAGCAGTACACTGAGCCAAATACTTAGGTACAAGGTAGAGTGGATGGGAGCAAAGGACAGTGTATTTGAAATGAGATTTTTAGCTTTTTTACATACCTAATAGTTTGAATCAATTACCTGGCTTTTCCTTTTTTACAAACTCTCTGCAGAATAGAACTTATGGCATGGAAAAAAGATGATTCACCTCTTAACACCTACTTTATCTTCACTGGCTTGTAATCCTAAGCAATAATCAAGGACTAGATTCTAAATGTTTACTAATTTGTGGAGTTTATTTGAAATGTCTGAACTAAGGCACTGAAGGTTTTTGTTTCCTACCAAAGATGGGCAACCAACAGCTCTGCCAGGGATCAGTTAAAGTTGTGGAGAGTAAATGCACCTGCAAATTAAGTTGTGATTGTCTAGTTGGACACAGAGAAACAGAGGTATCGGCAGGAAAAGCTTTAGAAGGAAAAGGTTCTTGCTGTTTTGTGACTGCTGCATGCTTTTTTTCAGTTGGGATGAAAGACGGCAGCCACAATCTCTAACCACATCTCAGCACTGCCAGAGAATAACTGTAGAAACCACTTGGGCCACGACAAAGTCTGGCCGCAGGGATGGGCAGGCTGGTAAGACCAGGATACACCTGTGTACTCTTCTGACTGTTATTCCCTAGTCTTGGCTATTGTTGTTATGTTCTAGTCCAGACAGCTTTTTCCAGGTAGCGTTCATACCGCCTTTCCTGGACATTCAGCTTGGCACTTGGGCCAGGAGATCTATCTATGCCCTATTTGTCATCAGTGAAGTGAAAGAACATGCCTCCTGAGGGCTGTTCAGACTGCCAAAGCTAAACTCCCGCTTAGACAGGAGTGCCTTTCTCCATCTTTCTCATCCTTGATGAAAGTGAAGGGGAGATGAGCTTCAACTGTGCAGGGGAACCGGGCTTTTTATTAAATCAACAGGTTTTGTTTAAGTGTCACAGAAGGCATAATTGAAAGGAGCCTGCACTGGGAGGTGGGTGGGGAGAAAAGGAAAGGAACTGATGGTCTCAATATAATCTTTCTTGGCCTCAATCTGTCAAAGATTTAGGCATATGACTAAATTTATGCCCTTCACTTCCTCTATCATCTGAAATCAGTTTCCCCTCTCAGATGCGTTAGTGTTGGGGGAAAGCAGAATTCTCGTGCTAGCTAGCTGTTGTCATAGTAAGGCTTAGCTTTCCTGTGATGGCACTGATAATACTAGAGCACTTTGGGTCCCTTTCTAAGTACTTTGTCATTGCATTTTCCAGATAAGAATTTGTCCTGGTTTAACCAGGATAGGGTTAAGTTTCCCCAGCAGTGGGGGGGAGCTCTAGCCGGGTTATTCAGATACCATGCGGACGTCACATCCTGGCAGGTCACATTTTCCTGGCGCGGAGCGCGGTGCACTCGTGGTTTTGTACATCGTGCTTCAAACTGCTGTATTTGGTAGCTATTTTGCTCTGTTAATTGCTATCACTATTGTAATAAAACATATATGGTATTTGTTATTCAAATCTCAAGGGGAAAAAGAAGTTGTAGTCAGGATGTTGTGGCCGAACAGTTTTGTAATTCTCTTATGTAAATAAGAAATAAGATATATGTATATAGTTTCTATGTTAAAATCAGTTGTTAGAAGGGAGCTAAAATGGCCCCCATCTTCAAGCCACTACAAAAACACTTGTGCTGAGTCATCCCCCCTTCTGTGACGGAAACCTGAGACAAGCCCGCCGAAACCTGAGAAAAGCCCGCGAAAACCTGAGAAAAGCCCGGGAAAACTTGTTTACAACTTTGCAGACCCCTCAGGGTACACCCATCATGAATATGGATGAAGCCTACACTATAAAGGGACTCGGTTCTGCCGGGTCAGGTGTGTGTCCTGGTAGAGCAGAGACTCCCGGCACACCCAGCGCTGTTTTGCTCACTCGCCGCTTGCTAATAAATTTATTATTGATCACTAAAAATTGAGAAGTGGTTATTTCCCACTAAATTACTTTTAATCTATAACAAATTTGGTGCCGTGACTCGGATCCAGATCTTTTGGTGCGAAACCCCAGATAGGGGAGGCGCCCTATCTTCGGATAGCCCCAGTCTGAGGATCTCGTGGCCAAAACGCTGGATATCCGAACCCCTTTTAATTCGGACTCGGGAGTGAGCAAAAGAATCTGCAGAACCCCTTAAATTTTGTGCACGAAGACCGATCGAAGACTCCGGGGAGGAGTAAGTATTTGCGTTTGTGCAGTTATCCGTTCGGTTGGGGTTGGTAATCCCAGAGTGCGAATGAGTGAGAGGTCTCGAAGAGATCACCTGAGTGCGGACCCTTTAGTAGTGCAGTTCTCGTAGCCTGCGAAGGAGCGAGTCACGAATAAGGGGAGCGTGTGTGTGTGTGAAAGAAGGCACTCTGGAAGATGGGACAGAGGGAAAGCAAGCCCTCTGGATCCATGGGTGGGGCCAAGGAAGAATTGCCGGATATCCCACTAGGAGGTTGATAATCCCAGAGTGCGAGTGAGTGGCACTCTGGAAGATGGGACAGAGGGAAGGCAAGCCCTCTGGATCCATGGGTGGGGGCAAGGAAGAATTGCCGGATATCCCACTAGGAGGTTGATAATCCCAGAGTGCGAGTGAGTGGCACTCTGGAAGATGGGACAGAGGGAAGGCAAGCCCTCTGGATCCATGGGTGGGGGCAAGGAAGAATTGCCGGATATCCCACTAGGAGGTTGATAATCCCAGAGTGCGAGCGAGTGGCACTCTGGAAGATGGGACAGAGGGAAAGCAAGCCCTCTGGATCCATGGGAGGGGGCAGCTGAACTCCTCCCGCTGCTGGCTCCAGCTGGGACAGGGCTTGTTCCCGGGGCGCCACCGCCCGACCCGAGCAGCGTGCCCAAGCCGAGCCCTGGAGCAGTGTCGCGGAGCCTGGCCCAGCGTGGGGGAGGGGGGGGGCAGAGCTGCCCACTCCCCAGCCGGGAGGGCCTGTCCCGAGCACCCAGCTGCCCCGGGGTGGGGGTTGGGGCTGGAGCAGGGGGCACCGAGCGGCCCCAAATTAGCGTTTAGGCTTCTGCTCAGAGACAGGCTGCAGTAAACTGTCTCGAGGGGGCTCTGTGCTGAGCACCCCCCCCCCCCCCCCCTTCTAACCCGCTCATACTTGTAACCAATGATTCTGACCCTGAATCTCCCGGACCCCCTCAGCGGGTTACCCGAAGCAAAGTTAAGGAAGGGAGATTATACCCCCTTAGAGAAATGCTTGTGCCAGGAGTGGGGGCACAAGGGGAACCGGGAACGGGGTATGTCACTGTTCCCCTCAACACTGGAGATATTTTTAAAAAAAGAAATGGGGAACTTATTAGAGGACCCGCTTGGCGTAGCCAAACAGGTGGACCAATTTCTTGGCCCAGATTTATATACCTGGACAATCTATCCTAGGAATTCTATTTACTATGGAGGAATGAGATATGATCAGGAGGGCAGGTATAAGACTTTGGGACAAGCAACATCAAGTGGGTCCCACAGCAGATCAGAAGTGGCTGTTGGTAAAACCCAACTGGAATAATCAAGGCCCAGGCCACCAAACCCACATGGCAGATTTAAGAATGATCATAATTCAAGGAATTAGAGAGTCAGTTCCCCGAGGGCAGAATATTAATAACAGTTGTACTCGGGAATAGATCCTGCCACCCCTGTGGGGCAGGCATTATTAAAGACTCGGTTTGTGTCTAAGTCTTGGGCAAATATTAGGAAGAAGCTAGAAAAGATAGAAGATTGGCAAGGGAGAGGAATTGCTGAGAGAAGCTCAGAAAGTTTAGGTGGATTCCTACTTGAAGTGGTGGTATTGTTCTCGTTATCAGTTTGGATACCCAGATAATGATCTATTTAAATGTTGTTTCACCTCTTCATAACTCGTTTATTATTCAGTATACCTTTGCCTGCTTGACTTGGTGATCAGAAGGTGACAGCTTAGAACTTTCTATCCTCTTGGTATTTTGAGGACTGTAGACAAGGATCAAAAGATACTGTGATAGATACAAGCCCTTGGCTAGCTTCAGCAGCTTTTTTTTCTTAACAGTGATGAATCAATTTAAATAAGAAAATTGGAGTAAAACATTATCAGAGTGAAAGCAATAGTCCAAGAGGGAAAAAAGTGAGCAGATCTGCAGCTTAATCTGGCTGCCTGTTCTTCAAGCAGGCAGCTCTCTTACATCATTGGCAGGAGTTGGAAAAAAAAAAAAAAAAAAAAAAAATATCAGGGTTCTAGCATACAGGCAGGTATATGGGCTGGGGAGCCAAGTTCAAGCTAATTTGCCCCCAGACCACATTCTTTTGGAGCTGCTAATCTGGTTTGTACTTCTTAGCCAAAAGATGGGGAACTGACATAATTGTAGCACACTGACTAGACAGCTCATAAATGTTGTGTCTTTTCCAAAGAAGGAGGATGCTGCTGTGCCCTTTGCAGACTTTCTCCTCACAGGCCATGGCCTAGAGCTTACCAGTTTTGTAATTTGTGATGTGCTATGTAAACACCGCGCAGCGCGTGTGTGGTATAGCTGCTCAGATGCTTTATTTGATGGCATCTGGAAGTACATGGGCAACAGTCTCGGTAGATTTAAACTGCCCTTGCTCTAAATGTCTAGACCCAGGAGTAGGAGTTTCAGGTTGAGAGGAGGCAATGCAGAGTGTGTAACAACTCAAACATGCAGCAAACTGCATTATTTTAGCCTGAAAACTGTTCTGTGCATTCCCCAGTGCCTGCATATAATAAAGCTGTGCAGAACATGGATGTTTTATGTGATGATTACCTGGAGACTATGGTTTCTTTGGGATCAGAGATTTTCATTCATTGAATGGTTCTGCCTGCTTTAATATGAAGGAAGTGGAATGTTTTTATTGCAAAAGGAAGGGGCATGTGAAGAAGGTTTGCTGGAGGAGAATCCAAGATGAGAAAATGTTTTCTGAAGATTAGTGGGGTCAGGAACTCTATGTGCTGGGAACTCAAAGAACAAAGAGCCCTTGATAAAACTTAAAGTGGGTCCTCAGCGACAAGAGGTAGAGTTCCCTGTGGACTCAGGAGCCGAAAGATCTACCATTCAGGCTCTGCCTCCAGGCTGTAAAGTATCATCAGAAAAAATCAGTGTAATAGGGGCTAAAGGTGAACCATTTGAGGCCCCGGTTCTTCATGATGTGATTGTTGAATCAAAATGCAAATATGTGATTAGAACATTTTTATTATTACCAGAAGCAGATTATAATTTACTTGGACGGGATCTGATTATAGAATTTAGAATTAATCTGAAAGTAGAAGAAAAAGAACTCAAAGTCAGATTATGCCCCCTCACAGTGGCGGATGAAGAAAAGATTAACCCAGAAGTATGGTATACCCCAGAGACAGTGGGTAGATTGGATATCACCCCCTTTGAAGTCACCATTAGGAACCCAGAGATCCCGACTAGAATCAAACAGTATCCCTTACTGCAAGAAGGCAGGAGAGGCTTAAAGCCTGAAATAGAGAGACTCCTTAATCAGGGGCTATTAGAACCTTGTATGTCACCTTTTAATACTCCAATATTGCCCGTTAAGAAGGCAGATGGGAGTTACAGATTAGTGCATGACTTACGAGAAATCAACAAAAGAACTGTAACCAGATTTCCTGTAGTGGCGAACCCCCATACTTTACTTAGTCAACTGAGTCCTGAAAATCAGTGGTATAGCGTAATAGACTTGAAAGATGCTTTTTGGGCATGTCCTCTAAAAGAGGAGTGTAGAAATTTATTTTGCTTTTGAATGGGAAGACCCAGATACCTTTAGGAAACAACAGCTGAGGTGGACAGTTTTGCCTCAGGGTTTTACTGAGTCCCCTAACCTCTTTGGACAAGCCCTCGAACACATCTTAAAAGATTATAACTTGAGGGAAGGTGTTACTTTAGTACAATATGTAGATGACCTTCTGTTAGCAGGAGGCAACCCAGAGATGGTACGAAAGGAAAGCATTAAGTTGTTAAATTTCTTAAGCCTCCAAGGATTAAAAGTATCCAAATCTAAATTGCAATTTGTAGAAGAAGAGGTGAAGTATTTAGGTCACTGGATTAGTAAAGGGAGCAAGAAATTAGACCCAGAGAGGGTAAATGGAATTCTTTCTCTCCAGGCTCCCAAAAACAAACGACAGGTTAGGCAGCTCCTTGGACTACTGGGGTACTGTAGACAATGGATTGAAAATTATAGTACAAAAGTTAAATTTTTATACCAGAAATTAACAAAAGACGGGTTGCTTAAATGG
Organism: Strix uralensis; assembly: GCF_047716275.1. Taxonomy (NCBI): domain Eukaryota; kingdom Metazoa; phylum Chordata; class Aves; order Strigiformes; family Strigidae; genus Strix; species Strix uralensis. Next base: position 1,655,652 of record NC_134005.1, on the reverse strand, counting down.
ATCCCAGACGATGAGGAAAAATTAGAAAAATTAAAAACTGACTTAGTCAATGCTCCAGTATTGAGTTTACCAGATATAAGAAGGCCCTTTTATTTATTTGCCAATACTGAAGATGGCACGGCATTTGGGGTATTAACCCAAGAATGGGCTGGGAAAAGGAAGCCTGTGGGATACATATCTAAATTGTTAGACCCCGTAAGTAGGGGATGGCCAACATGCCTCCAGGCGATAGTGGCAGTGGCCTTGTTAGTAGAAGAGGCTAATAAAATTACATTTGGGGGGAGTCTGAAGGTGTTGACTCCTCATAACATTAGGGGAGTGCTTCAACAAAAAGCGGACAAATGGATAACAGACGCCAGGCTCCTCAAATATGAAGGAATATTAATACACTCACCAAAGTTAGAGATTGAAGTAACTAGTCTTCAAAACCCAGCACAATTCCTATATGGGGAGCCAAGCGAAAGTTTAAACCATAATTGCCTCCATACCATTGAAGAACAGGCAAAAATCAGGCCAGACTTAGAAGAAACAGAATTAGAAGAAGGGGAAAAGCTGTTTGTGGATGGATCCTCTAGAGTGGTAGAAGGAAAAAGAAAATCAGGTTATGCAATTATTAGTGGAACCACCCTAGAGGTAGTAGAATCAGGACCACTGAGTCCTAGCTGGTCGGCTCAAGCTTGTGAACTATATGCAGTACTAAGAGCGTTACAGATTTTAAAGGAAAAAGAGGGAACCATTTATACAGACTCTAAGTACGCCTTTGGAGTAATTCACACTTCTGGAAAAATTTGGGAAGAAAGGGGACTCATTAATTCACAAGGAAAAGGGCTAATACATGAGTCTCTAATTATCCAGACTCTCCAAGCATTAAGAGGTCCTAAGAAAATAGCAGTAGTGCATATAAGAGGACACCAACAGGGAACCTCACTACAGATCAGGGGAAATATTCTAGCTGATCAAGAGGCAAAACGGGCTGCACTACTAGCATTGATGGTAACAGAATCAAACACAAACGAAAGAACAGACCCCACCAAATTAGGATTCACGTTTACTAACCAAGAGAAAGAAAAATTGAAACAAATGGGAATTAATGAAAAACAAGGGGAATAGGAATTACCTGATGGGAGGAAGGTTCTCCCGAAGGCAATGGCTTGGAGAGTTGTGAAGGATTTCCATACTAAAACTCACTGGGGAGTACAAGCATTGGTAGACCAGTTTGCTATTAAATACATGTGCATAGGAATTTATAATGTTGCTAAGGGAATAATAAAAAGCTGTTTAACTTGCCAGAAAATTAATAAGTACCAATTAAGAGAAAAGATTCAAGGGGGACGGGATTTGGCATACAGACCATTTGGAAGAATTCAAATCGATTTTACAGAACTACCAAAAGTAGGACAGTACAAATACCTCCTAGTATTGGTAGATCATCTCACTCATTATGTGGAGGCCTTTCCCACTGCTCGAGCTACAGCAAATACTGTGATAAAAATACTCTTGGAAAACATCATCCCTAGGTATGGAAATATAGAAGTAATCGATTCGGACAGGGGTCCCCACTTTGTGTCTAAAGTAATCAAAGAGACATTGACTTCCCTGGGGACCAAGTGGGAATTCCACACTCCCTGGCATCCACAAAGCTCAGGAAAAGTAGAAAGAATGAATGGAGAAATCAAGAAACAACTTACCAAATTCATGTTAGAAACAAAGATGTCTTGGGTTAAGTGTTTACCCCTAGCACTTCTGAATATGCGGACCCAGCCCCGAACTGATACTGGAATATCCCCGTTCGAAATGCTATATGGTATGCCCTATGATATGGAATTTCCCACTGATCACCCAGTATTGGAAAAAGACAATTTGCAACCATACTTAATAAACCTCATGAATAGGAGAAAAGAACTACGCAAAAAAGGGATGGTAATACAGAGACCTCCATTAGAAATTTGTATACACTCCATAAGACCTGGAGACAGGTGTTAATAAAAACTTGGAAAGAATCCTCTCTTACCCCTCGTTGGGAGGGACCGTTTCTTGTTATACTCACAACAGAGACTGCTGTCCGGACTGCTGAAAAGGGATGGACTCATGCTACCAGAGTGAAAGGACCCTTAACGCCTGATCACTGGGAAGTAGCTGAAACATCAGGAGATCTGAAACTAGTGTTGCAAAGGAAGAAGGACTAAATGAATTTTGTAAAACCCCTAACTGTGTTTGTTATCCTTTTGTGTGTTTTAAATGCACTACTTGTGAGGAAAGTTGGTGGGCGCACTGCGTCCACGGCTATTCCCCAAAGGAATACTGTGACCAGTGCTATAAAAGAGAAAGAAAATTAACCAGTCATCAACAGGAAAAATTGTGTGCATACCAATGAACCTAAGCCCCATAACGTGAATATAGTACAAACTCTTTGCAAATTCCAAATACTCCAAGTGCCCTGTACGATCCCACAAGTGAAAGCCTGGAACTGGGAGGCGTTAAGGTGTCGATAACAAGACCCTAACCCCACAGAATACGACTGCTGCCGAGAAGATGGAAAGCCCCGCTGCTCTAAGGAATGAATGGAGTAGGCGGAGGAGGCAGAGACGTATGGAGAGGGGAAAATAAGAAAGGCCTCGAAGCAACCAGTTCAGGTGATTGTTGTGGCAAGGAGAACTGGAAAGCATGGGGAAGGAAAAGATCTGAGCATGCAAATCCTGTCGCAAGACAGAAAGGGGACACGTTTGTACAATTAGCTAGTAATTGGAAGATGAACCCACCAACTCTCCTCACTATAGTGGTCATTTGGGCTATGGGAGGAATCGCAATTTTGATGTTAAACCTCCATTTTATGAAACCCCTAGTGTTATTATTAATTGGGTTAACTTTCGGACCATGTATATTTAACAAGTCTGTGATGTGTTAAGGAGATTTGAAAAACAAAATTAGTTAAAAGAAAAGGGGGGAATTGTAATAAAACATATATGGTATTTGTTATTCAAATCTCAAGGGGAAAAAGAAGTTGTAGTCAGGATGTTGTGGCCGAACAGTTTTGTAATTCTCTTATGTAAATAAGAAATAAGATATATGTATATAGTTTCTATGTTAAAATCAGTTGTTAGAAGGGAGCTAAAATGGCCCCCATCTTCAAGCCACTACAAAAACACTTGTGCTGAGTCATCCCCCCTTCTGTGACGGAAACCTGAGACAAGCCCGCCGAAACCTGAGAAAAGCCCGCGAAAACCTGAGAAAAGCCCGGGAAAACTTGTTTACAACTTTGCAGACCCCTCAGGGTACACCCATCATGAATATGGATGAAGCCTACACTATAAAGGGACTCGGTTCTGCCGGGTCAGGTGTGTGTCCTGGTAGAGCAGAGACTCCCGGCACACCCAGCGCTGTTTTGCTCACTCGCCGCTTGCTAATAAATTTATTATTGATCACTAAAAATTGAGAAGTGGTTATTTCCCACTAAATTACTTTTAATCTATAACAACTATTACTGTTACTGTTGTTGTTTGTTGTGTTGCTATTGCACTGTTGTATTAAACCTTTCCTTATTTCAGTCTTGGGGCTTTGTATTTCACTCCCTTTGTGGGGGAGGGGCAGCGGCCGCGTGGTCTCAGACCCCGGCAGGGGCTAAACCAGCACAACTTTGGCGCTCCAACGTGAGGCTGGAGAAGACTGAAATAAGGACAAAAGGAGAAGTGTTAGAGCAATCTGTTAGGTGTAATTTTTTTCTGGTTTTACTTGTATTGTTTGATAAGCGTTTACAATGCTGGCCAATTTGCTTGCGTGGTGGGGCTGGATTAATCCTTATATCCCCTGTGTGTTCCCAGTGCTGGTGTTTGTTCTTGGTGGAAAATGTATCAAGGGACTTGTTTTGCTCTACTGGTTACTGTCTGCTTATAATGGGCTCGTTTCGCTGCTTGTGGGGGTGCACCGCTACCTGTTTGCTGCCTGGTCTTTTGTTTGGGGTCTCACCCCCTCTATGGGTGAGCCAGGGGAGGAGATTCTCTCAGTTTTTGAGAGTTTCAGCTATCCCTGGAGCCTCCTGGCCACTGTGTTCGTGGCACAATGCTTTCTAAATGTCTGCCAGATCTTGTTTTGGGCCATGCGGTACTTCTCCAACAATAGCACCACCCGGAAACCTGCCCCGGGGGCAGATAGTTATAAATGGCAAGGTGTGTGGGAGAAGATGGGCAAGTGCCTGAGTCAGTGGTCACCCCCAATGCTTTGGGATCTCACTGTCGAACAAGTGCAGAGTCCTGATAAACTGGTGGAGCATTTGGAAAAGGTGTGCTGCTGATCTGACAAATCCCGGGAGACACAAATCCTTGCGATGTGCTGGGGGCTTGCCCATGCTTACCGTGTCATCTTTAACACTGTTCACTGCCCCCAAGGGGGCGAAAGAGCTGCAGGGTCTGAAAGTGAACCTGCTGGTACAGCAGCTGGGCCAGGGGGACAGGCAGCGCCAGTACCGGTCGCCTCCACCAGCACAGCAGCTGAGCCGAAGGGACAAGCAGTGCCAGTATCAGTTGCCCCGATACGAAAAACCAAATATACCAAAAACTCCCCTCGCAGTGCACAGGGTGATAATGAACCAGGCCCATCACGAGAGCAGGAGGAAGAGCCGGAGGTAACCATCCGATCTCTATCCCTCAGTGAGTTGCGAGATATGCGGAAGGATTACAGCCGCAGTCCAGGCGAGCAAATTTGCACCTGGTTGCTCCGGTGCTGGGATACTGGAGCTGCTGGTTTGGAATTGGAGGGGAGAGAGGCCAAGCAGGTGGGACATTTAGCCAAGCAGGTTGGTATTGACAAGGCAATAGGGAAACAGGCTCAAACCCTCAGCCTTTGGAAGCGACTCCTGCTCGCTGTGAGGGAGAGGTACCCCTACAAGGATGATTCTCTATGTCGGTTAGGCAAGTGGACCGACATGGAGAAAGGCATCCAAAACCTCAGGGAAATGGCTGTGTTTGATATGATCTATGGTGATCTGAATGATGAGCAGTCACCATTGGATCCAGATCTGGTCCCTTGCACACAGCTGATGTGGCGGAAGTTCCTGCAAAGTGGACCAGAGGGACATTCCAAAGCATTAGCAGCAGCATCCTGGTGGCGAGACAATCAGACAGTGGATGAAGTGACTATGCAGCTCCGGCACTATGAGGGAAGTCTCCCTTCCTCACAGCATGCTTTGGTTTCAGCCGTAGAGGAACTGTCTCAGAGGCTCCAAAAAATGGAACAGGACATGTCCTATGTTTCACCTGCACGGGCCGATGTCTCAGCCATTAGAAGCAGGCGTTTCCCCACCCAAGAGAAGGGCAGTAGAAGGTACACACCACGGGGCACCCTGTGGTTCTTCCTCCGTGACAATGGGGAGAACATGAGAAGGTGGCATGGGCAGCCCACTTCCGCCCTAGCTGCACGAGTACAGCAACTGAAAGGGAAGACCACCATGAAAGGGGAGTCTTCCAAGAGAGATGCAGCTCCAGTGTCTAGTCAGAAATCCTCCAGACAGAATAGAATGGCCAGCAGTATGCTTGACCCTCTTGAGGGGACCAGTAAGTCATTCCTGCAGGAGTCACTCTTAGATCAAGTGAGTGATGGTGAGCAGGATTAGAGGGGCCCTGCCTCCAGCCAGGTGGAGGAAAGGGATAATTGGATTTACTGGAAGGTGTGGATCCGATGGCCTGGCACATCAGAACCACAAGAATACAAGGCCTTGGTAGACACTGGCGCACAGTGCACTCTGATGCCATCAAGCCACAGTGGGCTTGAATCCATCTGCATCTCCGGAGTGACAGGGGGGTCCCAACAGCTGACCCTATTAGAAGCTGAAGTAAGCTTAACTGGGAAGGACTGGCATAAGCACCCCATTGTGACTGGCCCAGATGCCCCGTGCATCCTAGGTATAGACTATCTCAGGAGAGGGTACTTTAAAGACCCAAAAGGGTACCGGTGGGCCTTTGGTATAGCTGCCCTGGAGGAGGTTGAGCAATTGTCCACTTTACCCGGCCTCTCAGAGGACCCCTCGGTGGTGGGGTCGCTTAAGGTCAAAGAGCAGCGAGTGCCAATTGCTACCAAGACGGTGCACCGGCGGCAGTACCGTACTAACCGAGATTCCCTGGTCCCCATCCATCAGCTGATCCGTCGACTAGAAAGCCAGGAGGTGATCAGCAAGACTCACTCACCTTTCAACAGCCCTATATGGCCAGTGAGAAAACCTAATGGCGAATGGAGACTGACCGTGGACTACCGTGGCCTGAATGAAGTTACGCCAGCGATGAGTGCTGCAGTGCCAGACATGCTAGAGCTCCAGTATGAGCTGGAGTCGAAGGCAGCCAAGTGGTACGCCACGATTGACATCGCTAACGGGTTTTTCTCCATTCCAATAGCACCAGAGTGCAGGCCACAGTTTGCGTTCACTTGGAGGGGTATCCAGTACACCTGGAATCGATTGCCCCAGGGGTGGAAACACAGCTCCACCATTTGCCATAGACTGGTCCATACTGCACTGGAGAAAGGTGGGGCTCCAGAACACCTGCAGTTCATTGATGATATCATTGTATGGGGGGACACAGCTGAGGAAGTCTTTGAGAAAGGAAAGAAGGTAATTGAAATCCTCCTGAAGGCCGGTTTTGCCATCAAGCGACAGAAAGTTAAGGGGCCTGGAAGGGAGATTCAGTTCCTAGGAATAAAATGGCAAGATGGGCGTCGCCACATCCCAATGGAGGTGATAAACAAGATAACAGCCATGGCCCCACCAACCACCAAAAAGGAGACTCAATCTTTCCTGGGCGCTGTGGGGTTCTGGAGGATGCACATCCCAAACTACAGCCTGATTGTGAGCCCTCTCTACCACGTAACCCGCAAGAAGAACGATTTTAAATGGGGCCCAGAGCAACAACAAGCCTTTGAACAAATTAAGCAGGAGATTACCCAGGCAGTGGCTCTCGGGCCAGTCCGGACAGGGCAGGAGATTAAGAACGTGCTCTACACCGCAGCCGGGGAGAATGGCCCTTCCTGGAGCCTTTGGCAGAGAGCAGATGGGGAATCCCGAGGCCGACCTCTAGGCTTTTGGAGCCGGGGATACAAAGGCTCTGAAGCTAACTATACCCTGACTGAGAAGGAGATACTGGCAGCGTATGAAGGAATTCGAGCTGCCTCAGAAGTGGTCGGCACTGAGACACAGCTCCTCCTGGCACCTCGACTGCCAGTGCTGGGATGGATGTTCAAAGGAAAGGCTCCCTCCACACATCATGCAACAGATGCCACGTGGAGTAAATGGGTTGCGTTGATAACACAACGGGCTCGAATAGGGAACCGCGACCCCCCAGGATTAGTGGAAATGATCATGAACTGGCCAGAGAGCAAGGATGCTGGGATGTCACCAGAACAAGAGGTGAAACGTGCTGAGGAGGCCCCACCATATAACGAGCTGCCAGAGGAAGAAAAACAATATGCCCTGTTCACTGATGGGTCTTGTCGCATTGTGGGAAAACATCGACGATGGAAGGCTGCAGTGTGGCATCCCACACGAGAAACCACTGAAGCTGTTGAGGGACAAGGGGAATCGAGCCAGTTCGCAGAGGTGAAAGCCATCCAATTGGCTTTGGAGATTGCTGAGCGAGAAAAGTGGCCGAGGCTCTATATCTACACTGACTCGTGGGTGATGGCAAGTGCCCTGTGGATGTGGTTGCAGCAATGGAAACAGAGCAACTGGCAACGCAAGGGCAAACCCATCTGGGCCGCTGAAGTATGGCAGGACATTGCAGCCCGGGTGGAGAACCTCGTTGTGAAGGTGCGCCATGTGGACGCCCATATACCCAAGAGTCGAGCCACTGATGAACATCAGCATAACCAGCAGGCAGACCAAGCTGCTAAGATTGAGGTGGCTCAGGTGGACTTGGACTGGCAGCGTAAAGGTGAACTGTTCATAGCCCGGTGGGCCCATGAGACCTCGGGCCACCAAGGCAGAGATGCAACATATAGGTGGGCTCGAGATCGAGGGGTGGACCTCACCATTGACACCATCGCAGAGATCATCCACGGATGTGAGATATGTGCTGCAATCAAACAAGCCAAACGGGTGAAGCCCCAGCAGAATGAAGATCGATGGATTAAATATAAATATGGAGAGGCCTGGCAGATCGACTACATCACACTGCCACAGACCCGCCGAGGCAAGCGCCACGTGCTCACAATGGTAGAAGCAACCACTGGGTGGCTCGAAACTTATCCAGTGTCCCACGCCACTGCCCGAAACACCATTCTGGGCCTTGAAGAGCGAGTCCTGTGGCGACACGGCACCCCAGAGAGGATTGAGTCGGACAACGGGACTCACTTCCGAAATAACCTCATAGATGCCTGGGCAGAAGAACACGGCATCGAGTGGGTCTACCACATCCCCTACCACGCACCAGCCTCCGGGAAGATCGAGCGCTACAATGGACTGTTAAAAACTACATTGAGAGCAATGGGGGGTGGAACCTTCAAACACTGGGACACACATCTGACAAAGGCCACTTGGTTAGTGAACACAAGAGGATCTGCCAATCGAGCTGGCCCGGCTCAGTCAAAACTTCCACGTGTTGTGGACGGGGATAGAGTCCCTGTGGTGCGCATGAGGGACCTGCTGGGAAAAATGGTCTGGGTTAGTCCTGCACCGGGAAAAGGCAAACCCCTCCACGGGATTGTTTTTGCTCAAGGACCTGGGTGCACCTGGTGGGTGATGCAGAAGGACGGAGAGGTCCGATGCGTGCCACAAGGGGACTTGATTGTGGGTGAAAACACACCGTGAGTTATACTGTGCTTTTGTTAATTTTTCTTTGTCAATGCTCATTGCTAAGTGGCAGCTGGATGTGACGCACATGGTATAGAATAAAGGGGTGGATTATGTCCTGGTTTAACCAGGATAGGGTTAAGTTTCCCCAGCAGTGGGGGGGAGCTCTAGCCGGGTTATTCAGATACCATGCGGAGGTCACATCCTGGCAGGTCACATTTTCCTGGCGCGGAGCGCGGTGCACTCGTGGTTTTGTACATCGTGCTTCAAACTGCTGTATTTGGTAGCTATTTTGCTCTGTTCATTGCTATCACTATTACTGTTACTGTTATTGTTGTTGTTTGTTGTGTTGCTATTGCACTGTTGTATTAAACCTTTCCTTATTTCAGTCTCGGGGCTTTGTATTTCACTCCCTTTGTGGGGGAGGGGCAGCGGCCGCGTGGTCTCAGACCCCGGCAGGGGCTAAACCAGCACAGAATTCTACACAGTTTTAGAACTGTTTTGTCCCGTTTGATTTACACATTTATCATATGTCATTATATAGTTATGTTTGACTGTTAGTCTTCTAGTCCTGCAATTTAAAGGGAGAAAGAGCATTAAAACATATTTCAAACAGGTGTCTACCTAAGGCTAGTTGTTTTTAGTACGTTTTTTTCCCAGTTCTGAAAAGAAATTAGGAAGAAATACTGAACTCCTAGATGTGGTTCTTTCCTTTTGATACGTGTGATATGTGAATATACCTAAGCCAACAGTATCTGATTTTTTGCAAGGAATGCTATTAATATTTTCATGTTACTTTATTAAGCTGTACTGTATTTGCTTTATTTTCAAAGGGAAAAAAATGAATAAGAACTAGTATGACTTTCCTGTAATATAGAAACAGGGTAAACATAGAATAGAAATGTAAACAGAAATGGCAGAGTGCCAGCAACCCCTTGAACATAAATCTGCCAGCAGCTGTGCCAGAAGTCTGTTTCATTACACTCTTGGCATTGGTTAATAGAGTTTGTGTAAATTGAGAAGATGTGTACATGCTCCTCATTGCTACTTCTCTCCAAAATACAACCAAAGCTTTGTATCTGCATGGCTTTGAATTAGAATAACACCACTGGTGCTCTGTAAGATTTTTTTTTTGGTTCTTGGGTAATGAATTTACCTGTGGACTGCACCTGTTTGGTGCTTATTTTAGCTTAGTCTCAGACCAGGGACATAGGAGGTCCACAGAATGAGGGAGGACGAGCCTAAAAATTTCAGGCCGGGTTGCCTGTGATAACATGCCTGAAAGGGTGTTTTGGTTTGGTTTGGGTTTTGGGGTTTTTTTTCAGTTCCATTGGTTTTGAAACTGTAAGGGCTGGAGCACAGCATATTTGATCCTGTGGCAGAGTATCTTAACCCCAGGGTAGTCATTAGTTTGCTGAAGCTGACTTGTAGAGTTAGAGAATTGCAGCCTGGCTCTCTGTGTTTATAAACAAATAAATAGAGGTGACAAAAAGCTGGGAGTCTGAAGTGCAGGCGGGGATGGAATAATCCAGGAAGTGTTTGCTGTGCAAATGTGTAATATGCAGTGAGTCAGTGTAGCAGACTTGTTCACTGTTCTGAGTCCATTTGTGTCCTGGATTTCTTCAGCGTACTACGTGTTTGTAGTCCTCTTCCCACCAGATTGCTAGTTTACAGTGAAATATATAGGAAAATATTTTAAAATATGCAAGTAGTTTCCACCTACTCCTGTTCAGAAAAGAAAACAGGAATCCTGAATAAACGTTAATATTGAAAGAACTGTAAGCATCCTCAATTTTGTTTGCCAATATTGCATCTCTACCTGGATTGTTGTCTTGCAGGTTAGACTGAAAACTGAAGTGGCTCACATGGTTTATTTATAAAGTTAGGATAAAAAGAAGAGGAAAACTTCACTTTGGTTGCACCAAAGGGTTAGAAATTCAACCTGTAATACATGCCATGACTTCATTGACGGGTATTGTAGTTCTACCTAGTTCTTGATTTGCAACAACTTATATATATATAAAATATACAGAAATTAATATAAAGGGATGTAGAGTAGACAGTAATATACTGAATGTGTATCTGTGGTATAAAGGCAAGAGAGTGCAGTACCTCTTAAAAACAATACCTGCTTTCAGCCAGTTGTGCTGTGATGCATCATCTCATAAATAGTATGGATAAAAAACCAGCAGACAGCAGGTCTGGAGCCAATGGCTCAACTGTGAGAGTAGCAGGATAGTTTATTTCTGCTTTTTGTCCTGTTTTGAAGAGGTGACATTATCACTTCCATCATATTTCTTCTGGATTGTGTTTTCTAAGACATTCCAGATTTTCAAACACTAAGTATAATGTGAGACCTTCACATCACCAATTTAGCTCCAGTGCAGAATATGAGAAGAGCACAGGCTGCCTGCATCAGGAGTGAGTTCATGAAAAGCTGTACTGTGGTTCTACCTGTGGCTCACAGCTGATGCAGAATAGGGTGAACAATTCATCTGCTCCCAGTTTCAACTTTATTAATGCAAAAGGCTCAGGTCTTTTTGCCCTGAATGCCAAATGGATTGCACTGTAGTTTGCTTGTGCCCAGAACAAGCAATGCTATATACACCTGAGAACATGAGATTACTTCATTTTAAACCCTTACAGATGATCCCGTAATACATCAAACACTCTAGTTTTATTCCCGTTGTCTTAGTTTACATTGCAGAAGAGCTGAAGAATTCTGAAATCAGAACTGAAGAGGGTATGTAAAACCTTTCATTCCAAAATTCAACAAGTGTAAACAAAAATTATATGTAAAAGGTGATACTTTGCAGTGCAGAAATCAGTTCATGTGATATTCGCCAGTACAAGAGTCTGAAACTGTTTTGATAAAGCAGCACCTTGGTCTGAAACTTGATATTTCCACAACAATACAAAATGTTAGGAAAGTGTTTTCTTCCATTCGTGCTGGAGAGCTTACAAGATCAGGGAAACTTGCTCACTTAGAGGACTCACTCTCAAGGACTCATCTGTCCTTGTACATAAAACCTGTCAACTGATTTGGACCGTCTTTAATGTTGCTCTGTTTCTTATTTTCTCCAGCATTATTTGATGTGACATTTGTTGTTGTTATGTGCCATTGGTCTACACTGCCCCTGAACTTTTCAGTGACCTGAGCATAATTGTGCAATATTTACAGCAAAATATTAGGGAAATATTTAATTAGAAATAAAAGATTGGAAAGAACCTCAGTAAGGTGTCTAGGCCATGCCTTTTCCTTGCTTTAAGTCAGGATCAGCTCGACCTAGACTGTTCCTCACAGATGTTTAATTTTTCCTAAAAATTTGCAGCAATGGACAGTTGAGTCTTCCGGTGCAGTCTAATGCTTGTCTAACTTCATTCTAGGAAATGCCTGAAGTCTAAAGTGAATTTCCCTTACTGCAGTTACTGCTTAGGAATTCCTTCTAGTTTCTCAGCAACTGTGATATATCTCCTTTGCTGTTAGCTGTTCCAGATTTGAATATCTCTTCAAATCTTTCATTTCCTAGACTAAAACTTGATGTTTTCATTTAATCCTTTGTTAGTTATTCCAGAAGTTTACTGCCTGAAATTGAGCACAGCACTTGAAACAGGTACTGTATTCCATTGCAGAGCCAGCGGGCTGCTATCCTACCACGAGGGAATGTAAGCGTGCAGTTAAAGGTGACTTCCTTTTGTTGCACTAAGGTAAAAAGTTGCCACCCTTCAGCTGAGATACAGTAACTGCCTATCTGTCTGCTCTGCAGTTGCAGAGAAAAACAGATTTGCAGGAATGATCCCCTGTTCTGCATCGGGTGGGTTGGTTGTGGAGTCAGTTTCTGTGTCAGACATAGAGAAAGGGGCAACCGTTACCAGCTGGGGACAGAGCAGCAAGGATTCCTCATGCCCTGAGAGGTCTGAATTAACAAGGAAAGTTCGCAAAGCGTAACCAGCCAGCTGCCTAGAACTGCTAACAAGTTCTGCCAGTCAAGGCAGCAGCCGCCTTGTGTTTAGTTTAAACATAATTCAGTAAGTTAGGGAGTTCTCAAAGAATTTCACAGGTTTGGAAGCACTACAGCTCCTTCTAGCAGTAAACATACATAGCATGCTTGCCTTCCTGCCCTCTTCAGGGCAATCGCGTTTGGGCTAGCAATTACAACAGTTGCTTATGCATTAGGATATGAGGAAAAGGAAAATTTGGAGTGTTTTAATCATCAGAACACTAGTTACTGGTTTTTAGGGAGAAAATTCTACTTGTTCTTTGTTCTCAAACGTGCTTTCTTCGTTTCCCCAGCTTCATGCGCCTGTTTTTCTGTGGCTTGCTCCCAGTTACCTAAATATAATGTTGTGTCCCTAGCCCAGAAGGGGAGAGAATGTCACATTACCTCTTAGGAAGCAGTTGCTTAATACAATGTCCCTTTCTGGAGGCAATTAGAATAGCTCTTCATTCTTTGTAGGTGTTTTACAGGGGAGGGCCTGTGTCCTGTACTAATTTTAGGTGTAAGGAGGAGAGACGATGTGACCTGGTTTTAGTTTAAGAACAATCATCCATGTAGGGACTGGCAGTTTGTGTGAAGAAATGACCTTCATGTGCAGGGCCAGAATTCAATTACCGCTTCTTTTCAAGTACACGCATGGCACCGCAGCACAGCTCACCCGGTTTTATGTCCACTTGATATTTAATATATTTCATTCAGAAAATGGTGTTTTTACACTTGGCTGTCTCAAGGGTCAGAGAGTAAATCAGTGTCACAGGATTACCAGTGCTGCACAGGGAAAGCCAAGATACTAAAAAAGCACGAGGTCAGACGCATTCAAGGTCACACTAGCCCCACTAAGCTGTTGAGGAAACAACGTGACTACGCAGACAAAAACTTGAACGTTGATGCTGATACCCAAGTAACTTTTTGTGCGGGGTACAAGGCACACCTGGGTCACAGAGGCCTCGGGGACGCGGACACCCGAGTCACAGGAGCGTGCGGGTGGGTGCCCTGAAGCGAAAATGACCCCGCAGCCGGTTACCGGGGCGGGCCTGCCCGGTGCGCTCCAGCCGGCAGGGCCAGGGGTGCCGGCTGCCCGGGGGACCGTGCGAGTGGGGGCCGCCCCGCGCCCCCCGCCCCAGCGCGCTCCCGGAGCCCCGCAGGTGCCGGCGGCGGCCGGGAACGCGCACGTTAGCCGGGCGTTGGGGGGGGGGGGTCGCCGCCGCGTCCCCGGCGGAGGACGGCGGCCGCCCCTCTGCAGCGCGCTGCGGGCAGGACGCCTGCGCCGTGCGCTGCCGGCGGCGGAGGGCGGGCGCCGCATCCCCAGCGCTCGGAGCTGCGGGCACGGGCGCCGGCATGAGCGGAGGCTCCACCGCGCCCAGCCGGAGGTGAGCCGGGAGACAAAGGGGAGAGGTCTGCCGCCATGGGGGAGCCGCTCCGTGCCCAGCCCGCCGCCCCGGCGGGGCCGCCATCGCCCGCCGCCTCCTGCTCGCTGCTCGGCGGGCTGCTGCAGAACGGCTTCCACCCCCCGAGCCAGCCGCTGAGCCACGGCGGCTGCGAGGAGGCGCCGCACCCGCTGCTGCTCCGCCCGGAGCTGCCGCCGCTCAGCCACGGCTCCGCGGCCAAGAAATGCCGGCTGCGCCGGAGGGTGGACTCGGGCCGGCGGCACAGGCCACGTAAGTGACGAGCGCGGCGGGCTCAGCGCGGCAGCACTGCGGGGCGGCCCCCTCCGTGCGGCGCTGCCGCGGCCCGGCCGGGCCGGCGTCGCCATCGGCCCCGCTGTCAGGCGGCCGCGGGTCCTGCCCTGCAGATCGCCGCCCGGCCGGGGCTGGCGGCCACCCGGCTCCCGCGCCGCGGGCGTTCCCCCCCGCCGGTGGCGGCCCGGGCGGGCGGAGCGAGGGCCCCCGGTGCCGGCCAATGCGGCGGCGGCGCCCGGGCACAGCCCCGCTGCCGCGTGGGCCGGGCCCGCCCTGCGCCAATGGGGCGGCGGCGGGCGGGGAGCGGCGGCCCGGCACAAACGCGGGCGGGCGGCGGGCGGCATCTTCGTGCCGTGCTGTGCCGTGTCCCGCGTCGGGCGGCGCCCAGGGTCCTGCCGGCCTCCGCCGCCTCCTGGACGCGCCCATGAAGCTCATAGAGCCCAAGCAGCGCTGTGAGTAGCGCCTGGGCGGGCGGGGGTCGGCCTGGGTGCCGCTGTGCGGCGGGAGGGCGCAGCGGTCTTGGTACATGCGCCTTCTCCTTCCCCAGAGGCTGGCAGAATTAAGAAAAAAGTAGACCTGGGAGCTGAGTGCAAATCATTCGGACTGAGGCGGGGGGGAGGGGGGGGGAGTATATTGCAAGCACGATAAATTTGTAATACACTCCTTACGGTCATTGCTTGTGGCTTTGGTTGGTTTGGGAGATGTTCATGAACTGGCTGCTCATGTTTTGTTGCAAGGCTATGAGTCTCAGACATCCATATTTGTAATGTACTTAATTGTATAAAGTTTGTTGATTAATGGTATGTTTTACTTACTTGATTACAGCTAACTTCTTACATTTAGGTATGGAGCTATTCAATAATTTCATGGTGAAACTCTACAAGTAAAGCAGTCCCATGGAATTGGAGTACTCTGTTTCTTTACAGTCTCACTTTGCTAGCCCTTCAAATAAAGCAAACGAATGTTTTCTTCTTTGTTAAAAGTTCAGCATGTTCCAAAAGGGTAATCAAGGATAGTCAGGATCGCAGCTACCTGCTGCCAAAACTTAAAGATGTTTCTTACTCAGTAGGAAGTAGTGTGCATTCAGCTAGTCTGGATTACTACTTTTTTCTTTCTTTTGAAATGAATACTTAAAAAACTTTTCTGTATAAGTCAGAAGAATAGTCAGAAGGAGCCTTGAAGAGCTGCAGCTTTCACAAGGCTACTTATTAGCCAGTGCCTTCTCTGGCGTTTTTAAATGTTTTTGCTGAGCTACACATGCTATTTTACCTTAGAATGTTCTCAGTATTGATTAATCATACATAGTATTTGTAGATATTTAATTTAGTCTTCTACCAAATTTAGCGTATTGGTGACAAAATCATTCTCTGACACAAACTGGTTTTGTAGTCTTTGTCTAGCTTCACACTTTCATTCAGGAACAAAAACTGCAGAACTTGGACTAACTTATGTTTTGATTTGGTGTAACTAAGAAGGGTCAGCACTTGCATATCAAACTCTTCATAATGTTAAAGACTATTTTGAAACAAAGAACAAGGCTTTTATGTATTCATATAATCACTTGAATAAGAAAGAATGGGGAATTTGGTATTTCCCTCATGTTACCGAAAAACTCGGAATAAAACTTATCAACGCCAATTTGATGCAGATAAGCAGACGCTTCTTTATTAACGGCCGGGTGCGCGGGTGAATCCTTTCACCAACGACGCACACCATGCACCAAAATCATACATCTTATGTAGAATGTGCTCATACATATTCATTAAGTATTCATGCATAAACATAACAATTCCTGGAAATCATTATCATACTCTCCTCCTATTTCCGATTCTGCGCCGTAGAGTCCAGAAACACCTGGAAATGGGTCTGGGGTGTAATGTGAGTCGGTGGGTAATGAGTCGGTGGTCGCGATCTCCCCCTGTCGGAGTTACCTATTGCCTGAGGACACTGTTTCTTGGCTTAAACTTATATGTTGCTTCAGCCGATTTCCCCATTTTCCCATTAATTTGGATTCTGACATCTCTCTGCATTCTTTCAGGTTATTAAATACCTTATAAGTAAAATTATCTTGAATCTTAAGCCTGTTATCTATATTTCTAAATGTTCCTACTGGGTGATTCTGACCAATTCTTTCGGCCTTGGTACAGGGCTGTACAGGGGGGTTCAAAGTAGCCTCGGTTCCTGTATAGAGTGCAAATGCAGCATAGGATTTTTACTAAATATCTCCTATAATTCTATATTCCTATTAAAATTAAACCAATTAATACTAATCTATATTAAATCGATAACATGTCAAATCAGTAACACTCACATCTTGAGGGCAAAAAAGAGCCCATCAATGTAAAGAGCATAGGTGACTGCTGTATTGCCCAAGACGTATGACAACCGAGTCTTCAGTTGTGGGGTTTTAATAACGTGAGGCTTTAAGGAAAACAGCAGGTGAGGGAAGCACTTTGTAGAACTATTTTGGGGGCAATGTCTTTGAGTGAAAGGCATGAATTCTTGCTGATCTTATACTTCTTGATTTATATGGTTAATTTTGTACAAGAATAATTTGCAATTTAATATTAGCCTTGCAGGAAAATATGATAGCATGTTGTCACCAGCTTAAAAAATTCAATAAATTGAATTCTATGCTACTCCACTATATCCATCTCTAGTGAATACTATACAGTCCCGTTTTACTGGGTTTTGTATTTAATCCTGGCCTTTGCAGATGTTTGTTCTGTGCTTAAGGACACATTGCAAAATGAAGTGCCGTTGCCACGTGGCATGTAAGACTCCAGTATTGATTGTGGGGTTTGCTTTGCGTAGTAGAAAAGATAATGAGATAATTGGCGTTTCCCAATATTTCAAGAAATGAAAGTTATCTTTCTGTAGTGATTATTCTTTTAAATCCATATAAAGCATGTTTTCTTGATTGCTTTTGCTTTCTGCCAAAGTGACATAGAGTTCTATATTCCCAAGTCTTTTTCCCCTCTGAGAAGGGAAGATTCCCTGTGAAACCAGTGTGCTTTGCTGATTAGCCTGTGGTGAGAGAGGATCTGGGGACTAACTTATCTTCCTTTTGACTCGCCTTCTGCTTAGAAGGTTGTCTATGCTTTGTGTTTTTCTTAGTTGAACTAGATGAGTTGTCAGGGATGTTAGGCTTATGTCAGTTTTCTGGTTCAGAACATTAGTGCAGACCCTTTGTGAGACTAGGGTTTATGTTACCTTTCTGTGTCACAGTACAGGGTAATGAATACAGGTAAGTATCTGTTGTGATGCCTTGGGCTGTGAAGCACTCCAGAAGAGAATAAAATACTTAAAGGGTGTGAATTCTGCAAATTTCAAAAGCTTGCTGAAGTGTCATGTTGTTCTGTTTAAATGTGATCTTTGAACAGAAGAAAGAAAAAGAGCCGTTAAGTGCCCTCATCAATCCCTGTGAAACAGCATTGTAACCAAGTAAGGACAAAGATTTCAGCATGTCAGTTAACTAGACTGGTGCTTCACAGCATTATTCTACATCAGAGGTAGGGGAGAAGCCAGCTGGATATTTTAATTCTATTGCTTTTCTTAAGATAAAGCTTTGGGCTCTCTATTCAAATCAGCATCTTACATCTCACTCCAAGTCAGCTCGTAATTGTTAGGGGTCAGGGAATGTGTATTTTGAGACATTGTGACCATTTAACCATGGCAGTTATAATGCATATTAGTTGTAATTTCTGAACACTTCGAGTTGTGACTTCACAGTAAAGAAGCCTTTAGGCCAATATTTAGGTTGTTATACCTGCGATGTTTGGCTGCAGCATGATTATGTAGTACTACGTAAAGTCAGGTGGAAACTGGCTTTTTCACTTGTGATGTTAAATATGGAATGCCATGATTATATAGTATATTTTGGTGAAGAATAGGGGAGTGAAAATGGTTTTGATCTTGATATTGTTTGACAGCGAATAAGTACATTACTGAAATTTTGTCCAAGGCATTGGAATATTTCAGTCTTTTAATCTTTAGAACTGCTTCAGGTGACATGCTGCTTAAAGTTAGTCTCGGTTGATTTTAACTTAGGTGGGTGTAAGGGTTGCCTAAGAAATAGGACTGGTCATAACAAACTATTTGGTGTGTTGTGGTCCAGCATCCTGTGAGTTAAAACTGCATGTCAACCGTACCAACAAGATAACACATTGCCAACAGGAGTGGGAAACTTAGGCAAATCACTTCCATCAGGCTGGGTGCTGTCAGATCCAAGAATGAGATTCTCAGTAGCTCACTGTTGATTTTTGTAGCTTTGTAAATTTGGCTTTTATTTGTTAGGGGTTTTCTTAGCGAATCTCTCCAGGATAGGTAATGACCAAGTCTCTCAGCGCTATCTTCAGAAATCAGTTTGTGTTAATATGACTACATATGTGTGAATAGTCACAACTGTTTAACAAACAATTCTGTGCTTTTGGGTTTGAAGTTTTTTGGTTTGGGGGGGAGGGTGTTGGGATTTTTTCATTTTCTGGTGAGGTGTTAGACGTTCAATAAACCCTTGCTGCTGAAAATGAACTGGAAGGCTTTACCTGATACATATGCATGATTTAGCTCTAGCTTTGTAAGGTTTGAAGAAACTTCCATTACTAAGCAGGGATAATTAATTTTTTAAGATATGTATTCTATTTTTGTTCAAAGGAGAACAAATGCTTCCATTTTACAGCATGTTTGGATTGCTCACAATAACTAAAATAGGAAGAAGTAATTGAAAAATACGTGTAAGCTATTATCAGCTTCTTTTGTAATATAAAGCAGCTTTCAGAAGCTGAGAGAATACTATCCCATCTTATGTGTGGCTTTTGTTTTGATTTTTTTTCTGTTCTTATTTTTGGTGCTCTCTCCCCTCTTCCAGTCCCAATTAAAACAGAAAGTTCTTAGATCATCAAAGCATCAAGCAGTGCAAATTAAATGCAGATGAAAAAATGTAAATGAAGTAATGGGATTTCATCCTATGTGTGTCCAGGAAGAAAAGCAGCTGGACCCAAGGCACTTCATTTGAGATATTTATTGTGATAGACAGTAAACTGTTTGTTCATCAAATTCCATTGAAGATACTGGGAGCTCGTGACATGTTATTCCATAAACTATGTTGGCCTAAGCTTAATCTTAACTATTACACTGTGTAACGACTAACTGACTGTAAGTGCTTATCTAAGTTGAAATGCTGAAGCAAGGACTCCTACTAGGCAAAAGACTGAAAAGAGGGAGAAAGGGAAGAAGGACAAAGGGGAGAAAGACAAAGGGGAGAAGAAGAAGAAAAAAAAAGGGGGTAGTGTCTATATTCTGTAAGATATAAACAAAGACTTTGTGAGCCACTCTCAGGAAAGTAGGAAATACGAGAAGCTGGTGACGTGAGGAAGACCCGGATGGAGCGACCCCCTAGCTGCAAAGTGCGCAGACGCAGGATACACCTCTCAGAGAGACCCGATAACGGAAGGCAGAGGATATAAAAAAGACGGACCCTCGGGAAGTGAGCGCGCGCCGTTGGTGGAGCAGGGACTCCCCGGCCGCCCAGCGCTGTTTTGCTTATTGCCGCTTGCTAAAATAAATAATTGAAATTTAATTTGTCCTAACTTGCATCATTTTGGCAAGATAGTCTATAACAAAATTGGTGCCGTGACTCGGATAGAGGCAATCTGGTGGGAAGCCCCATACGGGGAGGCGCGCCCCGCTGAGTTCAGCGGCCCCGGCTGAGTGCTATCACATCACACCCTCTACCGACGAACTCCAAAACTCGGCAACAAGCAAAAAAAATACCGGTAACCCCGTAATCTTTGTGCACGAAGCCCCGGACGAAGACGCAGGGTTGCATGAGTATAGGCCGGTTACCGTTCGGTTGGGGTTGGGTTTCCCGGAGCGTGGTGTGTGAGACACCCAGCAGGGCGAAGCGAGTGCGGACCCCTCGGTAGTGCAGTTCCCATATCCCGCGAGGGACTGGGTCATGAAAAGGGGGAAGCGAATTGTGTGAGTGTGTGAAGGCGCTCCGGAAGATGGGACAGAAGAAAAGCAAGCCTTCTGATCCCATGGGTGATTTGGGACCCGAGGTGAGGTACCCCCAAATACCACCAGATAGCCCTTTAGGCTTGATGTTAAACCATTGGGAAGATTACCCCTCTAGGCAGGGTAAGAACAAAGCAAAAATGATTTATTATTGTATGGAAGTTTGGGGAGGGAAACAAATCAGAGGCGATCATCTCTATTGGCCTGTTTTTGGGTCCTTTGAAGAATGGGTCTGCCAAGCCCTAAACATTTATGTCAACTCAAGGGAACCCTTTAATTTAGAGGAGAGTGAATATGCACAGATATGGATAGCATCAGATACCCGAATAAATCTATATCCTCTAAAAGAAAAAGTTAAGAAAAAGAAGGTACGTGATGAGGACGAACCTCCCACCTCTCCTCCTCCTTACATACCTCCACCCCCACCTCCGGCGCCTTCACCTCCTCCGACTGCGCCGGAGGACCCAGAGAATTCAGACTCCCCACCTGAATCCCCGAAAGAACCGAGACGAATAACCCGTAGTCAAACTAGAATGGGGTGGGGTGATAGTGGCTTGTACCCCCTAAGGGAGGTTGCGATGGGAGGACCCCAGCCTGGCATGGGATATGTGACTGTCCCTCTTAATTCAGGGGACGTCAGAGAATTTAAAAAAGAGATGGGGAATCTATTGGAGGATCCCTTAGGTGTGGCGGAGCGGGTGGATCAGTTTTTAGGACCAAACATCTATACCTGGGATGAAATACAAGCCATAATGGCTATACTATTCACTGTTGAAGAAAAGGATATGATCAGGAGAGCAGGAATGAGAATTTGGGATCAACAGCATCAGCAAAGTCCGGCAGCAGATGTAAAATGGCCTCTAAATCGACCTAATTGGAATAATCAAAATGAAATCGATAGAGGTCATATGCAAGACCTGAGGACGATTGTAATCCAGGGTATAAGAGAATCAGTCCCTAGAGGACAAAATATAAACAAAGCCTTTAGTGAACATCAGAAAAAGGATGAAACTCCTACTGAGTGGTTAGAGAGACTGAGGAAAAATCTTCAGCTTTACTCAGGACTAGACCCTAATACCCCAGTGGGACAAGCATTGTTAAAGACACAATTTGTGGCAAAAGCATGGATAGATATTAAAAAGAAGCTAGAAAAAATAGAAGATTGGCAGGATCGGGGGTTGGATGAATTACTGAGAGAAGCACAGAAAGTCTATGTCCGAAGGGAGGACGAGACTCAAAAGAAACATACCAGAATGATGGTAGCTGCGATAAGGGAAGGACAGAGAGTGAACAGTGCTGGGAGAAAACAAGAAGGTCAAAGAACAGGCTATAGATCAAAGGAACCGGAGAGAGAGAGAGAAAAAGGGAGTATTGTCTGCTTTTATTGCGGAAGAAAAGGTCACACAAAGAAGAGCTGCAGAAGGAGAATGATGGATGAGAGAATGTTTAAAGAAGATTAGGGGTGTCAGGGGCTCTATTTGCTGGGGACCCGAGAACGAACTGAGCCCTTGATAAAGTTAAAAGTAGGTCCTCGGCAACAGGAGGTAGAATTTTTAGTAGATTCAGGAGCGGAGAGATCTACTGTTCAATCATTGCCCCAAGGATGTAAGATTTCATCAGAAAAAGTACAAGTAGTTGGGGCGAAAGGAGAACCATTCGGAGCACCGGTAATTAAAGATGTACTCCTTGAAACAGATTCTAAAGTGGGGGTGAGATCCTTATTGTTAGTACCTGAGGCAGATTATAACCTACTGGGGAGAGATCTAATGATTGAATTAGGAATTAGTTTGGAAGTAACAGAACACAAACTTGAAATCAAACTATGCCCCCTACGGGTTGAAGATGAGACTAAAATCAACCCTGAAGTGTGGTACACTCCGGATACGGTGGGAAAATTGAATGTTGAACCTTTTATGGTAACCATCCGGGATCCTGAAGTACCGGTGAGGATTAAGCAATATCCCATACCTCTGGAGGGAAGGCAAGGATTAAAACCAGAAATTCAGAGATTAATAAAGCAGGGATTATTGGAACCCTGCATGTCCCCTTTTAATACTCCCATTTTACCTGTCAAGAAGGCGGATGGGGGATACAGATTAGTCCATGACCTAAGGGAAATTAACAAAAGGACTGTAACTAGATTCCCTGTAGTAGCTAACCCACACACTCTCTTAAGTCAATTAGGCCCGAACGACCGGTGGTACAGTGTAATAGACTTGAAGGACGCTTTCTGGGCATGTCCCTTAAAAGAGGAGTGTAGAAACTATTTTGCTTTTGAGTGGGAGGACCCAGACACCCACAGGAAAACTCAACTCCGGTGGACAGTCCTACCCCAAGGTTTCAGTGAATCCCCAAACCTGTTTGGGCAAGCTTTAGAACAAATTTTGCAGGATTACCAGATAGGAGATACCCTTACCCTAGTCCAGTATATAGATGATCTTTTAATAGCAGGGGAGGATGAGGAAAGGGTTCGGGAAGAAAGCATCAAGTTGTTAAATTTCCTGAGCTTAAAGGGACTGAAAGTGTCAAAATCCAAATTACAATTTGTTGAAAAGGAAGTTAAATACCTAGAGCATCGATTAAGTCAAGGAACTAAGAAATTGGATCCAGAAAGAGTGAAAGGGATACTTTCCCTACCAAGTCCAAAAACTAAAAAACAAGTCCGGCAACTATTAGGGCTATTTGGATATTATAAGCAGTGGATCGAAGGGTATAGTGGAAAGGTAAAGTTTTTATACACCAAAATAACTAAAAATGGATTATTAAAATGGACTCAGGAAGATAATCAACGGTTAAAAGAACTAAAAACTGAATTAGTAAATGCTCCTGTTCTAAGCTTGCCCGACCTAAAAAGACCATTTTTCTTATTTGTCAACACAGAGGAAGGAACTGCATTTGGAGTATTAGCCCAGGAATGGGCAGGAAAAAAGAAACCAGTAACATATATCTCAAAATTACTGGACCCCGTAAGTCGGGGATGGCCTACGTGCCTACAAGTTGTGGTGGCAGCTGCTTTGTTAGTTGAGGAAGCGCATAAAATAACTTTTGGTAGTGAATTAAAGGTACTATCACCCCATAATATTAGAGGTGTGTTACAGCAAAAAGCAGAAAAATGGATAACCGATGCTAGACTAGTAAAATATGAGGCAATCCTCATTACGTCCCCCCACCTGACCCTTGAAACAACATCGTTACAAAATCCAGCCCAATTTTTGTATGGAGAACCTAGTCAAGATCTTTTTCATGATTGCCTCCGTAACATCGAGGAGCAGACTAAGATAAGACCAGATTTAGAAGAGGAGGAATTAGGGAAGGGAGAAAAATTATTTGTAGATGGATCCTCTCGAGTGGTAAAAGGGAAAAGAAAATCAGGGTATGCCATAATTGATGGAAAAACTTTTAAGGTGATAGAATCAGGACCCTTGAGTCCCAGCTGATCAGCACAGGCATGTGAATTATATGCAGTATTAAAGGCTTTACAATTACTAAATAGAAAAGTGGGAACTATATACACCGATTCTAGATATACCTTCAGAATAGTACATACCTTTGGGAAAATATGGGAAGAAAGAGATTTAATCAATTCTCGGAGGAAGAGCCTAGTACATCAGGAGTTAATATCACAAATTTTGCAAGCTATACGAGGGCCCAGCGAAATTGTGGTAGTACACGTAAAAGGACACCAGAGGGGGCTAAATCCTTTAGTACGGGGGAATAACCTTGCTGATCAAGAGGCAAAGAGAGCAGCGCTATCAGCACTGGACTTGGATGATCCAATAGAGGACAGAAAGCGGTGTGTTAATTGTGGAGATAATTACCTCCCCTGTTATGGTTGCTGGAAAGAATACGGAGTAAACGGTATAGAATGTGTATGTGAAAGACCAGGGTTTAAGTGGTGCTTTTTCCATGGAAAATCCTATGAACTTTTAAGTTTTACTGTTCAAGAACAAGCAAAATTAAATCAAATGGGGATTAAACAGAAAGCTAATGGAAAATGGGAACTCCCGGACGGCCGAGAAGTTCTCCCAAAACCCATAACTACCAAAATAATGCAGCAATTCCATAAAAACACTCATTGGGGAACTCAGGCATTAGTGGATCAATTTGCAACTAAATACATGTGCATTGGGATATATGATATAGCCAAACGAGTGATAGGAGAATGTCTCGTTTGTCAAAAAGTAAATAAACATCAAATAAGAAAACGAGTATATGGGGGGCGAGAATTGGCTCATAGACCTTTTGCAAGAATACAAATAGACTTTACTGAATTACCAAAGGTGGGGAGGTATAAATACCTATTAGTAATTATAGATCATTTAACTCAATTCGTAGAAGCCTTTCCCACAACCCGAACCACAGCTCACACAGTAACAAGGATATTACTTGAAGAAATTATACCTCGGTATGGAGCAATAGAAGCAATAGACTCAGATAGAGGTCCACACTTTGTATCCAGAGTAGCCAGAGAGACTTGGGTACACAGTGACACCCGCAGAGCTCAGGGAAAGTTGAACGTATGAACGGAGAAATAAAAAAACAACTTACCAAACTAATGTTAGAAACTAAAATGTCATGGGTAAAGTGTCTCCCTTTAGCCTTGTTAAATATCAGAACTCAGCCCCGAACTGATGTAGGCATTTCTCCCTTTGAAATGCTATATGGGATGCCTTATGATTTAGAAATACCACCGGATCACCCCCAACTTAAAGAATTAAAGATAAAGTCCTACCTGATACAACTAATGGCAAGGAGAAAACAACTACAGACTCGGGGGATGGTAGTACAAAGGCCTCCATTGGATGTGGCCATGCATCAAATCCAACCAGGAGATAAAGTACTAATCAAATCATGGAAAGAATCTTCTTTGAGCCCCCGTTGGGAAGGACCCTATGTTGCTCTTATCACTACAGAAACTGCTGTTCGGACTGCTGAAAAAGGGTGGACACACGCAAGCCGGGTAAAGGGACCTATACAGGATCCGGCCTGGAAAGTGACCAGCCCTCCTGGGGATCTACGAGTCACCCTTCGGAAAACCTGAAAGAACTCTCTACACATTGTGAGATAAGAACCTACGAAGGACTCGATGAGTGAGACCCTGATATTTTTGTCCAATTGAAACTTATATTTGTTTTCCTTTTATATGCATAAAGTGTAAAGTGTAATGTATGTAAAGAAGGCTGGGGGATTCATAATACACATGGAATAAATCTCCAGTCTAGTTGTAATCAGTGTTATTAACGAGAACGGAGATTAACTAATCAGACCCTAAAACTGGAGATTCTAAAACTTGGTAGAAAATATTTACTAAAGGGATAAATCCTGAAAGAGAGTGCACTCACTCTAATTAACCTACTCAATAGCACTCTCAGATCCTAAGGGTGATCTGTAGAAAGCACATCCCCTGGGTCCCCTGTCGTGAACCCGAGGTCAAAGATAAAAACTGGGACACCTATGTGTCCCGGAGTAGAGACAAACGTACCCCTGAAGAATACGGCTGCTGCCGAGAAGATGGAACACCCTGCTACTCTAAGCAACAGAGTAAGCAAAAGAGGCAGAGACGTATCAAAGTGGGGAAAAATTTACTGCCCTACTCTGAAGAAAAAGAGACCTCTGAGGGAGAAGGACCAGACGAGAGTGTCAGACACCCCGATACAAAAGAGACTAAGAAAAAAATATGCAAATCTATAGAATCCCGTCAACCTTCTATTGAAGCTATTGGATAGTCTGGCTAGGTGTATTAGCTACAATGAATACACTACCAGGATGGGCTAAAACGACTAACCAATCCCACCAACCTTTTGAACATACCCTAACTAATCAAATTATATGGCCTTGGACAGATGCTTATTATGGACATACAGGAAGTATGGATGCAGATTTGTATGGGACAGAGTTAGCAACTGCCATACTAAGCAATAACCTAACACTCCAAACATATAAATGGGAGAATTCATCCCATACCTGGACAGCTAAAAAAGGAGATGAGATACAGATAGGCTGCAGAGTATTCAATGTAAATGTGATAATAAGTCGGCACCCTTTAATTCAAACCGTCCGTCAGCCCCCTTTTACTCAAATCGTTATCAGAGACAAAACGGAATCGAAAATAGCTCAAACCCGTTGTGAGTCGGAAGCCTGTTGGTATGCATTTACTGCAACCCAACCGGTGTCCATAGTTTGTTTGGGAGGGACCAGGTCAGGAGATCAAGCTATATCTTTCCGATTTCCATTGAATATACAGGAGGAAACTACAACAACCACAACCCACGCTCCCAAAGAGACTACTCAGACTACTCATACTGTTCCAACACAACCAACAGTCGTGCTTAGCCCAAGAATTTTTAAAATTGGACCATATACAATTAGAAATACAGGTAAACAACAAATGCTATTTAACCCGGCGTGGTCTCTCAAACAAGTTGAATTGTTAATGCAAAATAATGTTTCAAATATTCAACCAGCATGTTCACCTTTCCTAAAGACTTCTTACGAGGGATGGACAACCTGGCTGCAAAAACAAACTCCTCACACAAAAAGAACGCAGAGAGACTTAACCGGTGCTTTGGGAACAGGATTGGGAGTTTTCAATAGTATTGATTCGGAGGTGATAATGAACAAGTTGGCTACCTCAATTAGTGATTTAACTAATATACAAAGACCTTTGCGATCTTCCTTATTGGCTTTGGGAACTAACCAGTGGCTGTTGTCGAATATATTACCAAAAGGGGAAAAGGTAAATATAAAGGATCATGAATTGATTACAGATGCACTCAATGTACTCCAAAATAACCTCTCTTTAACTCTCAGCTGCATCCAGGCTCAAATATGGATGCAGTCGATAACTACCTCAATTATAAGAGAAGGTGAAGAAGGTATTCTTCCTACTGAAATTCGGAGAATAATTTGGGACAATGCTACTAATTTTGAAAAGAAACTCCAATCCTGGTGGAACCTGATAAACTTTACCTATGACCCCATCACAAACACAGCTACTACCTTTATACTCACTATTTACAATGCCACCGTATACCAAATTTATCCTATCATTTCATTAGGGCTAAATCACAACGGGACCATACTCTATCCTTCTGAACATAGAGTATGGGCCCGAAAGGTAAACGAAAAATGACAAACTGTCAATCTAGAGTCCTGCATTGTACGGGAACAACAAGAATTCATTTGTGAAGACAATGCAATTAAGGCACAAAATATTTGTTTAGATACCGAACAAAATATTTGTCACTTTGAGGTCCATCCCAATGAAAATCCTAAAACAGTACTTATATATATTGACGAAGGTTGTGTATGTTTGAGGACGGTTTGTGAATTCTTAACCGTAGACAAAATCATAATAGAAACAAAAAATTATTCAAATCTCTGTGTTTGCAACTTCACAAAGGTAATCGGATGTGACTTTTCCTATTTAGCCCCAGTCACGTCTTACCAACTCCTGCAATCCAATTATAGGTTAATACATAATCTACAACCTGCACCCATTGGAATGAATCTCACTTTGGTTAAACAGTTACTTCAACACAAAGACTTAGTTAGAATTTTAGAGAAAGTTAGAGAAAACGGACAGAAAACTCTAATAACTGTTCATCACAATGTGGAAGAAATACACCGAGTCTTGGAAAGAGCAAAAAAGAATGCAGAACATAACTGGTGGGACACCCTTTTTGGATGGTCACCTACTGCTACAGGCATCTTGAACAAGTTGTGTCACCCCATTGTGGTTCTCTTAATATTAATCTTAATCAGTTTGACTTTGTCAATAATATTATATGTCATAACTTGGAGAATGATGCAGCGGGTAACATATCTGATGTCTGTCACCCGTCCAATACTCATTAAAACCAAAAACAATCAATTAGATAATGACTTTAAATTGAAAAAAACTCTCCTGTTAAGTCAACAAGAATTGCAACGATTTGATGAACAAAATGATAAAAAGAAAAAGGGGGGATTGTGATAGACAGTAAACTGTTTGTTCATCAAATTCCATTGAAGATACTGGGAGCTCGTGACATGTTATTCCATAAACTATGTTGGCCTAAGCTTAATCTTAACTATTACACTGTGTAACGACTAACTGACTGTAAGTGCTTATCTAAGTTGAAATGCTGAAGCAAGGACTCCTACTAGGCAAAAAACTGAAAAGAGGGAGAAAGGGAAGAAGGACAAAGGGGAGAAAAACAAAGGGGAGAAGAAGAAGAAAAAAAAAGGGGATAGTGTCTATATTCTATAAGATATAAACAAAGACTTTGTGAGCCACTCTCAGGAAAGTAGGAAATACGAGAAGCTGGTGACGTGAGGAAGACCCGGATGGAGCGACCCCCTAGCTGCAAAGTGTGCAGACACAGGATACACCTCTCAGAGAGACCCGATAACGGAAGGCGGAGGATATAAAAAAGACGGACCCTCGGGAAGTGAACGCGCGCCGTTGGTGGAACAGGGACTCCCCGGCCGCCCAGCGCTGTTTTACTTATTACCGCTTGCTAAAATAAATAATTGAAATTTAATTTGTCCTAACTTGCATCATTTTGGCAAGATAGTCTATAACATTTATTACTAAGATATCAGAGTACTGATACCACTATGGGAGATAAAGACATGCGTATGATCACACAGTGAGTAAGCAATGCCAACTTTAATATGGTGGACAAGTCTTTTATACTGAAGGTGAAAATCACAAGGTACAATCACATGGTACAATTCTTTCTGATTCGACAGTTAGCTTTGCACATGCCCCTTAAGCTCTCTTCTGATTGGCTGAGAACTGCCACATCGATATTGTACAAACTTCTTCTCTGCCCAGGCCAACACCTTGAAGTTGTTTAACTTCCTGGGTTCTTCCTCATTCTTCCAGGGTCATTCCCTCATCACATCCTTGCCAAAGCTGAGGCTTTGCCAGTCTTACCCATATGCAGGATTGCTCACACGTCCATTTTCTTGCAGGGACTCCTTCCAAATCCCCACATACCACCATTCAAATTATTGATAAAAAGCTGAGATACTGTACCTGTGTTCAAGGAAATACAGGTCTGTAAGAGAGATGTATAAGCTGAAACTGTTTGGGCAAAAGAAGAAACTGCTGTAAATTGGTCATGGATAAATGTAGGGTCCAGGTAGAGAGAAGAAAGTTCTAACCAGCAGGATTCAGGCACAATCTATTTCTAAGAGTTGAGGAGTAAAAGGATTCAGCTAACCTTATGTGGTGGTTGTTTAAACATATGAAAAGGATTGCCCTTGGTTATCTTCTTTAGTGGGGGGAAATATTACTTAGTGACCTAGGAGTTCCCATTCATTCTTGCTTCCCCTGATCTTGTCCGTGTTGTGATTTCATATTTACCCTCCACACCCCCCTCTTATATTGTATGTTAAGCACGGGATTTTTAAAAATCAAATGTGTTCAATTCTGAATGTAATATGCCTTGTAGCAATAGCCTTATAGGTTCATATTCTTCAAAGACTGTGCTGAAACTAGGTAAAGTGTATCATGGAATTTCTCATGAGTGAACCTTTCCCCCAGATAGCACAGCTGTCAGTGTGCATCAGATTACCTCATTATGCAATGCTGTAGATACCTTCTGTTTGCATTGTCACATGCTTCTGCAGATAAATTTTGGAGTAATGAAGATTTTTATCTCAGGAAAACAAACAAGTAAGTAGTTGGTGTAGTTTAACATAAAGATAATTAATATTCTTAAGAAGATAAGCAGAGTCTTTTGGTTTATGCTAGGCTTTTAAGAATGCGAGATTCATCTTGATGCTTTCTGTGCCAGTTCTATAGGACCTAGAATTAGGTTTTATACTGTTGTTATTTTTTATGACTTACTGCAGTGTTGCAATACAGTAGAATAGTTTTCTCCACAATAATCGATTACATTGATCCAATGGATATACTGACTTTGCTGAGAACAGAGAAATTGGCTCATAACAGTCTTATGAGACAATTTTAGTTAAGAAGTGCATTTTTTACACTGTGAAAGCCTTTCTGCAACATATCCAGTGTCTTCATTTTTCATAGTAAATCACACAGTTTTGAATAATTGTTATCAGCCTAAGATGTGGATGTGATGGATTTCACTTTCTTCTCCTTGCTTTCTTGGCTTTTAATAACTCAAGAAACTGGATGTGTATTCAGGTTATCAATGAAATGCTGGACTTCCAGTTTAAAACAAACAAACAAAAAACTAAACAACCCAAACCAAAAAAAAAAAAAAAAAAACCACCACCACAATTCCCCCCCCCTCCATTTTCCCTCACGTCTGTGGATCCTGTATCTGCACAAATACCTTTCTTTCTTCATACCTGCCCTGGTTGTAGCAGTGAGGGCCCTAATAATTTTGGTGGCCTCTGAATGATCTTACTGTCTGTATTCGGGGAGACAGCAAAACCTGGGCGCACCTTGCAGTCTGCATGCATGCTCCCGTTAGGACCGCATTCAGTGGTGTCAGGAAAGTTGAAGTGTGTAGGTACCAGGTAAGGTGCGTTATGTAAAGATACTGAAAAGAGCTTGATGGTGCTTCGGCGGAGTGTTTTGTTTTGGAACATATCAGTAGTAACAAAAGATAGAATTAATACATTTTAAAAATAATCACTGGAATACAAAAGTGCTTCTACTGTCACTGCAGTTGTACGGAAGTTATATGAATTTCAGTGGGACTTATAAGGAACTTTGAGACTTGGCTTTTGTTCTAATTGGTCAACCAGTCAGAATAGTTGTCATCTTTATTGCAAGTGATTCCAACAGATAGCTGGTGTTAGCAGCTGCGAAGAAAATTAAGCTGCTGTTCTGTGTAACAAATACCAGTGGTTGTGAACTGATGTTGTGCTCTTTATTTGTGCTGAAGAAAACTGCTGCTGTTCTAGGAGCAAAGTTCTTTTCTTTCTGCAGCTCTCCATTTGGCTCACAACAAAATGAAAGGAACTTAGATTCACAGAGAGAATAAACTAAAAAAAAAAAGTGGTCTCTTGGCATTTCTGCTTGCTTTTTAAATGTGAGCATTATGTGTACCTACCCCAAGAGCTACACAGACTAGAAATAACTTCATGGTTGTTTTTTACAGTACTTACTATTCTTTGTTAATCATTTAGTTATGACTCCTCAAAATGTTAAGATACAAAAGTGAATGTCTTGGCAGCCATTTATGAATAACTTTCAGCTGTTAGTACTTAACACTTCTATTGCCTGGCCTGTGTTTGATAGGAGGATAGAATGCTTCTTGCCTCTCTTAAAGATTAAATCTACACTATAGCTTTAAAGCAACTGTCAGTGCAGGTAGAATGTAGCAGATTTTCTGCCCTTAATGTAGAATATTGGAAGTTGGCTTACGCTTAGGTAAAGGCTGGTTCTGTATGGCACAGTCCATCCTGCTTTTACAATTAAACTTCCTGCTTGTGCAGTTAATAAACATCCAAGGAGGAGACTTACTGTTCCAGTGAGAGAGGTAATTAAAGTTTTCAGTAGCTTAAATAAAGATTTGTGTAAATCACTAATGAGATTGGCGTCACGAGTTCCACTGCATTGTAGTGTTGTACGGTGTGGACCAGACCACTTTTGCTTAAATGTTTTCCATGTACTTCTAAAAGTGTTTGAGATACAGGTTAGTGTATGGTAACTTATTTTTCCTCTCTAAAATACAGCCTATTTTAAAAAACTTTGTTTCAAATTCTTCTCATTTCAGGGAGCTTTTATGCATCTGCATAGGATGTATCTTCCCAAACCTCAAATTAGACTCATTTCAGTGTCTTTGTGTCTTGCAGCTTGTAGGGCATGGAAAAAGAAATTAGGCTTTGCAACAGGTAACAGTAGCTGCTCTTAGAAAAACTAAACTGTAGGCAAGGTACTTTGTGGGAGTTTATGCATTATGCCTTCCTTGTCCTTAGGGAAAGGGGGGGAGAAACTGACAATGCAATTATTTGGCATACATCAGTGGAGCCAAATAACTGTTTTAAACATCTGTCATTTAAGGATTGGGGTGGGGGGTGGTGTGTGTATTAACAAGTGTGAAATTTAGGCTTTAGAATTATTCAGCCAGACAAGAATGACACTGAGACCCTTGTGGTTAGAGGTAAATGACGAAGCTCCTTTCAGCCTGAAGTTGAATCACTTAATACTGAACTTTGATTACCTGAGGAAGAACAGTGTGAACAGTACCTCCTATGCTTATTAAAATCTTTGCCCCAAGTTGTTTACATTTAGGTTCACTGGCAGAAATACCAGTAATACATATGGTGTCCACGGTTTGGAGTTTGTATCAATGCTAAGTTGGGATGCCCTAGTTGGTAGAATCACGTTTCTAGCAAGTCTGCCTAATTCCCCTAAAAGCAGAGAGGTGAGTATGTGACTGCAATGTTAGATATGGATCTTAGATGTTAGCCACATACTCAGTACTTTTAATTTCTCGAATAAAAATTACTAGTGGCCTCCTTCTTCAGTACCTGTGTATAGATTTTTGTATTCTCACTTCTTACTGCTTCATAAAGTTACCTGGTTTGAAATGTATGCATGTATATAAGCAGAGCAGGCAGACCAACCTGGTTCAGTTAGTATCTTCTGTCTGCGTGTTCTCCATAGTGATTTTCTCTTGCTATTAACAGAACAAAGGCTTTGGTAAACCTAGGCTGGCTGTTTCAAATATATATATATGCTGAGAAGCAAATAGTGGCATTTCTTGTATAGTTGTGTGATAGGCTAACACATATACCAGCAAAGGGAGTCTATGCTTAAAGAGGACTGTCAGTAGTAAATATTGAACTTAAAACAGCTCATCCTCTTTCTGCTAATATATGCAGGTGATGTAGTTCCAGCAGAGCTGCTAGTTCTGGTGGGTTGAAGTCTGGAGACTCCCAGCGTAATGGGAGAGTTATGTATTGCTGCTCCTCAGACAGAGCCTTGTGACTGTGGAAATTCCGACTGGTCTTGGAAAGGCAATTGTAGATGTTACGCAGTGGGAATGTGACTTGAGAAATCTTGTTCTCCTGTTTGGTTGTTTCTTCCTCCTCCCCTCCTTAGTCTATTTTAAGAATTGGTGCCAGGAGTCAAACTGGGTGAAATGCAGTAAAAAATATTTTCACTTTATTAAAAGCTGCTTCTCCAGAGAAGAGTATTTCGAGATTTTCTTTAGTCTTTTTCTTAACAGAGGCTTTATGAAGTCTTAACTTAGAGAGGTGTTTAATACATGTGAATTGGACACATAAGTGCCCACCAGTTTTCAGGAGCGGATGCGATTACTGTGACTGCACTGAATTGTCATTCAGCAAATGTTTTAACGGCTATGTCTAACTTGTATATTTATAGTGACTTTCTCTTTCTTCCTCCCCAACCCCCTTGTCCTTAGCATTTCCATGGTTTGGAATGGATATCCGTGGAACGTTGGTTAAACTGGTCTACTTTGAACCTAAGGACATTACTGCAGAAGAGGAACAGGAGGAGGTAGAAAACGTGAAAAGCATTAGGAAATACTTGACCTCCAATACAGCCTATGGCAAAACTGGCATTCGTGATGTCCGTCTTGAACTGAAAAATTTGACTATGTGTGGACGCAAAGGAAACCTGCACTTCATCCGCTTTCCCAGCTGTGCATACAGATGGGTAGTGAAAAGAACTTCTCCAGTTTGCACACTACGCTCTGTGCCACGGGAGGTGGAGCTTACAAGTTTGAGGAGGACTTTAGAATGGTACATGAATGGTTCAGTGGGAAGTACTATGGGAAGACATTGTGGGAGTCCTTCTGTTAAAACTTGGAGAGAAAACGTTTTTTTGTCTATCCTAACTGGTTAAGACGAACTGAATCAATTCACATTTGTTAACTGGTGGAATTGCTGAGAACGTGGAGGGACGGGGAGGGCATTCTTCTTGCTGGATATTCTACTGAAGTATTATTGTGCAGGATGTCTTCAGTGAATGGGTTTTTTTAGAGTGCAGCTGTGATGATCAGATGCATAATGATCAGCTGAGGGTGTGTTATGACAACCTAGAAGTCTGAGACTAGGTACTCATCTTGCAAACTGGATATCTATTAGAAAACCAGAAATTAAACCATACAGGCTGGAGATCAGATTCATGTTCCTTTCCCCTTGTGTTAGTCTTCAAGCAGACTTAAGTCAAGAGTCTGGAAGACCAAATGTGGAGCAGGGGGAGGAATAGTGTATGGAAGCATGACAGTAGCAAGCTAGCTTTTGCTGTCAATTCTGGGAGTACGTCATGTGAAGAAAGGCAGTTCATAAGGTGACTAGGTCCCAGATCCCCTAGAGCTTAAAAATAACCTCTGCAGGGAGCTCCAGAAGCTGATGTAAATCTGAAGAATTGGGATGCTGCTGTTTGTATTAACTTTGGCAATAGTCCTAGCTCCCAGATGAGTGCACTAGAGCGCACTGCAAAAATTGATTGTGGCGACAGAGGCATAGAGAGCTGTTGTACAACCTGCATTAGAGAGAAATAGTCATTCAGGAGGCAGTTGTCTGTTGCGTGACAGGCAGCTGAATGTCTCTACTGGAATATATCTTCATTTATTTTCTGTAAAAGAATGACTAGTCTGCCTGTACCAGAGCAGTCTCACTAAGATTAATGTGAATGATTTACTAGGCAGGCAGGTCTGACACTTCTGCATTTATTTTTATTTAGAATTATCTGATCATCACCTGGATTTTACATCTTTCTTTTACAGAACGAAAAGAGGGAAGAAAGAAGATGTCAATACCAAGGATGACAAGGAAATCTAAGTCCTCATTCACACAGACAGATGAAGACAAAAAGTTGAAGCAATGGAAGAACTGAAT
This sequence comes from Strix uralensis, assembly GCF_047716275.1. Taxonomy (NCBI): domain Eukaryota; kingdom Metazoa; phylum Chordata; class Aves; order Strigiformes; family Strigidae; genus Strix; species Strix uralensis. The sequence goes on along the minus strand of NC_134005.1, from coordinate 1,620,403 downwards.
GATTGGTGGATCAGGCTCACTTTGCTACTTTCAAGTTAGAAAAAATAAAGTATCAATCTTTGTTGACGAGTACAGGGGTACAACTCCATTTTACAGCCATGAAACTAGAGAAAAGACAGTATGAGAATCTGATCTTACAAGTCAGGATCTACAGAACTGAACTATGCATTATCCTTATGAAAAGACATTTCATGCTCAGACAATCTGCTGGATAACAGCAGAGAAAACCATGTCAGAGTTTGTTGCCACTGAACTGACTCACAGCACTGTTGTCACATTTAAGTTACTGTCACATAAAGATCAAAGGAAAACTACTTCTACTAAAGACATACTAATGACCATTTTTACGTTGATTTGCATTTTTAAAGGTAACACATTTGTTAAAACAAAACTGCAACAGCTATCCGAAGTCCTTTTTTTCCTCTCAAGAAAAACTTTAATCTCATGTTCAAGTCAATCCGATTCTTTTTTTCTTCAATCAAACAAAAGACAACAGAGAGCAGCAGTCCAAGAAAACAAACAGACAGAAAACCCCACTTATAACTTAAATCATGGAATCATTTCAAAAGGACAGTAAAGTTGCAGCTGTACTATCAAAACTAAGCAGCACTTATCTGGCTGTATGAGCAAACTATCACTGCCTCTACAGACCAACTGGTTGTTGCTGATGAACCAGTATGGCTTGGAGGAAGGGAACAAAAAAAAAATAAAATCTCAGACTCGATGTTGACAGAGAACTGAAAAATTTCTGTGGTCAAGACAATACCAAACCTCAAAATGCAATCCTGTAGAGAAGATATTCTTCCTGTGGTGCTATACACTATACATGTGCAAAACAGACTGATAAGGAGTTCTTTAAACAAAGGCATCATAGATTCATATAGATGATGGGTGACAGACCAAAATGCAGTAATAATCAAAATAATCCAATAGTCCATGTAAAAACAGTGTTGTATGGTTGGCATTAATTCAAGAAAATAAGAATAAGAAAGCTGCATGAGCACCAAGTTAGAGTACCTGATCACTTACTGGGATTGTCTTGTTCCGTCCATGCCAACAGCAGGTCCTTGTCAATGTAATTTCAGCTCTTTCTGAAAAGTGATCAGGACTGTTCCTCAAACAGTGCAAAATCCTATGAAATACAGTCACTGCCCGTGACTTAGGTAAATGCTACATTGGTGAAACCAAAAGTGTTTTAAATGTTTACTCAGTCACTGATTATAAGCTGAAACCTTACTACATATAGCTGTTCTAGTTGAGCAGAAGTGGATGGTTGGAATAAAACGTCAAATGTCTGAGAGTGGGTCACTTTAATAGCAGATTATAATTATTTATGGATATTATAATCCCCAAAGAAAGAATATTGTGCTTATAAATTCCTTTAGAAGAGTAAATAAAAGACAGTTAAACCACACAAGTGATAAAAAACATCGTATTTCTCCACATAGTGCCAATTCCTTTTTTTGTCACTTCACAGAATTTATTGCATACTCATTTTTTTTTTCATTAAAAGTTATGGTAGGTATATTGGCCGGCTGAAAAAACCAACTTAAACCATTCCACACAGGCATAGTTCTTACTGCACAATGGATAAATTATGAACACTTCCAAAGACACCATTCCTAAAAAAAAAAAGATTCAGAACAAACTTCTTGAACAGTATTTCAACTTTAATGGAATCAGAACAGTAACCCATCAGAACAATTCTGTACATCTCTATAAACACTTTGGAGCATGACTAAGTACCTATTACTTCCTATATACAATCACCTGAAATAATACACTGTAAATATGCCTTAACTAGAAAATACAAACATGCTTTTGCAAGATTATTTAGCTCTTTTTGAGCGTAGCTGTCGCTTGATGATTAGCTGATCACTTTCCTTCTCTTTTTGTTCTATAAAGACCTGAAAAAGATGATATTTCAAGAGTTACTCAGCATTTCTCCAGGGACAAATGACATGCACTTCTAGACCCACGTAACCAATAACATGGTTTTTCCCAGAAGCTGTTTTCAGAATTCATTTTGCCTATTATCTTTTAGTCAGAGGTCTCCAGAATAGAGACACCATTTTAGTGCATCATAATAAGCAAAAAATACTGGGAACATATGAAATCCCATTTTTTGCTGAAACAAATATCAAAGTCCAAAGAGAACAGTGATCTGAAAGCAGCTCTCACTTCTTATCTCTAATACTCATTTTGTGAAACAGGAAGTGTTCAGAAAACATATTTTTAGCTTAAATTTCTTTAGCTTTCTGACTTTCCCGGGATTCAGTCTTTAACTTTTCCTTCCACTTCCAAGCTCCTTAGCTTCTTTTGCCCTGCCTTCCTGTCATTTCTTTCAGCCTCCTGTGGACAGCATTTTGGTTACTGCTGCATCTATTCATACAATTTACAGAAAAGTCAACAGAATAACTCGGTATGGGCAAATGCTCACCAGAGCGAATGAAGGAGGACTGAACAGAATGAAGAGATGTACTTCTAACAGCCAGAGCACGCTCAGCACTTTAGTTACTGACAAAACCATAAAGCTGGATTTCAGAAACCGTCCATCAAGCCCTGGCCTATAAGACTCTCTATAGGCTGGCTTAGACAGGGCAACGCAATTTAAGCACACACAGAAGGCTACTGAAACTGTGCTTTGAAAAGCATGGCTGTATCCAAATCCTAAAGTAACCATAATAGCAGCTGGGCAGAAAAGGAATCGGAAATTACCTCAGGTGCTCACTTGCCCTGCAAAGTTCACTGTACACACAGACCTTTCTCTTCAGTGTTTCAGTCAGGCTATTCCAAATCTATGGATTCCTTCATGGTCTCTATTTCTATTATCCCTTCATGCTACTCTTAAATGAACACCAACTACTGGAAAAACAGATTAAGACTCAACTGCTGTACTAGAGGAAAAAGTAACACTCCACATACCACAGCTAAGGTATCTAAGACTCCAAATGTGAAGTGACTACTGTCGGGGTGATACAGCAAGTCAGCAGTCACCCGCAGAGAAGAGAGGTGAGAAAACAGAGACAATTAAAGTAATGCATCGGGAAGAAAAGACCAAAAGGAATGGTCAGGTAGAATCAAGACATAAGTCAGTACTTTCAAACCTCTTCTGCAGTTTGACTCGATCAGGTTTGTTCTGTCCCCCCAATAGCTTATTTTAAGCCCAGATTACAGAAATAGATTACAGCGGACAGAACACTAACCCGTAATCACTTACCGAAGAATCAGGGACATCTAGAGAGCAAAAACTGTCAGTTGAATACAGCTTTCTCTTAGCTCGTTCTGGCTCGAGCTCCTTTCCTTCGACACTTTCTGGTTCTGCAGACTTGGGAGAGCTTATTGTTGCCATCAGCTGCTTTGCTACAAGAAAAATTTTATCGTAAATCTTATTGGTTTATGAGCCTCAAAATTAATGAATAAAGGTTTAATGAATAAAGGTTTATTAAAACCAGTTTAAAAAATGAAACAGGTGTAGTCTGAAATTTAAACATAAAAATTCAGAAGTGGTATGTATTTGACTACCACAGTCTTCTATATCCAGAAACAGTTTTCTATAGCTTCAAACGCAAAAGCTTAAAGGACACATTTAAATAGCACCAAAAAAATCAATTGGGATTCAGATTTCACTGGATGTTAAATACAACAGGAATTGAAAACCAGGCTTAACTTCTTTGTACTGACAGAAGCACAAGGCTGAGTCAATTTTCTCTATGTACTTGTATAGTTTTATCAAACTAGCACCCGCTCTATGAAGAGATGAGTGTGTGCATCTTATGAGCTAGAAGGAAAGAAGAGATCCCAATCAATACTAAGTTATGCAAAAGAGGGAAAAAACACAGGACATGGTAATAAAGGTTACAAATTAGACCTCATTTGCTCAAATTAAGTATTTCCAGGGTGAAATTTTGATTAGTCTGAATCTGGCTTCCACTGATAATGACATGTTGTCCTCATGGAACCACTCTGACATGCAGAAAATTTTAAAAATCCCACTATCTTAATTTTAACTGTCCATGTTGGATAGTGACTGACCTTGTTTTAACCAGCCAAATAGTAGTGTCTTTTAGAATTTAACACTGATGATTCTTTGTGCCCTCTGCTAATTTTAATCTTTTTTTTAAAAAAACCCAGTAACTCAGAAATCATGTCTTGTGGAGCAGTTTGCTAACAACTGGCTACGTGAGAAAGGGCACAGCACCGAGGAACTGCTGACAACGGCGACGTGATGGGTAAATACCGAAAAGTATCAAAGAAGAACAAAGAACAGAAGCAAGACTATGTAGAAGGCCTTGCAGAAATCATAAGGGGTGGGATTGGTATTTAACCTTAGCAACCAAGGTATCTAACCTTAGCAACCTATAAGGAGCTTGCTTTTTGCAATATGTATGAACTAATTATTGTAGATATAAAAGAAGTGTGAGTACTAATAAAGTTGAGCCTTTGTGCATTAAATGATGGCTGGGCTCCCTCTGCGTTCTTTCAACAAATGGTGACCGCGACGTGATACGTGCCAAAGGACGTATCAGGCGCCACGAAGGATAAAGACCAGAGAAAGTGGTTCAGGTCCTTAAGCAGCGAGGACGGCGAAAGGCTACTGAAATAAGAGAAAAGGCCCGCGCCCTGGGTGTCATAAGAGGTGAACCCTGCTGATACGTGCTGCCGAGACCTGGAAAGGCTGCAACGGAAAAAATTCAGGTATGGACAGGCAAGCAGCATATGATTTAGTTGCATCCTGGCTGACACAACGCCGGGTTGAGGGAATAGATGTAAAAAAGGATCTTCAGGGGCTTTTAGCTTATGGGGTAGAGCAAGGTTGTTTTATTAATCCACATACAGTTCATGAATTATCGGAATGGCGAAAATTTGGAGATAAATTATGGGAATTAACATTGAATGATGATAAGACAGCAAAAAAGTTGGGAAAGTTATGGAGGGTGGTTCATAATGAATTGCTAAGGTATCAGGCTGAAAAAAGAGCTGCACAGGGCGCAGTTGCGGCAAAAGAGAAAAACACCAGATATGGGGAGGAGGAAACTAGGTGGCCATTACCGCCTACGTTTCGTGAGCTTGTTTTACCACCTTTGCGTTCCGAAGAGACGGGACAGGAAAGCTCAGAACGAGTTCTCCCTACCGCTCCCCCCGCCCCCGTCCTGAGTAGCCCTGACGCGTCCAGCCACACTGTGACGCCGGAAAGCGAGAATTCTACTCCTGGCTCAGAAGATGGGCTGGGGATAGAGATCGCTAAAGAAAGGTGTCGGGCTTGGAATGCATTGGCACGAGAGGGGTTAGAAAAAGGGGATGAGGCGATGACTCAGATGGCGACAGCAATGGCTTTTCCAGTTCAGTTTCAGCCGAACCCAGCTGGTGGACTAAATGCTACTGTTACGGCATTAGATTGGAAGCTTTTGTCACAATTGCGCTCTACAGTGAGTTCTTATGGTGTTACTGGTGAACCGGTTCGTCAAATGTTAGATTATCTCTGGAGCACTCAACTTCTTTTGCCTGTAGATTGTCGGGGTATAGCAAAGTTAATTTTCTCTCCTAGTCAGTTGTTGTTGTTTAATGCGCATTGGCAAGCGAAAGTATTAGAATCGGTAGCGGTACAGCGGCAAGCAGGAGATCCATTACAAGGGATCACAATGGATGAATTAATGGGGTTAGGACCTTATGCTAGAGTAGAAGCTCAAGCATTGCTCGGTCCGGATAAGGTGAGAGAGGCAATGAGGTTAGTGAGAGAAGCCATAGAGCAAGTGAAAGAACCAGGCGGAGTTCCAATGTATATGGGGATTAAGCAAGGGAGAGAAGAGACCTTGGGCAGTTTTGTAGATAAGTTGGTAAATGCAATTGAGAGAGCAAGAGTACCTATCCACATGCAGGGTGCTCTCTTAAAACAATGTATTTCACAAAATGGCAATCCTGCTACAAAGAGTTTACTGAATACATTAAGGGCAAATTGGACTGTAGAGGAGGCACTTGAAAAGGCATCATCGATACCCACTGGACCTCAGGCTTTTCTTGTAGAGGCAATAAAGAAATTAGGGGAAGGAATGAAAGAACAGGCTCAAGCTACTCAAAGTCAGGTTATGGCAGCCCTTGCGCCTCTCCAGACCTCGCCAGCAGGTAGAGTGCAAACACCTCAAAAGGGGCAGCTGCGGTGTTACCGATGCGGAGCTCCAGGGCATGTACGAAAGAGTTGTACAGCCAGAAATGTATGGTGTCAAACTTGCCGATCCAACTCCCATAATGAGGGGGCTTGCCACAGACGGTCGGGAAACTCCACACGGAGCGCGTTCGCCGGCCGCCGCGCGACGACGAAAATTGCAGCCGCAGCGCAGTCCTTCAACCCGCCACCCGGGGAAGTCTCGGGTTGGACCTGGCAGCAGCAGTAGATGTTATTCTGTTAACAAATAATCCTCAAACAATATCTACGAACGTACGAGGACCTATCATCATTAATGGGAGAGCCATGGGAGCTTTATTATTAGGAAGATCATCGGCATCACAATGTGGACTATTTGTTTTACCGGGAGTTATCGATGCAGATTATGAAGGTGAAATCTATATTATGGCATATACACTGAATCCACCAGTAAAGATTGCACAGGGACAACGGATTGCACAGCTGGTGCCCCTGCCACAAGTGACTCAAACAATACGACCAGTAACTGAGGAGAGTCGCGGAAATAAAGGCTTCGGATCCACAGGAAGCCTGACCCTGCTAACACTGAATCTGAGTACGAGACCCAGAAAGACTGTTCACCTGTCATTTCAAGGGGATATCTTTGTGTTTCTACACCAACAGGCACCGCATGGGTTCCAGCGAGATGGGCGAAACCTGCCGCACCTCCCAATGACGCCGGAAGAGAGACAAGTTCATCGACAGCGACTGAAGATTCAGCCGGTTCTAGCGGGGATTGAGAGTCTACTCGGACATTCACTTTACTGGACAACGCTGTCAGATGTTTGGGGAATTATTGGATGGTTAAATGTTAGTGTGACAAGGGTTAGTCACGCTTGCTTAGGCTGCCAGAGTCAAGACCATAAGGCCTGGGTAAAACTATTCTGTGGGGGGTGTGAGAAAAGATATTGGATACATCAATCACAGCTATATTTTGGGTCAAGGTGCATTAATTGTCGTAATGCATGGATTCATGAGAATCCACTGAGTGCACTTGCAAGGTTCACAGGACAGCCAGCTCAAGAGTGTCTATATCTGTGGGAAAATCAGGAGTCATTATTCTTGTCAGCGGCTGTTTGGTGGTTACAGCATCACGGACAGCGGCTAGTGCAAGAATCAAAATCTGTGCACTTACAGACTGAGTGTTTCATACATAGTGCTATCCCTACATGGATGCAGGTTACTCCCCGTAGGTGGGGACAGATGCAGAGACGATATCTAACAATAGGGAAAAAGGTAAAACAATGAAACAAAGAGGTATAATTTGTCTTTACATTCTCACACTAAGTGGAGCAATAGATGCATTGATGAGGTTTAGTCAGCCAAGGGAAAATGTGTGGGTAACGTTGGCCAACTTGACAGGACAGTCATCACTCTGTTTGGCTTTAGGAAGTATCAACCATCCATTCCGTACTTGTTTGGTTGGACTTCCAGTGTGGAAACCTGGAGAGTTTTGTAGTTATGTTGTGAATCAGACACTATGCAGTGCGGCTTATACAGAGGATGATGGGAAACATCAGTGTGAGCTTATATTATCACTAAATACAACATTAGAATCCCCACCTGAGGAATTGGAGCTTTTTGGAAGTGCAAATGCTAGCATAACAACTGAAAGAACTGGAAAATGGGTCAGCTTTCTGCCAAGGCAGGAACACCTTAATACACACAGGAAGATGTGGGCTTCATTAGATTCAGCATTAGACCCTGGTAATGTGTATGAGCAACTATATTCAAGCTGTAATGGTAGCAACATAACAACAGCAAGAGAGCTACCAACAGGAATCTTTTTAATATGTGGTGACAGAGCCTGGAATGGTATACCGATACATCCACAGGGAGGTCCCTGTTACCTGGGACGACTAAGTTTATTTCACCCGAATATGTCTGCCTTGATGAAACTTACTAACAGAACCAGGACGCAGCGGTCCATACATGAACTAGATTGTAGTGGGATAGGAGAGCCACGATTCTGGACAGAATTTACACAGGTGTTAGTTGCAACTATTTTGCCAGGAGGAGCGGCTAATAAAGCCATGAACTTAGCAAAACAGATAGGATGTTGGGCAAAAGATGAGCTTAATCGCACTTCTGAAATTTTAGATCGGCTTACAGCAGATGTAGAAAGTGTTAACCATGCAGTATTACAAAATAGAGCAGCTATTGATTTTTTGCTTTTAGCACAAGGCCATGGATGTGAGGAATTTGAAGGAATGTGTTGCATGAACCTGACAGACAATTATTCTTCAGTCCATGCAAAGATTAGGAAATTGCAAGAAGGCCTGCACAGCTTGAAACAAGTAGATGGATTAGGGATTGAAAGCTGGTTAAAAGAATGGGGACTTTCAGGATGGTTAATATCTCTGATCAAGTCTATAGGGGTAGTGATCTTGGTAATTGTGGTTGTACTTTTGATGTTGCCATGTATTGTCAGTCTTCTGCAAAGGGCCCTGCAGAAGACTGCCTCTGCAATATTTTTAGTACAAGTGCAAAAAGAAAACGGGGGAGATGTGGAGCAGTTTGCTAACAACTGGCTACGTGAGAAAGGGCACAGCACCGAGGAACTGCTGACAACGGCGACGTGATGGGTAAATACCGAAAAGTATCAAAGAAGAACAAAGAACAGAAGCAAGACTATGTAGAAGGCCTTGCAGAAATCATAAGGGGTGGGATTGGTATTTAACCTTAGCAACCAAGGTATCTAACCTTAGCAACCTATAAGGAGCTTGCTTTTTGCAATATGTATGAACTAATTATTGTAGATATAAAAGAAGTGTGAGTACTAATAAAGTTGAGCCTTTGTGCATTAAATGATGGCTGGGCTCCCTCTGCGTTCTTTCAACAATGTCTTACTGTAGGAAAGGATAAAAATATATTCTTCAATGGAAAGTCCTAGCAGTTAATTTTCCCAAGGCTATGCTTAAACTTAATGAAATCCATTAATTGCTTCATAGCCAGTTTATTGAAGTCTTCCACATATTTTCAGGAGATACCAGCTTTCAGACTCTGGAGAACTAATCTTCCTCTCCCACATACATACTTCAAAAAACATTAACACAATTTCCACAGAAACAAAGCAGGAGGCGGGGGAGGGATTGCTTATGGAACAAGGTCAGATCTGGGTTTGAATTCAACTCTTGATTTTTTTAGATCAGCAGGTCAGGTTTCTGAAATTGCCTTTAACTGTTTTACTGTAAGCAAGAACAAAGTAACTCAGACATTTTGAGCTTACCATTGCTTTTAGGATCGATTTATCCGCACATACTCCACACTGCATCCTTCTGCTCTACCTGGCTTACCTTTCACACTTAACCTAAACTTTAGAACCATGTGGTCCTTGTAATCCAGTCGGCCTCTTCTACTCTGCAAGATTCAGCAGAGCAGGCCCCAGCTCAGACTCCATTGTTTCATAAATGAAAGAACAACTGGATGCAGCAGACGTGGCCTTTAACAGCACATACATTAACAGATTACAGTAGAAAAAAGCTCTTCTACAATACCCAGATAACATGGAATAAGCCTTATTTATTCTGTACAAACCTTTAGAGTGAATAGTAATAGGAGAACTTTGGAAAAAATCTCCAATTTTTTGTAGTGTTCCATCTTTCTTTTTAGCTGACTTTTTACTTGAAGTAGATTCTTGCTTTCTTAAGGGGTATTCTTTTCTTTTCTTCTGTGTAGAAGACATCTGTACAGAAATACAAGATCATTGTTTAAGTCGAAAAGTTGACTTATCTTCAAGTTTAATTCCATTTTGTTTGACTTCAATGTTATTTTCAAGCTGACATTTTGAGCTTTGCAACTGATACCTCTGTTCATTACACTAATGATACTGCCGCAGCAAGCAATGTAGACAACCTTATTTTATACCCAAAAGAAAAAAAATCGTCAGAGTTTCACAGAATACATTTAAGGGCATGAGTAATATGGGAAACAAATAGTTTCTTTAAAAAAAAAAAAAAAAAGATTCAAAGTTTTAGAGTGTTTCATTAGACCAGCTGCTCTAGTTATAAAACAGAAGAAAACTGATGGTGAAAATAAATCTACTGTCCACCCTTTGAGCCTGCCCAGGTTACTACTAAGGCCTAAAATCGTATTTTTATAGTTGTCATGCATATAGATGACACAAACCTTAGTTTTACTTCAAAAGGAATTGCCTATAACATGACATATGCTAAGAGTATGTTCAAACTAGTCTTCATAACTACTCAGCATGCAACATCCTTCCCTGTGAATCCCTGTAGGCTGCAGCCAGTACACGTTCTGGCAAATACAGACTGACTGTCCTTGGTTAGCTTAGAAAGTTTAGTAGGAAAACAACGTACGTGTTTAAGAATCCTATTAAAATACATAGATAAGATACTGCTGCATAAGAATGTTTGCTCCTTTCACAAGTCCAGAGATTTGAGAAGAGATTTGACAAGCCAACACACAAATTGAAATTAATAAATCTAAGTGTAAATTCAGATTTATGGTGACAGGTTGGTAGCACAGTGCCGTTGTTAAGCTGTCTTGTAATGACATCTTCTATCTTGTGGAGTGGTGCCAAGCGTTCCGATAACCAACAGCCATACCAACTGATAACATCAGAACATGGAAAGAGGATTTTGTTCTCTAATTAGAAGGGAGTCTCTGCAAAAGATTTGGGTTTGTTTGTTTCTAAAAAACCAAGAGGGTTTTGTTTTATTTTTTTAAAAATTTGACATGAGCAGTATGTGGTTATTTTAGCACTACAGATTTCCCCTCAGTCCTTAGTTTTAGTTTTTACAATGCTTTTCAGTTTTAGGAAATTTAAACCAAATTGTGTCTTCAGCAGACTTTAACAGTTAAAGTTACTGAATCATTTTATAATCTATCTCTGTTTGACATATGTAACATGAAGATAAATATTTAAGGGTAACATTCAGGTGAATAAAACAGCAATAAAATACTTTTAAAATTAGTTCCACGTTATTGAAAAATTACTTAGCTAACTGTCATCCCATCGGGGTATGAACATCTATACTATGAGAGGATTTACAAATGGATTGGTAAAACGGTCTTCTCAAAACATGGGTGACTGCGTTAGAGGAAATATATCCACCTGTAGAGAAGGTTCAGTGCTTTTTCAGTGCCTTCAGAAGGATGATTATTTTTACACTGACTTTTCCAGCAGCCTACGAGAATACTCCTCTCAAAGAAAATTGGTTCAAGACATTGGAAGTTTAAATCAAATCTGGACATTATTCCAGAATGAAGTGTTCAATTCCAGATGAATTAACTTACACAGCTTTTAACAGTTACTTTTGCAATCCAAGTTTAACAAAATGAGTTTATTGAAGTACTGTTGAACACTAATCACTGAAGTGACCATTTCCCTTAACTATTTTACTAAGAGATTAAAAAAACATCACTTGAGAACACTTGAAGGAGAATGCTAGAAAAGCATCAGACACTTCACTCCCCAGCTGAGACTCAAAGCATCACTTACCACTTATGCAGATGATCCACAGGTCATCTCCCTTATACTCACCTGTCAGCTGCAGAAGTCCTTAGAAGTAAAGAGATTCATAAGCCCCACAAGTAGGATTACAAGTATGTAAGTACCACCACAATGAGGTGTCGGGGTTTCAGAGCCTTTGTAAGTGTCTTGGAGATGTGTTCGTGCTAGTGCTGATAAAAGGCAGAGGAAAGAAATGTGCAGTTCAAGTAGGAGCAGAAAAGATTTTTACCACCCTGAACTGCTGTGAAGCCTTAGTCTCGCACGTAAACACCCCAGCACACTAGGAAGGCTGGTGCATATATCCTAGCACAGCTGAAGGAATTAAAGAGGAATTAAGGTCTACAGAAAACAGGGAGATTCAGGTGCTCGTGCAATTAGTTCTGTATATTCCCTCTAAGTACAAAAAGATCAAAGAAAACACAGACTGCAGAAAAAGTCAAAGGAAGTGGTCTTGAAACTCTGAAATGCATTGATTAAGCCCAGGGGGTTAACTTGTAACTGACTATTAGAAGAGATTATAATTGATACCAACGGTTGCTTAAACCAAAAGAAGCAGTTCTATTGAACTGGTCTGTAATCCTGCAGATCACAGCCAGAGACAGAAGCAAATAGTAAGAGCAAGGAGAGAGAAATGTAAAAGGTAAAGAGGAAGTACCAATCAGGGACAAGCATCCAGAGTCTGGATAAACTGAAATCTATGACTTTATTCAACATAGGCCAGAGATCCACCACTGGGCAGGGAGCAGGGCATGGGGGGGAAGAGGTTTAAATATTCTCTGTATATATCCTTAGGATCTCAGTGAGAATCAAAAGGATAGGATTTTAACAAATGATCAGAGTAATAAATTGAAGAACTGCACAACACATTTTGTCAGTTGGTCTAGGTCATACCTCATCCATCTCTTTACTCGTCCTTTTCTTTCTTGGCTTGAGCACTTTAACTGTAACTGGTAAGGTGCTGCCCTGGTGTTTCACCTCCATCTTATCGGGTTCCAGAGGTGTGAACTGAATTTCCATCTCTGGTTTTGGGAACCAACTAGTATTTCCACTTTCTGTGGACACTTCTGAAGAGTCAAGGGCAATTTCTGAATGCTCCTGCAAATACATGGAAATTTTAAGAACACAAGTTTTAAAATAACTGAGTTAAAAAACCCATAATACATATCTTCCCCCAATGGATTGCAAAGTAAGCATTCCATTTCCCAGCTGTTCACTTTCAGAACACTTCTAATTGAAGGAATCTACTTCAACCATAGCAGAGTTTAACCCTTACTTTCTAAATCTTTGTTACATTTTTTAAAATGTAACGAAGTTAACGTTTCTATCCACAATCACAGAACTTGAACTCAGCCTGATACTTTGTTTCCAAGTCATTTTGCTCAAGGGCAGAGACAGTCACAGTTTTCACAAGTAGCAGTAGTAGAATGGACATGACTTTCACCTTAACTCTGCTGCTCCTTAGGAGCTAGGCAGTAGTGGGAGCTTTTGAGAGAAAAGTATAACCTTTCTCTAGCCTATCTTTAAGGAACTCTCCCTTCCCCTTCTACACCAGAGAAGCTGTGTAAGTAACAAGGTCCAACTAGCAAGCTACAAGCCAAATTCAACCTGTGAGAGGCTTCTACATCACTACCTGTTCTCTGGAGGAAGAGCAGGCATTAAGGCAGCCCGCAGCCCACAAGCTGAAAACCTTGTCTCGTACCTGCTCACAGCCAAACCGCACGGACTGCACAGGGAGGGGGGGATGGAAAAGTCAGTTTGCACAATTCTTCTTCCTCAGCAGCACTTACCTTCCACCATCCACCCAACCCGTTTTTCTTAGCAAAACCAGCAAGTTAGAGCTGTGGTCCTCCCAGCTCCTGCATCTCTGTGGCAGCAGTTCAGCTGCTGGCTAGCATACAGGAATGGATTCAGCAGCTGTTTGAATGAAACCTGAAATATAGGCTTTTGGGGTTCTTGGTGGTTAGAAACTGCAGGTGGCTGCTACTACTGCTGCTGGTGGGGTCCCAAACAGAGCAGCTGCTCTGGCTTCTTTAAGGGCACTCTCCTCTCAAAAAGGAAAGTGATCAAAGCTCATGGAAAGCCCAGAGATAGTCACATTCTGCAACAGGCTCTGCTGGGATTCTGAGTGGGGATACGAGCACCACTGCATTCCCAAGAATGGAGTTGGCTAACAAAAACATTTTTCTTTATAACTGCTACTTCATGAGAGTTAGCCATCAAAAAGTTACGTAGCAATGGCTAGTGTCATTAGCTAACACAGCTACACACAAGAATCCTGTAGTGGAAGAAAGCAAATCCAATCTGACCTGCTACTGCTCATCCATTTAAAATTTTTTCAATAATAATCAGCCACTTCATAAGCATTGGTGAGAGGTAGGATTTCAAGAGCATGCAGCTGAAGTCAGATATAGCTATTCACATGATTATGTTATACATCTTTTATTTCTACCAAAAGCCACTAAAATCAGGTGATCTGATCACCAAGAAAGGTATTTGCAGAATAAAACTTTAGAATTATTCAGACAACAGGATACATTTTCTTCCCTATTCTGCATTTAGCAAAACCCATACAACTGCATAAAATTTTTAAATTTCAGTTTTGTACCTACCTCACTTAATGAAGAGGCACTGCTAGGACATCGAGATAATGGATAATTCCCTTTAACTGCATCATATCTAACTGGAATACTTTGTCCAAGTATAGGATTAGTCCTGCTTTGTTTTTCCATAAACTGTAAATATTTAGAATGAGAAAAGATTATGCTAAACTGTAAACCTCAAAATATTTTGATTTTTCTAAAGCTACAATGTAAAAGCTCAAGTGCAGACAGCTAATGAACACCTGGGCTGAGAGACAACACAAGTTTAAGGCAGTAACCTCTACTCACGATGCCATCATGAGATGTGCCCTGCTGGGTCTCACCAACAGTCTGTCTAGTTCAATATTCTGCCCCAAGAGTGGCAAAGGGAGATGCTATTTAAGGATAACATGGTGATCCTGGTCACCTTGTCATCTGTCCTCTCCATACTCTCCCAGCATTCTTAGCTGTGCATTACAATTGTCAGAGTCTACACCACTGCCTAACCCTCAGAGTATCCATTTAAAAATATATTGATCGATTTTTACTACAAAATTTTTCTAATCCCTGCTGACAGTAACTGTTTCCACCACCTCCAGAAGATTACTAACTGCTTCATATAGGAATATGTTATTTTAGCTGTCTTAAAATTACCTCCTATTGGTTTCATGAAGTGCTGCCCAGTTCTTGCAGGATTTTAGCAAGGACAGTTCTACCCATCGCAGCCATGATTTTGTAAACCTCAGTCCCACAACCCTCTGGTGGCCTTAACCTCTCCTAATCACAGTGCCAGCTTCTTAGCCTCTCCTCACAAGGCAGGAGACACACATCGTCTTGATCACCTTAGATTTTCTTCTTCACTCTCTTTCCTGAGTATTATTTGACTTCCCCCCAAAACTCTACCCCATTCACTTCACACCATAACAGTTTCTCACATGAAAATCCTGGTAGTAGCCTCTCCTTATTCATAACATCAAGTACTGTGGCTACTGGCTTGAGGTAAATACTTCAGCACCAACTGTTCACAACAATTCTTCTCTGTAACTAATTTTATAGCAAAAATAACTAATTTTATGGTGCTCTCTTAGCTGCCATTACAAAGCTGTATAAAGCAATAACCATTCTGAGAGCTCCTCTCTACTCCCTCATACATCACAAGCTTTATCTATACGGCACCAGCTGAACTGACGAAGGAGCAAGAAACTGGCCAGTCTTATTTGGCAGTAGACAGGAGAGAGATGAAGAGATGCATTTCATCATTCAGCCCAGTTCTGCCACAAGAGGAGAATCGCATCTTCTAGCAGCCAGGGGAGGGTCTGCTAGAAATCCATGTTCAGCTCTCTTCATTACTAGTTAGCAATGGAATCACGGAGCATTAATTCAGTTTAACAGGAAAACTACCTCACTGAATACTGCTCACGTAGCACACAGGGATTTGGTCAGAATCAGAAGGCTCAGTACAGGTGCAAGCCTTTTAATTTTTGTTCAGGAAATATGCAAAGTCGATCTTTTCTTTGTGTAAACTTCAAATATTGTTTTGTTTTTAAGTAAGATGCAAGATACCGTTCTGTTCTTGTGAACCCCATACGGGCTGGCAGCTCTAATTACAGAACCATCTCTACTACCACACTATAGGTGGTATCAGGAAAGTTGTCTGAGCTGAAATCCCCTTAGCACTGACATAACCAAACAGAGGTGACATCACAAATATTATGTCTTCAAATCTCTAGAATCTGGATTAGTTAACTAGTTTTTCCCTCAGGTACAGAAGTTTTATAGTGTATAGAGAGGTGGTATTCTCTTAACTAAAGTACTTCTTTTTCTGAGAGGGAACTTGAAAGAGGGAGAGAAGAATGAACAAGAACTCAGAACTAATGATATAGTTAAAGTACGAAGAACTACAGAAAGTAACTTTTGGGAGATTCCCCATGTTGATGAAATATATACTGAGAAAACAACAAAACAAAGATGTTACTAACAACATATCATTAGTACATACTTTCTATAAATATAACAAACATACCTCTTTGTTTACAGACTGATCTATTTTATCTTGTCCTTCAGGTAAAGGTACTTCTGCCAAAGACTGAAGACTTTTATGATTAACGCCTTGTTTCAATTCCTTTATAAAGTCATCTTTCTCAGCCAGCTGTTTTCTTAGTTCTTCTGTATCAGTTCCCTCATCCTAATAAACATAGCAAAAATTGCCACAAATTGCAGGATTGGCAAAAGAAATTAACATGTGCATGAGCATCGTTACAATTACTCAGTAGCACCAGTTTTAGAATTGCAGGTCAAACAGCCAGCTGTCCAACAAAAAGCCAACAACTTCATGTATGAGTGGCCTCTACTTAAAGCCAAGAAAGGTCATACAACAGCCTGGGAAGATGTCATGCAAAATTTTTTATTTTACTTTACTGATGTAGTTCACCTCCCATTTGAACTTTATAAAAGTTCACCTGCCATTTGTTCATGAACTTCTTGGTTCTGTGCAAAAGGCAGCAGATGTGATAGTTGTTTCAGATTTCCAGTCCAATCAAATCGCAATGATCAAACAGACTTGAGTGTTTATTTGAACTACTGAGTGTTTTGAAACTTCAGTTACTGTTACAAATTCAGTTTCAGAAAAGCATAAAGCTTTATATTAGCTGCAAACAATTTCAATATGTTTGAAATAGAGCCAAAATGTAGTGTTTTGCAGAATTAGTGAATAACAAAAGAAAAACCACAAAAACCAACTACAAAAAAAATCCCTCAGAAACAAGAGAGAGAGAGAATGAGAGAGGACCTTTCCTGAATCCTTCACCGCCGCTTGTTTCAGTTCCGCTATTTCTTTATCTTTTTGTATGGCGATAGAAGCCAAAGTCTCGAGCTGTACTTCCAAAGCTTCTACTAACTGATCTCTTTCTTCATGCCACTTTTGAAGATTGCTGGCCTTTTCTACCAGCTGTGCAGCAAGTCTTTCCTGAATGGGGGAAAAAAAAGGTTAGATTTGAACACCACTTCTACAAACCATCTGAACTGTTCTGACAGCTTAGTTTGGCATAGTCAGTACTATCTTATGGCCTTAGTAGACTTGAGAGCCTATGTAGATCTTAAAAAGCTCACACAGAACTAGTTTCACTACAAATATACAAAAGCAAACCATGCTTCAAATGAGAAAAAACGGTATCTAAATTGATACTCTTTGTGAAGAGAATTTTTGTCAAGAACCACCACTCCTGCTTGCCCACTTTCTGATTTTATTACTGGAAAGTCTCAGGCAAGCAAAGTCACAGACAAAGTGAAAGTAGTCCCAAGCTCCTAACACCCCCCTGTACTGATTGCAGGTCCAGAAGGTCATTGCTAACTACTTCTAGATGCAAGTACAGTTTTAGATTGCACAGATTCATACAATAATTTCATATGCTTAAGAAATTACAACCTTGATACAGCCCAGTGACCAGGCAAGGTATCCACCTTGTTATTAACTATCAGTCACTCTACTTTGAAAGTGATATGGAAGCAAAACCACTAGCATTTTGACCAAGTATTTTTACTGGAAAGAAGCTTTTTTTGTCAACTACTGCTTGCTTCTTCTCTTCCTTCTAAAGCCTCATAGGCTTCCCCCCCCCCCTTTTTTTTTTCCCAGAAAAGCCAAGCAACAAATATTGTTTTTCAAGGTATGTTTTCTCAGCTTCATTAAGTAGCAATTCATTTAAGCATAGGTTACTTATTGGTGTTTTACACACAAGATGAAGTTTGAAGAATTCATAGCAAGGCAGTGCTGGTGACAGGATAGAAAGGAACAGGCACTTTCACTTCCATTAGGTGTTATGCTTTTTCATTTTGTGCCACTCCTGTTCTTCCCTTTTCACATGGAGATGATCTCATGTAGGCTTTGCCATGTGATAAATGAGGGGACTTTGACAAAGGCCAGCTCCCCTCAAGCGCCCACACTGTTAACACTTGACACGAGATCTGCTCTGTACTGAAGACTTACGCTAGAGGACTCTGCCGAGACCTCCAGTCACTTACAATTTCTGCTTGTTGCTCTACACAACGTTTTCTGTCCTCCGCAAATCTTCTCATTTCTCTGTTGCGATGGCTCTCAGCTTCTTTCACTTCACTTATGAGTCTCATTTTTTCCTCCAGCCAATTCCTTCTTTCAGTTTGATACTTTGCCTCATTCTCCTATTTTAGTGGAACCAGAAATAAAGCCATAGGCAGAGATTAAGCAACACAAAAAGAAGTCTTAAAATCCAGATTACCATTAAACACATTAGTTTCAAAAAGATAACAGAAATACTAGCACAGTTTTACTCCAGCATATTCCCAAGTGCAAGCATTACATTCTCATTTGTTCTTTTCCATTTAAAAAGATTGTGTAGCAGTTTTCAGAACTTATTATTCAGACTGGCATGTCTTCAGGGAACAGACTTTTCTTCCTCTAAAAATGCTGTGGGTAAGTCACAAACACTATTAAAGTTACACCAAAGGTAATGGCAAAAAGACCCTTTTTACTTACAAATTCCCAAACTTTTATATTGCCTTGCAGGACACGTTAGGAAACCTACTTCAAGACTGAAAGGCAAAAAAAGCAGCACAATTTGAATGGTAAACAGAGATAGTGTGTAACCAGGAATGTTACTTCAATCCACAGCAACTTTGCCTCCTTCTCTACCACAATCAAACCTTTTGTCAGACATTCTCCCACACAAGACAGGAGGCACCTGAAAAGCTGCCTGGGAAAAAAGTCTACTTTCTAATCCAAGGAGAATTAAGAGGTAAACCCTCAGCCTAACAGGAAGGGCTTACAGGTCACACAGCAAGCACAAGATCTTTAAAGAGTCTGATTTATTTGCCCAAGCAACTGATGGGAAAAAGGTCTGAAACAATCCAGCTCCTGACATCTGTTCAGGACAGCTGTAAGAGGAGCCCGGCTAGAGAAGCACCGTCCATGGCAGCACACCACAGCGAAGGGTGCACTGCACTGTGGGGCATCAGTGATGCTGTGTATTACACAGACACCGCATCCAGACTTTGCTGCACTGGCACACTGCAGTTTTTAGAGGAGGTTTCCTTCACCAGTGTAAGAACTTGCCACATCATGCCCCAGCTCTTGAAGATAATGACACAAAAAAATTTAGACTTCTAAATGAAAGTTATGGTTTTAAACCTAAGTATGAATTACATCACCATATTTTACCTTCAGTTCTTTTTGCAGTTTTATTAATTTCTCATTTTCATCTCTGTTTTTTTCCGTGGTGTTGCTCATCTCTTGCTGCCAGTCAGTATTGCTCTGGTTATTCTGCTTCCATTGTTCTAGTCAGTACACAAAATGAGGTTATATAACACACAGTTTAAATGCATATTTGACCACATTCACATCCTTCTACTGAAGTTACTTGGATTTATCAGCTATGACCACAAAGGGACAACAGAAGCCGTTAACTGTTAGAAGTTTGTTATGTCCTATATAAAATTAATGCCTAAATAACACTCAACAAATCAAACCAGAGATTTAAAGCAGCTATCACAATACATCCAAAACAACTTTGCCTCCTTGCTCCCTTTCCATTGAGAGATTACCCTGAACTAATCTGTTGGTCTCTTCTAATTTGGCTTCAAGCACTTGATCTTGTTTAATCTGAGTCTGTTCTTGCTCTTCTAATGCCATCTGCATATCTTCAATTAGTTTTTCCTTTGCACACTGTCCTGGTTGGGGCCAGGACAGAGTCAGCTTTCCCTGGGCGGAGAGGGAGCACAGCTGGCGGGTGGTCCCGATGCTCACTGGAGTATTTCCCACCGGCGATGCCGTGCCCAGGGGGTACAGCCGGGCCGGGCTCTCTCTGCCGCCGCTGGTTTCGGGTGCGGTCGGGTGCTGCTGGGGGGGGGGGGCGGTGGCCGCCCTCGGTAAGACACTGCTGCATTTTACCCCTTTCTTTTTTTTTTGACTCACTATTGTTACTGTTGTTCTCTTGTTATATTTAGTAAATTCCTTTCTTTTTATTCAACCTATGAATTCTCTTCTTTCTGTCCCTCCCCTATTTCAACGGGGAGGGGGGAGGTGAACGGCTGCCACGTGGCGACTGGCTGCCGGCTGAGCTCAAACCTCAACACACACAGATCTGAAAATAAATTTACAGATGAGCCCCCATCCTAGCTCCCACCATTCTCTCCCAAAGTGC
This sequence comes from Strix uralensis, assembly GCF_047716275.1. Taxonomy (NCBI): domain Eukaryota; kingdom Metazoa; phylum Chordata; class Aves; order Strigiformes; family Strigidae; genus Strix; species Strix uralensis. The sequence goes on along the minus strand of NC_134005.1, from coordinate 1,599,994 downwards.
CTTCATCACAAGTAATTTCCCGCATTGCCTGAGATCCAAAGCTCTGTTAGACAGAAATAGAGTATCTCTATGGAACTTTCCAAATCCAGAATTCTGAAGTGATTCCCATCAACTTGATTTAGGTGAGCATGTCAGTGTTAACGTCAGACTAAGGCTTGATTATATGAAAAACTAACTTATTCAACTGCTGAGTGTTTATCAAACCTGCAGAAACTGTTACTGTGCTAGTTCATGTTTCAGGGTTTGACTTTGTTAACATGGCCAACTAAAGTGGCAAATAAACACCAATATGGAGTAAGTTAACACTGATAGAGCAAATCCAGCCTTTCTTTGGGGCTTATGTTTCTTATTCTGAGACTGTTTCTTTGCTTTCAAATATTCCTGATAATAATGATTCAATAAAAATTAGTTCCTGACTGTAACGTTTTAATGCCCAGGTTGGAGTTTCTCAGTATTTTAAAATATAAATATGCAAGACTCTCCAAATTAGTTAACATCACAACTCATTATGTTGCCATTGCACACCCAAAAAATGGCACAATAAGGGCTTTTTCTGACCTTTCAACGCTTTCTGATACTGTTCCAGCTTCTCTTTATTCAACTGCTCCTAAATATCACATTGAAAGCGAGTGAAAGAAAACATGTCAAAAACATGTTGAAAGAAACAAATATACATGCGAGATATTAGTAGCTTGTCATTCTGAGCTTTAATAAGTAATAAAGTATTTAAAGACAAACAGTAGAAACTAAGTTTTTCATATAGTGAAAGGAGCATTCAAGCTGACTAAAAAAGTGTTTAGAAGACATTACTACTAACATATCTAAGTGTCACTCATCAGAATCAGGGTACCTACAGGTATTAAGTATGTATTTACTAGGCAGATTACTCTATTTAAAACAATTTGCCGAGGTCCTGCAGTGAGAAGTTCTTTAAACATCTTTCATTCATCCATTAAGACTAATTTCAGCTGGCTACTCTTGTTTTTACCCTAATTTCTGTAGGCTTTCTCCTGTTGGTTGGAAAATTTGCCTCATACTGGATTAGTTAAAAAAATTAAAAGCAAGTAAAATTTAAGAAAATAGAATACCTTTTTAAATTGCAGGATTGTGTGATGTTTGATCTTTAATGCTTTACACAACTTGTTTTTAATTTTCTGAAGTTCATCAACTTTGTTCCTCAGGGATTTCTCCTCAGCTTGCATTGCACACACCTGTAACAATGCACAAAGACAGCAAGCAAAGCTAACATTTAGCTATCAGCCTTTTACAATCTCTGCAAGTTATCCAAGTAAAAAAATACTTTAATCAAGAATCAAATTTTTGCAAGCATCTTTGCTAAATTTCAGGGGCTAGAAGTGCACTATGCTGTACATCCTTCCTAGGGAACGATTTTCACCATAGAATCAAGTATTAAATTTGGCAGGAAAAAAACAACAAACCACATCACCAAAACCAAACCACCAGGAAACAGCCTGATCAAACTACACATTCAGTTGGCCTTTAAAAAAAAAAAAAAAGTGTTTCCTGACATGTGATCCCATCCACTCCTTGCTACTTCCCAAAGGATTATACACTGCATGTTGAGTAGGGAAAAGGTCCTGAAGTGTCAGGCTGCTGGGGAAGACATTAATACTTTTTCAAGGCTTAACTTTCAAGCCCAAACTCTTGCAATAGTCTTCTGGATTTTAAGTTCTTGCGATATCCCATGAGGTTCTGAGAAATCCTACTGCTTAATAACTAAATACTAACAATAAACATCACTACAAGTTATTCCATTTTTTCATTTATTTTCCCCAAACTTAATAGAAAACATCTCAGATTTTAAAAAGTCTCTAGAAGTTTATGCTTTCCTCTTCCAATTAATCCATCTTTTCCTCCCAGAGATGAGCATTTTCCAAAAGTCTGAATTCTGAGGCTTTGCAGTCAGCACAAATAACAACATTAGGCTACTGTTGTTATGAAGATTACAAAGTCCTCCTCCATAACCAGGTTAGCCGACTTCTGACAAGCCCTTTTCAAGTGTATTAATACAATTTACTCCCCCCGTTCAATGTCAGCACTAATCCGTGTTTTGACATCCGGGCTTTAGCTCACAGCTCAATGGCAATGGAACTTTAGATTCACTCTCACTCTAAATGGGTCACTGAACTCAGCCTTGTTATGAACCACTTCTAACAGCTGTAGCTTGAGACTTGTGAAAACAGGTTTTACCAACAGAACCCCACACAAACTTGCAGAAGAAACATTTGGCCTGGGGTTACAAACCTGGTTTTGTACTTGCTGAATTTGTTTCTTGGCGTCAGAAAGTTTCTCTTTCAAATCTGCATATGCTCCCTCTTTCCTCTGCAAACCTTTTTTCAAACGCTGTACAAGGGCAGAGCTCGCAGAAAGATCTTTACGTAGCCTTTGTTAGAAATTAAGAGACATAAATAACATTAGTGTTACACGTCTCAAAGAAACAGCTTTTACACATTAACTCAGGCTCTTTGATGGCTGGTTTTATTCACGAATAGAATCCCAGATCTATCAGCTAAATGACAAGCGTTATAATTTTACTTTTGGATTTCAGCTACTTATTATATGATCCTGAAGTAACAAACCACTCAGATTCACTCTTGGACAGCGCAATTTTTTAAAATTCTTTTTTTAAAGCACAGTAGAGTAACCATTTCTATCATTAGGTGTCCTTACACAGTAACAAAAGGGACAAGGTTAATATCAATTAAGTATAAACTTGATATTTACATCCCAGACCTTGTAAGGATCAAAATAAGTAAAAATCAAAAGAAAGTAGAAAAAACAACAACATTGTAACAAGTCCTGTTGTTATTAAGTGCTACAAAATAATTAAGAAGTTTAATGGGTTTATTTTTAAATGGTCATATTTATTTTAAAAAGCTTACAGTAAGTTATCTTGGATTTTTACTTTACAATTAACTAATAGAAGATTTCTTAAATTCTATAATTAACAGTACAAAATAAGGTCTCACAAAAGGAAAACGTTTCCAAGTTCCCCAGACCTTCATGCCAAATTGTATTTTAGAGCACGTGCACGTGCCCACAGATATTGGAACTAAAGAAACCCCAGTCAGAAGGGCCACACAGCATCTTAAAGCTGTTTTTACATGATTGCAATTTCCTTGCCACATAGCAAATATAATCTCTCAGATACATTTAATCTCTTATTTCTTAAAGACTTAAAAAGTAGAGGGGGCTGGGGAAGTTCTACTCTCCTACACCCATTATTCCTTCAAGTTCTTACAGTATACTGTGTTCACCTAGAATAGCTATTACCAAAACCAGCTGCTTACTGTTTAATTACTAGGCGCTTTTTTTTTTTCACTTTCTTCTTTTCCTTTTTATCATTCTGTCCTTTCTAAAGAAAACATTGCCTGCTTTTATACGAGTTACAGGATATAACATTAAACTGTGTCATTTCCTCCAAAAAGGGTATGTAACATAATACTATTAGAAATCCCCAAATAATTCATCATTTCCTGTTTCCCCCTACAATAGTTCTGCAGGATTTAGAACCATATTTCTGAAATAATACACAAACAGGTGAGGAAAACAGAGCTAGCAAAATATGCAAATACAGAAACCCAGTAGTGTATTAAAAGTTCTTAAGCAGTTTGGTTAATAAAGTTGACAAACATGCAAGTGTGTTATGTCAAAATAAACGGATGTTCACAGAAGGTAGTTTTAACTTGAGTCTGTTCTCAAAGGGTAGGAATTCTCTCATTATTTACTTACAATTCTATAGATTGTATTTGCTCATCCTCGTTTTTCTCTTTTTCTTGAAGAGTGTGTTTCATGTTCTCCAAGCTGTTCATCAACTGCACAACTTCCTCCTTTAGATTTGCTTCCTGATCGTTTAATTCTTTCAGTTTTTTGTCTGAATTGGCACATTCCTCTTGCAGAGCTACTGTATTCCTTTCCATATTTAAAATAATAGATTCTTTTTCTTTAAGTAATTCTTCTAACTTTGCTATGCTGTCATCTTTAGCTCTAAAAGCCTCCAAGAGGCATTCAAGCTCCCTTATTTTTCCCTTGTAGCCGGTAACTTCCTCTTCAAACTGTGCAGTTACTCTGTGATCCTCTGCAGCCTGCTTTTCAAAATCCTGGGTTTTCTTCTGGATGTGCTCTTGTAACCAATTCATAAGATCTTCTTCCTTTGTGGACTGATGATCTTGATTTGCAGTCTCATTTAACTTTATTTTTAGTTGTTTATTGCAATTCTCAGCATCATCAAGTCCCTTCTTTACGTCTTCAACTTGCTGAAGTAGTTCTTGAATCTGCTGACTTTTTTGTGAAGAAGCCTTAACAATGTTTTGGCATCCTTCCCAAATGCTTCCAACACTGCAGTGAAAGGAGCTCTCCTGTCCCAGAGCTGCTGTGGAAGCAGTCTGGGACTCCATGCACACAGGACTCAGTTGATCTCTCTCCAGTTCATCTTTCTGAGAGTCTAAGGAATCCTTTAGATCAATTGAATCAATATCCGTAGTGTAAGACTCTAAGTGACATTTATACAACTCACCTACTTTGGACTGCATTGTTTTAATTAGTGACACTTTATAAATTATATTTTGTTTAGCACCTTTTACTTCATTATTTAGCTGAATGATCTTTTCTTCTTGTTCCCTATTGATAGTTTTCTGTTTGTCCAATTCAGAAACAATCTCCTGATGGTCAGCTCGACACTGCTGAAGTTCTGCACCTAAGCCAGAAGCCCTTTCTTCAGAAGCACAGAGCTGGAGATTCAAGGTTTTTATTTGCCCACTGAACTCTTCTTTTTTGTTTTTTTCTCTTCTGCACTGTTCTTCAAGTGCAGCCAGCTGACCTTCCAAGGTTTCAGTTCTTTCCCTCAGTGCTAGTATTTCTGCATAGTTCTCAGTCTTATTTGCTTTCACGTATTCAGTTGTCTTTTGGTCCAGAGAGTCATCTTCCCAGCTCTCCTTCATACGTCCTGAAAAAAAAAAACAAACCCCACAACAACAGTTCAGGATGATTAAATCAATAGTACAAGTCACTAGCACTGCCAAACAGCAATTACTATGTGGAAAATGGTCACCAGCTGAAAGCCACACCCTTATATCACATGGCTTTTTGAAGTCTTGAAGTAAAGCCCCTCTGAGCAGTTTAAAATGCAGTAGGTGCCTCTTCGGCTTATAGACATAGTTTGCAGCAAGGGGTGCTCAGGAGCCTTAAAGAACATTTTGCCATGGCTCTATTCCAGCCTTCTGCTCTGCACCACTATGGAAAGATCTAGCTAGTTTTACGAATATGCAGTAATACCTGTGAGCTAGGTAACGGTCACAGTTATGTCTAGTTTCCACTTTCACTGGTTCAACAACCCTTTTAATACAGCCAATCCCCCATTTTACATTTAAAAAAGCAATGGCATTGTACACTTTCCTGAGAATTTTCATTCATACTCAATATGCCCTTACTTTAAAAGTTAAGCTAGAAATCCAACACAAGTTTTTTGCTTAGTGTTTGGGGCTTTCTTCTCTTTTTTCAGTTGGTTTCTAAACTAGATACAAGGAGAACTACTTATGCCCACACCTAATGTGTTGCATGTAAGATTCTCCAGAAAGATCTACAACATTCCATCACGATCCCAAATTTCCATAAACATTTTATTAGCTTAAGACTGTTTTTTCCCTGAAGTAAAATCATATGCATTTCACCACCTTCAAAATTGACTCCAGCTGTATTTTACACAAGTGTTTTAGAATCCAGCTGGGTCCATTTAGTAACATGCAGGTATGTTTAGTATTAAAATCAAGCCTGACTATCACTACAGGATTAGGTCATCACAGCTATGTACTCCAAAGTGATACTACAGATTTCTGTGAGTGCTGCAGCTACAGTAAGGTGGAGCTTGGCAGTCATCTCGCGTTGGGAGCATTAAGCACACGGGTACATGTGTACTGCATGGAGACATCCTCTGAACAGATCCAACAGGTTTTATAGAGTCACTAACAAAAAGTCATACTGAAGCATTAGCAATGGTGGTTTCCATCTCAATTCAGGTTTTGGTTTTTGATTATTTTTAGAGGGATCAAATTCTACAGGACACTTTTTTCCTCCTGCTTTTCTGTACCTTTTCTTTTCTGTTCTAATTAGAGGTATCAAGTGTTCCTGCTAGGTCAGAGGAAACAGCAGCTTTACTTTGGCTTGTAAAGCCATGCTTCTAAATACTACAAGATTAAAAATTCAGGACTGGGAGATGGTTTGCTCTGAAAGCCTAGTTGTGTAGTCTCAAGAAAACGTATCAGACAAAATACTACAAACTCCTCACACTGGACATGAATTTTACATACTTCACTAAAAGGCAGAGGTGCCGAGAAGTCTTAAGACATATTTTGTGATCTAAGGTGCCAAGATACAAAAAGTAGCAGAGTTTTGCCCAACAGCTCTAGTGAGAAGGGTATGATCATTCGTAAGAGGATTTAGAGGTGATCGAGATACTTTGTACTGACAACCACAGTCATGTAGCAAAGCAGGATAAATACTAGTGCAAGAAGATACGTGATATTCAGTGCAGAAGCTTCTTATGTAGGAAGTACTAAGAAAGGAAAAAATCCCATCCCAAAACATGGGAGGCAAGTCCTAGAGAAGAGTACAAAAACCTGAACCTCAAGACAAGATAACCTATCTTCTCCCGAAATAAGCTTTGGTCATAGGCCACCAGCATGTCTGAATTCTACAACAAAGCCATCACAATGTACCTGTGTTCATTTTTCTGTTGTACCAAGTATGTTTAACGAGAATGGTTAAATGTAAGTATATATGTTTCATCATTACGGAGCATCTAACAACTCAGTTTTTAAATTAGATGTCTTATATTCTCAACAGCCACAAATCAAACATATTTAACATGACTGAAGAGCCTGCTCTTCCCAATAAAAAGACAATCTCAGTGCTGTCATTGATTGGCACTGTTAACTAATTTCTTGTTTGAGAAGAGCTATCACTTCTCTATTTTTTGCTTGTTTAAACAAGTTTCAGTCATGAGATAAGAAACCTACTACTATACAGTATATCAAAGAGTCTACACCAGCTTCAGTTCTCACCCCCTTCCTGTAACATTTATAGAGGTGGCACTACCAAATGGTCATGCTAGGATCCAGTGTTCACCCCAACCAAAAAAGGTAGAGACAAATCAGAAATGCATCTGGTACAGACAGAAGCTTTTCTTAAGACAGACTTCAAATGACACGTATTTGAACAAGCTGCACAGACATCAGCAGTGCCCTACTGGATGACAGACCATCAGTTGACCTAGCCTAATATTTTGCCTCCTTTTGCTGCTGTTGGCAGGGCCAGCCACTTCCCAAACACCTTTTCTGACAAAGGACACCTGGGAATGTTGGAGGATCATGAGACAGTAAATCCCTGCCTGACCCTTCCAGTATCTGTGTATGACCCTGTTGGCTGTTAGCTTGTCTAACCACTCCTGGAATCTGAGAATTATCTGTCTCTCTCACCTTCTAGGGCAACAAATACTAGAAGTTCACTGCCCATGGCATGAAGTGCTGTGTTCCATAAACTTAAACTGATCTTCTAGACTGAGCATTCCCTTGGTCTTTCACTGCAGTGATGAATGACAGTCCAGCATTCAGTTTATTCACCACCTGTATCCTCAAGTTTTCTGTGATCATGTGAACTTGACAAGTCTCCTTTTAACATGTTTTATCCCTCTTTATGGAGATAGATATTTTCTGATCCCCATTTTTAACCTTATTCTCTTTGTCTATCCTATCCTCACCCAAACAATTGCCTGGAAGATCTTCTTACTTGCACCTATTCTGCAGGAAGAAGGCAAGAAAGTAAGGGATACGAAGGGAAGATCTTTCATTCTCCTTTGGCATACGCTTTCCATAGTCCTATGAGAAACTGGAGCCCAGCTCTGTCCTGAAGTCAAGGAAGAGACAGGCAGATCTTACAAATACCATTTTGTACAAGTCACTCCCATATAGCTCAATCTCACCAATTAACAGACTTTAATGGAATGGATAACATAAGTAGTGGTGTCCTTTTAAGTTTCACCCTCATGCTTGAAGGTCTTCAACTGTAGCTGGTTTATTCACCTCATTCTAAAAAGACTGGTAAGCTCACAGATAAAGCAAGAAAGCAAAAAAGATTGGAAGTGCAAACGTGAGAGCTGCACAAAAATATGTATCTGTGGACTTAAAATAATTTTACTTGCATTCAAGTGAAAAGCTTTTCTCCTTTGCCAGCACTGTCACCTTGCCCAAAGCTGGTGAGTTCACAGCAGCATACAGCATGAAACACCGAGTTTCACAGTCTGTGCTGTAGGACTGAACAATCAGTAACTCACTGACACCCTTGACGCTTGCGTAGGCAATTTTAAAAAGCTTGAGCAGGGGATGCTACTTTCCCAGAAGTCCAGCAACAGCAAGCTTAGTCCAAAAACAACTGTTAAGAAATTGATTAAGAACTACAGCCGAGTCTGCAAGTACATTAACAGATGAGAAAAAGCAGCAGAAAGGAGAGTCTAAAAACTAACTTTTATTTTAAGCATTTAGGAGTGAGCAGTGTAGGACCTTCTGCAAAAGATGATATTTACATACCAGTTACTTTGATTTACAGTTTAACAGAGTAGATTTTCTACTCACAACATAATGTTTACACTTCACAACTTTTCACTTCTGTTCTGGAATAGTAATCAAGTTTTTTTGGAAGGCCCCCTCTTGAGTGATGGTAGAAATTTTACCTTTCTTTGCAGGTGGCTCTTTTTCCACAATAGGCTTACTTTCAGAGCAACGTTTTCTTCCCACTTCCAATACAGTCTCCTCACAATCCTTGAACTGGCGGCTTTCAATCAATTCATTAGAGTTCTTTTCTGCCAATTTTGTTTTCATGGTAGTTACAGTGTTGTCCTGTGTTAAAATAACATCAATTACTTTGAAGTTTTACAAAGTGAGCACTTAAAAGGCTTAGTAATCTTTTAGATGCAAATATTTTTACAAATCTATCTGGGCAACCTGTATATGGGTTGTCAGAAGAACAAGTCAGTTACAGATCAGTTGCTTAAACAAAAAGCAGGTACACCTTCAGACAGTAATAAGCACAATGCTTTGCACTGTACAGAAAGTAGAGCAAGAGACTAGGAAACTACGAAATGCAAAAGGAGTTTACCACCTGAAGTATCCAGTGTCAAAAGAGTTGAGGAAATTCATGATTTGCTCAAAGGGCCAATGGTCAGCTCTACAAGTTCATCACTTTCTTGTCATAGTTGGTAGAGCTGGGAGTTTTAACCACCTTCAGCAAAGCCACAGATCATTTTTATCATGACAGATCTGATGCAATTTGGAAGCCTGGTCAGTTCTGTCATACGTACTTTAGACTATGTATTTGACCAAGAATAAAGTTTCTTTACTCACCAGATGACACAAGTGGCAAGCCATGCTGGTTGCCAAGGACCAATCACTCATCTAAGTAATTCATTAAAAAAAAATTAATCTGTAGAACAGACCTGAGGTTTGTGGTCACGTTTTAAGTTTCATGCCACAGAGTCTCCCAGAAACACTGGACAGAGCTGGAGCCTTTCTCTTGGCAGGAGCAGTGACAGGAAGCAGTCATCACAACTGCCATCACCCTGAGCATTCCTGCTAATGAAAAGCTCAGGTGCTCGGAGGCAGAGAGGGAACAGAAGATTAAGTATGGTCAGAGCTTTAAGTTCTCAGTGAAAGAGAAAAGGGGATCAGAGTGCTGCCTAAGTTTAATTTAAAATGTTCTCAGAACTACGTTTCAGGTTACAGGGCATCAGGCTCAAAAAACCACCTAGCTGCATGTTTTGATTTTTTTCTAACCTGTGTACATGTAGCCAAGCCAGCCTTTTGGCATTCAGCAGCCAGCAGCAGACTAGCCAGCTGCAAGTTCTATTGATCCCATCAAAAGCAGAGACACCCTGGCCATCCACTCTTAGTTCAAACTCTGCTCAATACATTCATATTACTGCTCTGCCTTAGAAAGTTTGTGTGCATGGTGGTAGTAGGTGGGACACACTGATTTTTGTTGCCAATTTACACAACCACTGTCCTTCTCACACTAACTTCTAACTTCAATTAAATTTGAGCTTTTGCTGCAGCAAAACCTCCTTTCCTTCCTCTTCCATTCAGGCAAAAATAAAACAGACAGTGACATAATCCCTCTCTTCCCACTGCTAAAGTCCTCCCAGTTTGAGTGGGTTTTTTTTTTTTCTTTAGAGTGGCTCTTCATAGTCTTGTTGACAGTCCTCCAATAATAACTCCAGATCACTGCTTCCAAAAGTCCTGTTTTCCACACACACCTCCACACACATTCTGCTGTAACTTCAGTTTCAATGCCAACTTCACCTGCTGCCATTTCAAGAAAGTAGCAATTACTTACAGAAAATTTCAATTTTCCAAAATAGTCCATTATAAGCACAGATTTAGATTTTTTTGTAAACAGAAAATTAAGATGTTTAAGACTTACATAGTCTTTTATGGTTTCTTCTAAACGGGATATCAAATCTTGCAGTCTCATGATAACATCATCTTTTTGCTCCACGATGTCCATTAGTTTTTGAATCCTTTTATTCTGCGTATTCATTTTCTTAGAAAAGAAAGTAGTTCAGTCAATGCTAAATTCTTGAACTATGCAATGCATTTAGAAGCAAGATCAGTTAAGCTAAGCTTGATATAAAAAAGCTAGAAATGTACTACAATAGCATTTTAAGCTACTGAAATTTTGTATTAAAGCAAGTAATTTTGCAAGTAATTTTTTGAGACAGTTACCTCAGTTGGTTCTTTAAGCTGCTCAGCAGACTCATCCAATTTAATCATCTGCATTTCAAAGTCTGTAACAGGAAGAGAAGCCTGCATCAAATAAGCAGCCATTACATAGTTTACTCAGTAATCCATTTTTCCAGATCTTCTGGTACTTTAGTAGCTTTTGAATAGACTCATTTATTTTTGTGTTGGCTTCTACTTACAGAACACATTTCAAAAGTTCAGGTTTTTTTGAATAGAATTGGGGCCTGCAACCCGTATAAAATATAGATCACATCAAGAGACTTCTGCTGAAATCGTGCTATGAGGTATTGATACTTTTGTCTATGAATGTTCCACAGAATACCTGAAAACACTGCATCAGCAAAATGTGAAGTGCTGGGATCACAATATAACCATGAAATCAAGAATAAATAATGTTGACATGTTGCCCCACAATTCAGACATCTTCAACTGACAGTTTTAAGTTTTGTCTTAAAAATGAAATAATCAAGGCCTGTGGGATTGTTCAACCTGAACATACACAAAACAATTGATTATCACCTCTATCCATATGATTTGGTTCCAAAATCCTGCTCAACTGGATTTTACAATGCTCAACTACTATTTTACAGTGTCATTTCTTTTTTCTTTCACATCACACACACACCCAGCTCACCTTTGGTTTTCTGTGTCAGCTGCTCTTCAATTTTGATTAGTTCATTGGTTTTCTCTGTCAGCTTTTCTTTGGTCTGAGTTAGTGCAGTGGTAGTTCTGCCCAGCTGTTTTTCAAGCCAACCTGTAGCTTCCTGTGGGTCCTCTAGAGACACCACCTGTCTGTGTGTTTCTTCTGCCTGCTTTTTGATATCAACAACATCATTCTGCAGAGAATCAGTAACGCCCTCAAGATCAATGTAGGTGCCTGGCCCTATGCCATGTTCTTCATTCTGAAAGATAATTTATATCCATTTAGAAATATCAAATAGTTACACAATATCCATTATTTCTACTGAAAATTTCAAAGAACGTTATGTACTCAAACATCTAAGTACAGTTAATTCTGACCTCAAAGCCATCTTGTGGGTTCATAGGCAATTTGATTGCCAGTTTCTGTCTACCTTCACACAGAATTCTCCAGCATCAAGTAACAGCTACTTTATTTTTAAAGCATTTAATGGCCCACCATCACATTCCCTTTTATACCACCACAAAAGCATCCCCTCCAAATTTAATATAAATGCCAGCATTTTTACCCGATGAGAACACTGGATGAACACAGCAAGCAAACAGTTTTAGAAGGAATACATCTGAAATTTTCAAATATCAGTAAAAGTTTGTGAGGTCAAATAAGTTTGTGGTAACTTATCAAATTAAGTTGTACTTAAAACATTGACTTTCTATCTTTCCTCCTTGTTTTTTAGAAACAAAGGGTTCCAAACTCAAAGAACCAGCCTCAACCTAACAGTTCAGTTATGCTTAAGTGTATATACAATTGTCATTGCTTCAGTTGTAGCCACAACAGCCTTAAGAGGAAAAAAGTCTCTGGGACCACTCCAGTACCATCCATATATGGGGCCTAAGAATTCAGCTTCAGATACCTTAAATAGGCACTTAATGCAACAGTTTATAGCATAACTGCAGCTTTTCCCCCAGCTTCTTTGTACACAGTAATTTTGTGTTGCAGAAACGCAGAAAACCCCAAAGATTCCTAAATGCATCTCCGAGGCACAGCAGCTACTCCTATTGAACATGATAAATGTATCTTGCTGAGGATACAGTCACACAGCATGCCATTCCTTGGAACCGTTCTTCTCATTCTGGAGACGTCCCATCACCACAACAGGTAGTTAGTGAAAGGGATGTTATCAGGGGGATAAAAATACCAGAGGTCCATCTTGTTCACTGCAAGGCTGATCCTTTAGTTTATTTTCTTCACCCATGTCTTCAAGACAACCATTTACAAGTTCCTTGAAGACTTCCAGGTGTGTGTCAGCATCTTCTTCAAGCCGTTCTCGTTCATAAGAAAGGAACTCACTACAGTAGGGAAAATAAGTCAGATAAAAGCTAGCTAGCAGGAGCTGCTAAGAAGTTATTAGTACAGCTGCCTATAAACAAAGATGGGTTTTTCTTTATTCTGGCACAATAGAACAACACATAAAATGGTGTTGCTACACCAAAGCAGAAGTGTATTTCCTGCACGCACGCCCCTGAAGAATGAGGGGGAGACATATATACACAGATTATGGCTGACACTTAACTACAAGCATTTTTTCTAAGCCTCTTGAGCCAGAATACCCATCTGAAGTAGCACTAAGACTGCAGTAACCAAAGAATTTGCAAGTGTCACTCTTTCTACAGACATCCTATCAAAGCTCTTCTGTTAGGGAGAGCTCTGCAGGAACACTGCTGACAGATTACACACATCCCCCTCCATCCCCCCCCAAATCAAAGCCTTTCCTACACAGTATTTTTCCTGAACTCATAGTCCAAACAGAAACTGATCTATTAACAGAGGCAGTAAGTCTAGCAGAAGAGTGTGGCCTCTTATAGCCAAGAGACAGGTTTAAGAAATAAGTGAATTTAATTTCATTTTTTTTAATCATTAACTTTAAAAACCACTTAAAGCTAACTTACTTGAAAGATATTTCCTGCTCAGCAAAATTTTGGGCAAATTCCTGCATCACCTCTTCACGAATTTTTAGTTCCAGCAGCAACTTCCTCTTTTCAGCAACCAGTTTGTCCTTCAACTCTTTTATGAGACTCAGCAGCATCTAGAATTACCATTAGTATTAAGTTTTTCATAAAGAAATGGCTTCCCAGGAGTGAGATTTTCCTCATTCCTCAAACACTACAACACCACTTTACCCTTCCACCTGACAAAAGCTCTTCCAGTTCTTTTATTAGCTGATTCATAAACAGGAAGATTTATGAGTAGATCAGAAGATCTCTTTGGTACTCACACAGCAGTTTATAAGTTTGCACAGAACAGGCATTTGTAAAGAACATTCATTTTATTACAAGAATTGTTGAAGTTGTCTTAAACAGGCTTAAGCGCCACAGGATTTGGCTCTTGTTTCCCACGTGCTCATTTTTGGGACAATATTAATGAAACCTCCACAAAACAGTTTCTAGTCCTTGTTCCCCCCTCGTCTTCCCTAGAAGTGACTACATTTGCTTAAGGAACAGTTTTCAGCGTTTTCTTGTGCATAGAATACAGAGGAACAGTCTGTATTGCTAAAAGCAGGTAATACTTGCTGTGCATTGACCACAGGCTACCAAAGGGAGAGAAAGCCAAATCTGCAATTCTTACTGCTTAGTCTATATTTAGACACATTATAGAGTTTGCCCACAACAGGCACCACATTAGGAGTAATCTCACTTTCAGTTCTTAATGCTGGATTTAGATAGAATAAGGGTGATCAGAAAAAAAAAAAAAAAAAAAAACAGGTGAGAGATGGGGAAAACCAGAATAATACCTTGCTTCAAGACTCCATGCTACACTAATTCTTAACATAGCCCTGGCACATACCATGTACTCTTTTTTTCCAATAAGAGCTGTATTTTCTACATATTTCTGCACTACTTCTTCTCCTGACATATGCTGTTCCTCCATCTCATTGTCATCTTCGATCACATCTTCTAAGGTCCTGTCCCATGGGGCAGTAACTCTTTTCCTTGAGATGGGCATTTTAGCGTGACTAAGTGGTGATGATGTTGTTGCTGATTTCTGGCCAAAAGACTGATCCTGGACAAGAACAGATGTGTCCATAGCTAAAACCTACCCAGAAAACAAAGAATAAAGTCTTCAGTATTTTTTAATCCTCTACTGGCACTTCCAAGACAGACCTGTTGCACTTCCCTATAGGTCTCTGAGCACAGCACTCCTCCAGTCTATCCTCTGCTCAGAGTCACTGCTCAGACCAGTTCCCAGCTAGAGCACAGAGGAGGCACTTTAGAGTCTAACCCTTCTCTGGACTGCAGGAACACCAAGTTTCACTGGCTTGACAACCTACAAGAGGGTTGCCACCTCACGCACCAACAGATTTCTGTATTTCCTATACTTTGAGTTTCTAGTTACACGAATGCCATCCAACAAATTCTGTTTCTTAAGCAGTTCTATCACCTTACAGTCTGCTCCTGAAAACCAGGAAAAACTTGGCCTGAAATACTGACAAAGCTTGAACAAACACCAAGTTGGGAATAAGCTACTACTGGAAAGCAACATACCTGTGCTGTCCCGATCTAGAAGTCTTATTCATCAGCTACACAAGTCACAGGGCAAAACTCTTACCAGACCTTGACAGGAAACATAGTTGTTAGGTAACTGACAGTTTAGTTGTTTTAAATATAAGCTTATTTTAAAGTGTGATTTGTCAAGATTATGCTCTCACTCTGTGCTTTTTTACCCAAGGCGCCAAAGGCAAACATGACGCTCTGCGAGCCAAGCTGGAATTCAAAGCATTCCTGCGAGCCCCGCACTCCGAGAAGTCAGGTCCCACCACTAACACAGGTCCCAGACAAGGTGCGACTGTCCGTCTGTCTGCACACTGTGTCGGTCACACAGCACCGTCATTCCCTGGGATGTGCTGGGGGAAACGGGCACACTGCCTGCCTGGGGCCACTCCAATGGACTTGTGTGCGGGGAGATGTCCCTGTAATTCTGCTCACGGTGCCAGCAGAGTTTGGAGCTGCAGACACCTTCCAAGGGGGATCCCGACTGGCACACCAAGCCAAGCGTGTCACCGCACACACACAGCCTGCAGCGCTGCCAGGCAGCACAGGGGCTGGAAAGGCTCCAAACCTCACAGCCGGCAGCTTATAAAACCATAACGCATCAGTGCTTACACTTAAAGAGATTTAAACGAAAAATTTTCCCTCAGCGCAAGGCTCCGCAGGTTTCCCGCTCTCACGGACACCGCCGCACGGCCTTGCCATGGCCCCGGCCGCTCCCCGCCACTCACAGCCCCACAGCAGCACCGAAAAGTTGTCCCCCCCCTGCCCCTCCACAGTCTTTCCCCCCCGTAACGCCGGGAGTAACCGCGGCCGCAGCGGGGAGAGGCGGAGGAAGAGGCCTCAGCCCTGCCCGCCACGCAGAGCCCCCAGCCCCGCTTCCAGCGCCGCCACCCCCAGGCCGCAACCGCCGCCTCCTTCCCTCCTCCAGCGAGGGGCCGGCAGCCCCGCAACGCCTTCCCGGAGAGCCCCCGCCGGGCCAGGCCAGCCCCGGCACCCACCTCCGCCAGGCGAGGGCCGAGCTGCCGCCGAGCTGCCGCCGAGTTGCCCCAGCAACCGCCGCCGCTCCCCAACGGAACCAACGGGCACGGCCGCGGTTTCTCCCCATCGGAGCAACGGCGGAGCACGGCGAGAGGCGGGGCGGGGACACGCGGCGGGGTGGGGGCGGGGCCGGGGGCGGGGCCGGGGCGGGCCGGGAGTAGGTTCCTGTCAGGCGGCGGCTGCGCTTCACCCCGGGGCAGCGCTGGCGGCGCGGGGCTGTCTCTGAGGCTTCTGTGCCGCAGCCCCCGGAGCCGCCAGCGCCCGCCCCCGCAGCGGCAGCACCACCTCGAGTGCCCCGGGAAGGCGCCCTGGCCCCGCCGGGCCCGCCCCGCGGCCTGCCCTCCCCGGCCCGCCTCGCCGCCGGCAGTGCCCGGGCGCTGGTCCCGCCGCTCCGGCAGAGGGGGGCTGTCAGTCCGGGCCGGGCGATACTCCGGGGTCACAGCGTCCAGGCGCGTCCCCAGCCCCCGCCGGCGGACAACGAGCGGAGCCGGGCGCTGGAGGAGCCCGGGCAGGTAACGCGGCCCCGGCCCGGGCGGTGCCGCCGCGCTGAGGAGCCGGGCCGGGCCGGGCCGGGCCGCGGCGGCTGGCGGGGGAGGACGGGGTGCGGGCGGCGGGGGGGCCGCCTCGGCTCCCGGGCGCTGAGGGGAGGCGGGCGGGGGTCGCGCCGGGGCGCTCCCGGGGCCGCAGCTCCGCGCCGATCCCCGGGGGCCGCGCTCCGGGAGCGGCGGGGACGAGCGAGGGCGGCGGGCGCGGGGGGGGCGCCGGCGGTAGCGCCTTGGCGGCGGGGCGGGCAGGGGCTCGGTGCCCGAAGGGGTCCCCCGGGGGCCGCGCTCCGGGAGCGGCGGGGACGAGCGAGGGCGGCGGGCGCGGGGGGGGCGCCGGCGGTAGCGCCTTGGCGGCGGGGCGGGCAGGGGCTCGGTGCCCGAAGGGGTCCCCCGGGGGCCGCCCCGGCCCGGGGCAGAGGCGGCGCTGGGGGGGGGCGGGGCGCTGGGGGGACGCCGGGGCACAGCGGGGGAGCCGGTCCCGCGGCGGCCGCCCCGCTCCCGGGGAGTCAGCTCCGGCCTCGCTGCTGCCGTGGGAGGGGCGGGAGAGCAGGGGCTGTTCGGGACGTTTCTCCGCTCTGTCTGTGCGGGGCTTTTCCTCTCCGGTGGTCACGGAGCGATCGGTACCGACCCTGCGGGCGGGCGGGGAGCGGGGGGCTCAGAATGGGGCGGGGGGGGCCGAGGCACCGGCTGTCCTGGGCGGCCTCTGCCCGGGGGGGTTGGGGGCAGGAGCTGCAGGACGGCCCGTGGTTTCCAACAGCAGTGAGTCTCTCGCCGTGGAGAGAAGCTGCGGTACGCTTTATTTTCTTCCTGCACAGCTTTAGAGCTGCTGGAACTAGAAGGGAGACTCAGAATCTCCTCTGAGCCTCTGCTCCGCCCGCGGGGGTTTTCTCTCTGGGATAGATTGCACTGGAGGTGTTAAACTCTCAGGGGCACGGGGGTGGGGAGCGAGGCAAGGTCTGCTGGGTGCTTCAAACAATTCATCTTGCTCATACTTTAGAAGGAGAGAGAGTAACCTGTTGTAAAAGCAGCCGAGGAATTTATAAAAGTGAAATATTAATGAACTGGAAAAGCTCAGAGAGCAAAGATGTTGCACCTGATCATCCAGGAGGGTTCTTGTTCCTACAGCTCCTCACTGTGTGTGTGTCTGGAGTATAAATGCAGTTGGTATAAAGGACAGCAATATTTGTATTTATCTAGCTAGAAGTAGTAATGGCACATAAAATATTTTTGCATTGTTCATTTTCTCTGCAGTGGCTGCTTTAGCCATGATTTTTGAGGCTGCTGTCGGACAGAGAACTACTGCAGAAACAGGAACAAATATTTCAAGAATGTTTTCTTAGCAATGGAAATGGGAAGGGCTGACTCAGACCTGGAATAGCCCAGAGGAATGACGAGCCTTAGAAAAGTCCCCTTAGAGGCGTGATGATGGCTCTTCTCACCCGAAGCTGGTATTCATCTCGGGGATCCCAACCGGAGAGCAACATCCCCTAAACAGGCAGCACTGTCTGGGGAGAGGGTAACACACGGCTGTGCAAGGTCTGCTGAGAGCATCTTGTACACCCAAGGGATATTTTCTGCACATTGGGGGTCCTTCACCCTTGGAGTGCGGACTGCAGCGATCCCTGGGGTTTGAAGAACTCCGTGAGTTTGGCCTGGAGGATGCTAAAGGCAGCAGCAGCTCTCTGCAGCAGTGAGGTGAGGGAATGGAGTGAGTTCCGTGGGAAAGGTGTCTGTCAGCCCACAGGGTGAAGTCCTGTGCCCTGGCTGAGGCCCTGCAGGACTGTTGGAATAGCTGGGGCATGTTGGCTTGAGCCAGGCCTACGTGGGGAGAGCTTGGGGCAGCCTGAGAGGGGATGGACGTGGGGAGCTGGACCAGGAGGAGGACCTGGTACAGAGGACAGGGCATGCACCAGGGCTGGGTTACAGGAGAGAGTGTTGGGGATTTCAGTCTGTTAGTCACAGAAGATGCTGGAAAAGCATCTTGTGTCTCCAGATCTCAGTGTGTGTTTGTGTGTGAGCATGGTCTGTCATGCTGCGTCAGCGTCTGGAGATGTCCTGATAGAAGGAGCTGTGTGTTCACCAGGTGTCACAGAGCTTTGAGGCGAGGTGGAGAAGTGAAAGCTGCACAGTTGTTTTTCTGGGGTTGATTAATACAAGTAAAGCACGAGATGAAACAGCGTTTGTGTGTCAGTGAAAGTATTAATGGAAAAAACCCCGATAGACTCTTCAGGTCAAACCAAGGAGCAGTGCATGCTTTGTTTTTGGAGTAACTACCAGCTTGCTAGGGGGAAGAACTGAACTCTATCCTCTGTCTTGCAGAAGTTGCTGCTTGTTACAAGGTTCAGTGCTCCAGGTCTTTCCCTTACGAAGCAGTTTTGTGGCACTTGAGGGGCTCGTCACAGGGGGGAAACAAAAGGAGACGTGCACATAAATAATGGCAAGTAGGGGCTGGGTGTGCAGCTCCATCAAGTGTTTCTCTTGTTATTGCATTGATTTGGCAGTTTTATGCAGTGACAGTAAACTTGGGTTGCCTTGATAAAGTAAATATGCTTTTGTATTAGACTTCAGCTGTGGGACGTGCTGGCTGTGTGCCACGGCAGAACTTGTGAGCACTCAGAATGTGCAGTGTGATTTGTGCTTGTGACAGTTGATGTGTCCCCCTGTGTTTCAGCAAGGGCCTTTAACGCTGAGGTTGTGGAAGGTGCAGCCATAGATGTTACATGCAATTGTATTAAACCCCTGTCGCTGGTCACTAGTTAAACACGTGGTTACTTGTACTTACTGCTTTTGCCTTGTTCTCCCTGCACTGCATGGCAGAGTGTACTGCTGGGATAATATAAACCCACGCACCCTCTGACTGAAGACTATAGTATCAGTTTTTCATTGTATGGCAACGAAATGTTAATGTTTCCTACAAAGTCTACTGCTTTTACCTGAAACATGATCTGTCCTGTACAGGATAGCTGTTTTATAATAAAATACAGTGATAGTGTAAGGGAAGAGAAACCACAGGCAAGCCGTAAGTAAAAGCAGAGAAGTCCTGGATGTGGAAAAAGTAAGAAGTTTTTACAATGAGCACTGTAATCTGTGGCATGCATTTTATAATTCTGCAGAAAAACTAAAAAAAAGGAGAAAAAAAGACCCCAATGATGATGTTCTAAGTTGCTTTTATTCCGTGCACTTCTGAGATCTGCTAAAGCACTGAAAGTTGAGATTTAACATAATGTTGGAATAGGATGTTGACATTAAATATTGTGGTCATCAGCACTGTCTTATCCATAAAACTGAACACAGTTTTTGGTTCATTCCAAATTCTAGCCTTTGCAGTTGGTAATGGGCCAGGTATCTGCAATCCAACCATGAGAGCTGGGAACAGAAATCACTGTGTTGTAAAGCATCTAGGAATGTCCTAAAATCCCACGGAATTACAGATTTTGTTCATTGTGTGAAGCGTATTGACTACCCTTAATGGCAGAGGGATTTTTTTTTTTTTATTAAAAAAAGACAAGCAAACTCTGACTGCATAATCAGCATAGAGTATCTTCTGTGTTGGTCTGTTTGTGCTTTTATTCAAGAGGCAGCTGAGAATAGATGAATGTCTGTTAGAGGCACCTTGTTGTAGTAAAAATCATAACCACCCGGAAAGCTAATGTATAGGAACAGGTTAGTTGTAAGTAAAAGCTCACTTTGTCTTTTAATTTTAGTACACACCTTTGCTTAATTATGCTCTCCACTTCTTTTAAAGTCTTCTCCATTTTTGTGTGTGGAGCTTTCTCTATGATAGTTTATACTAATGTTTAAGAATTTTTCGGGGAAATAGGGCTGAAGCAGCTAATACAATTTTTTTTTTTGAAGACCAATCTGAATAGGTATAATTAAACATCTAGTTCATCACCTCAGTAGGCAGCAGTTCCACTCGTGTTCTTGTCTCATTGCACTGTCTGGTGACACCTGGTTAACATGTCAGCTGGACGTTTGATCTGATCTGGTCAGTGGTGAAGTTCCCAAGATTGCCAAGTTCCTGCACTGTTTGTACGAATACCAGCAATCCAGTATCACACACAGGCCTATGCTTTTAGTCTTTGCTTGATGCAGAGAAACAACTCTGCTTTGTTTTCTATCTACTCAGACTGAGAAACTTAGCTTGGAAACGGATTTTTTTTTTTTTTTTTTTTTTCTTGGCAGTTTTGGTAAATACTGTGATCAGAGCAGGAAGTCTGAATTCATCCAGGAAGAATAGTGAAGCTACTTTAACAAGAGTCTTGCATAGCTTTGGAAAGAACAAAACCCAGGTGTGTTTATGTGTAGTGCTAGGTGTACCAGAATTCTAAGTGTGTATTTCCTACATCAGAAACATCTTTGACTATTGCAGCTCTGGTATTAATGTTGGAAAAATACCAAGTAGAACTTCTGTGAATTGTTGGAATAGGGGATGGTGTGCTCTTTGTTTATGCCAGATCTTTTCCAGTAAAGAAGAGTAAGTCCAGTGTCTTAGCTGAGGTTGTGCAGGAGACTCCTGTCAGCAGGTTGTTTGGAATGTGGTGAGGATGGTTACTAAGCTTTCTGTGCAAACGTGCTCATCCCTTGGAAGTGATGTTGATGGCACAGGGGCTAGAGGATTCTCTTCTAACCGGGTCAGAGGTTAAAATTACTGCGTGGTTGCCCCACTGGGACACAACCCAGCATTTGAACAGTAACAACTGTAATGCTGTAGGAGTTCATCTGCAGGAAGAAAGCCTGCCTGCCTTGGAGTGGCTCCTGTGACACCTGAATTCAGCATGAAGGAATTGCCACTTGGGGAAAATGAACTGGCTTCCAGAAAATGGGTACAGCTAGTAAAAACTCTGCCTAGCATTGGTCAGATCTGAATCTGTTACGGTAAAACTGCAATTTACAGTGAGGGAGGCAAGAACAAGGGTTTGAAAGATCTTGCTTAGCTTGTGCTTCAGGTGAAATCAAAATCAGATGATAACCCTTTCCTTTTCTTTTCCTCCTAAAGTATCTGCTATTGTGCTTTTCTTTAAAAGATACTAAAAAAAAAAAAAATCAAGTGAAATTGTTGCTTGAAAGTTGGCGTGAAGTTCTTTGTGTGTTATTTACACAGAAATAGGCTCCAAAAGGAAGCCTTGTGGCTTTCTACCTTGTATTTCCTTGTATTGGTAATTGTAATGTTGTTAATTGAAATGTTTTATTTTAATAACCTTACCTAAAATACTTTGCTCTGTGTGTGTTTAACTATTAGAAATTTTATGCGATGGGCTATATTATATTTTGTTACATTTTGGCAAAATGGTGAGTATGGATTTATTTTTTTCACATTTTAGTGTATTTTTAAAATTTTTCCTACTGGTGAAGGTCAGGTGGTTATCTTAACGCTAACTAAGCTTAATGTGGCCAAATGGAGGAATCTTCTGGGTTTAATCCCCTGACATGCTTCAGGAAACTTCCAGAATATTTCCTGCTACCCTCAAGATATGGTGGGCCACATTCCTCAGATTTCTAAAATAATCTCTGTGTGGCATTGCAGATGGAGAATAATTTGGGAATGGTTGAACAATCTCCTGGAAATGATGTCTTCTCCATAACCCTTCCTAATCTCCTGGGTGGTTAAATGCCGGCTATGGGGTTCCACCTCTCTGGGGCTATAACGCTT
This sequence comes from Strix uralensis, assembly GCF_047716275.1. Classification (NCBI taxonomy): domain Eukaryota; kingdom Metazoa; phylum Chordata; class Aves; order Strigiformes; family Strigidae; genus Strix; species Strix uralensis. The sequence continues at coordinate 1,577,762 of NC_134005.1, read as the reverse complement.
TATGACGACTGCAGTGTTGGAATAATTTTGATACTTTTCAGCCCAGAGAGCAATGGCAGTGAGTTTGCTGTAGGTGTTTCAGCTTTATTGAACTGAAGTGTGACTTAAGACAGGAATCTAGTGGGAAAGAGGGGGCTTCTTGTCATCTCTGCTGCACGTTTGAGGTGGTGTGGAGTGAGCAGTGGGTGAGAATGGCATTTCTGCTGGTGTTACTGGTGAAAGGGGAGTGTGTGTAGTAGAAAACTTGTTCTGGGTTACGTGCTTGGAGGAGAGAGCGGGGTTTTATGTGACAGCTGCCATCCTGGCTTACACGTGAGTGAGTGAACTGTCCTGTGAGTTATTCAGTGTCAGAGGCAGAGCTGTGTACCTGCAGTTGTGGCGGATCCCGTTGGTACTGATTATCAGTGGGGGATGGGACATGCTGACACCGGTTGGCTGCTGCTTCAGGGAAGGTGAGGTGTGATGTAGAGGCGCAGCTTTCCAACGTGTGTCTTCAGTTTCACGAGTAAAGGGATAAGTAGTCGTATTTCAGAATGTGTTTTGATTTTAAAGATGTGCATTTTTGAGGGGAAGAAGCATCCACATCATCTAACTTCAGTCACAGAACTTGGATTCTTGTGTTAGAAGTCTGTTTTTCCTCTATGGACGGTGCAGACAGAGAGGCTTCTCTGTAAAGCAATTAAGAACATCTAAATTGGATTACTTCCCTGCTTTGCGCCCTGATGGAGCCCACTGTTCTTCATGGAAGGAGCTTAGGGAAGCTGGATTCATAATGTACTCTTAAGTCAGATATGGTGGAACTCCTCTAACCAACTTAATTATATATATTTGCATTATATGGTGGAAACCACCCAAAATTCAGTATTATGACACTAAGTCTTTCCTTTTCATTTTAGAAAAACTTTTCCATAAAACACTGGTGATCAGCAGCAAGTATTGCAATGATCATGTAATGGTGCTTTCAGAATTTCTCAGTGTAACGTTATTGACAGTAACAAGCTCCAGATGCCTTTGAACATCTCATTCAAGATGGGATCATGAAATACACTATTGTGGTACGTGCTTGAAAATATTTATTATGACAAGGAGGCAAAAGGAACCTGGTCAGTTGTAACGAATGTGTGATTTTTGTCTCTGCAAAAATAGTCTTAATGTCGTCCCTGACGCAGGTATTTCAGTTTTGGATGTTTTGCAGTTGAGAGGGAGTGGTGGTCAGAGACACTTTTTGAAAAGATGATATGCATGCTTTTGTTTTTATATAAAATAACTAGTTGCCTGATTTCAATAAAACTTTCCTAGTGTGTGGGCTTTAAGGATGTGTGTGCAAGTGTTTGGGTCCGTCTGACTTACTAATACATTAAAATGGCCCCATTTGCAGTGGATGGGAGAAGTGCTGCTGTTGGATCTCCATCCCTGACCAGCAGAGTTGGCACACAGTGTCAAGGATGATTGCAAGCCGCCAGGCTTTCTCCCTGGCTGACAGTTAAGCAGATTTTTTAATAGTTCTGTTGAGCTGTGTAGGATCACCAAAAGAGTTGTTCATTAAGCTGCAACAAAATGTACTGAAATGTAAAAATACATTATTGGAACTTCTTGCTTCAGTGATTTTCATATGAAATAAGAAATGTTAAAAATCAGTCCCAAGTTGACAGTGTTTATACCATCTGCTGCTCTTGTTCCTCGCAGTAGCATATTCTTAGTGATCTTGATCCAACAGCGGGTGTTTTCATGCCAAAGAAGTGTGCCATGGAGAGCAGCAGAATGGGCAGAGACACTTGGGCTGGCGTTGGACAACAGGATTAAATGAGAAAATGTCTGTGTAGTCTGTTTGGATTTATATCTCTTTATAATCCTATAATGAAAATAGAATCAAATATATGAATCAGAGTGGTACATTCAGCTGACAACTGTGGCTTGTCAGAAAGGACAGAAAGTAAAAAATATTTTAATGAACTGTAACTCTTTCCTGGGAATATTTGGGTTTACAGTAGAGGCAAACATAAATATTCTTAGAGTAATAACCAGCCATTAGTAGGAGACTGTTAAACAAGTTGGAAGCTGTTTGATCTGTCAGTACCCATTTTTGATACTGCTAACCCCGGGTTCGTTTTGGGGAGCATGTTACCCAGTTCTGTTAAATTACTGGGGACCATGATCTGCTGGATCGGGTGATGGAACAGGGTGTAGGGTTGGGTTGCAGTGATGTTTTTGCAGAACACTTTGATGGAATCTGTTTATTTATTTTGACAAACAGTTTTAAGGATATTTTCATCTGTTATTTGGAAACCAATTATTTTAGGATGAAATAAAAAATATTTTTTTTTTACTATAAGTGAAGGCAGATTAGCAGTCCTTTCTGTCTTCAGATTTAAACCACTAGTATTTTCTTGGGAACAGGTATTTTCTGCAAATAATCACATTTTGACTTTGAAATGCATTACTTTGAGTATGTTTAAATGGAAATGTTCATCCCACATCTGTGGAGTATCCTTTTTTGTTCATTATTCGCAAAACCAGTCAGTCCAATCAGATTCAGTTGTACAGACTGCTCCTGATTTTATGCCGGTCTGTGAAGACAGACCAGGGGGTGACAGGGCTAATGACAGTCTCTTGTGCTTCCTCATCCACAGACACTTGCATTTGAAGTGTAACATTCAAGCTGTTGTATGTGCAGCTCGTTATAGATATATTTGCTCAGAAATATAGAGCAATATATAGATATATTTGCTCAGAAATATTAAAAACGTGCTAGAGATACTTGGGAAATTTAGAACAGGCGAAAGAACGCATTGCAAATTACTTGGGTCTCACTGATTCTGCCTGGCAACGCTAAAAGCAAAAAGCGTGGGCTGGCAGGGAGGATGAAAAGTGTGCAAGCTTTTTTTTTCCTGCTTTTTGTTTGGAAATAGTAGAGTTTTGAAAAGCTGGCATCTTTTTTTCAGTGAGGCTTTTTTTTTTAATGAGTCCTGCAATTTATAAGACAGCGTAGTGTTTTTATTTCATTGTAGATTATCTGTCAATAAGAATTTGGAATGCTCCGTTTACTATTAATATGTACTAGTACAGATATTGCTTACAAAAACAGTTGATGAATCGCATATTTAATTAAATCTAATTGGGTGATCATATCCTAGTCGTGTGTCTTCAGTGTAGCCCACTGTTAGGAGCTGTTTCACAAGTGTTTGCTCTCTGATGGAAGCTTTGCGATCTCTCTTACGCCTGTGTGAGAATGGTGTGTGAGGCCTCTGAACTGCTCTGCAGAGACAAGCAGGGAGATGAGTCCACTTTCCACAAACACATTCTCTGTGCAGCACAGGACCAGCCTGCACAGAGCAGTAACTAGATTCTGATAAAGCCTGAATTATACTGGGTGTGAATGTTTGTACCCTGAGGGCATCTGCCCATCCTGGAAGTGCAGTATCACATCACAGCTGTGAGCACACGTAGCCGGTGTTGAGATTGAGAGAACTCTCAAAATACAATTGAGAGTGGTTTGTAATGTCCTTACTGGGATCTGAGTTACTTTTCTCATATTCATTTAGTGTAAAGCTGTGTCTATTAAATTAAGTTGCCTTTTCCTCAAACGCATTTTCACAGCTTCTTGGCTTCTTAAGATAAGAATGAGTGAAAGCCAGATGTCACATTGTGACCTTCTAGCTTTGTGTGTAGTGCTCCAAATCAGTCATAAAGATGTGTCTGTTGTATCAAATAGATATTTAAAATGCAGTCTAAGCATAGGGATGCGATGGTGAAATGGTGCAGAATCGATAAAGCCAGCGACAGCTCTGGCTGTGGAGCTGCACTGTGCTGCAGCTCTGAGGTAGGAGAGAGCTGGGGTCCGAGTTTCCAGAGGAGAGATACTAGTGGGGTCGCTGTTAAAACATCCGCCTGCAGAGCCCAGCTTGTGTTGAAGATTCAGTTCGTTGCCCTGTAACCCCACAGCCACTCCTCTGCAGGATTCTCCCCCCTCAGCCGATGTCAGCTCTGCTTGGTACAACAGCCCGAGCTGTGGGTGGGTCAGGGTGGCCAATGACACCAATTCGATAGCCCGCTGGGGGAAGCACCAGGCTTCTCAAGCACCACTACAATATTTTTATTTGTCTTGATCCAGTTGAAAGGCAGATGTTTGAAAGCAAGATCCTCCAGTCCCTGCAATGCTTTGGTGGGGTTAAACCAACTCTGTTTTCAACTGGACAAGAAATGTCTTGGCGACAGGCACTTCAGTCATGGGCTAGAACCCTCCTTCAGAAAGAAGGGGAGTGTTAAAATTAAAGGCCCTGTCACAGTAGGTACCGCTTTTCTGTACGAAGAGGGAGTCTGGGAGGCGGAGTGTTGTTCCTCTGCTATTTCAAACACTCCCTGTCATTGAGGCATATTTTCAAAGGCGTCCATGGGCCTTATTTCAGTATTGACAGCTGGTGCTGTTATAGACTATCTTGCCAAAATGATGCAAGTTAGGACAAATTAGATTTCAATTATTTATTTTAGCAAGCGGCAATAAGCAAAACAGCGCTGGGCGGCCGGGGAGTCCCTGCTCCACCAACGGCGCGCACTCACTTCCCGAGGGTCCGTCTTTTTTATATCCTCCGCCTTCCGTTATCGGGTCTCTCTGAGAGGTGTATCCTGCGTCTGCGCACTTTGCAGCTAGGGGGTCGCTCCATCCGGGTCTTCCTCACGTCACCAGCTTCTCGTATTTCCTACTTTCCTGAGAGTGGCTCACAAAGTCTTTGTTTATATCTTACAGAATATAGACACTACCCCCTTTTTTTTTTCTTCTTCTCCCCTTTGTCTTTCTCCCCTTTGTCCTTCTTCCCTTTCTCCCTCTTTTCAGTCTTTTGCCTAGTAGAAGTCCTTGCTTCAGCATTTCAACTTAGATAAGCACTTACAGTCAGTTAGTCGTTACACAGTGTAATAGTTAAGATTAAGCTTAGGCCAACATAGTTTATGGAATAACATGTCACGAGCTCCCAGTATCTTCAGTGGAATTTGATGAACAAACCGTTTACTGTCTATCACAATCCCCCCTTTTTCTTTTTATCATTTTGTTCATCAAATCGTTGCAATTCTTGTTGACTTAACAGGAGAGTTTTTTTCAATTTAAAGTCATCATCTAATTGATTGTTTTTGGTTTTAATGAGTATTGGACGGGTGACAGATATTAGATATGTTACCCGTTGCATCATTCTTCAAGTTATGACATATAATATTATTGACAAAGTTAAACTGATTAAGATTAATATCAAGAGAACCACAATGGGGTGACACAACTTGTTCAAGATGCCTGTAGCAGTAGGTGACCATCCAAAAAGGGTGTCCCACCAGTTATGTTCTGCATTCTTTTTTGCTCTTTCCAAGACTCGGTGTATTTCTTCCACATTGTGATGAACAGTTATTAGAGTTTTCTGTCCGTTTTCTCTAACTTTCTCTAAAATTCTAACTAAGTCTTTGTGTTGAAGTAACTGCTTAACCAAAGTGAGATTCATTCCAATGGGTGTAGGTTGTAGATTATGTATTAATGTATAATTGGATTGCAGGAGTTGGTAAGACGTGACCGGGGCTAAATAGGAAAAGTCACATCCGATTACCTTTGTGAAGTTGCAAACACAGAGATTTGAATAATTTTTTGTCTCTATTATGATCTTGTCTACGGTTAAGAATTCACAAACCGTCCTCAAACATACACAACCTTCGTCAATATATATAAGTACTGTTTTAGGATTTTCATTGGGATGGACCTCAAAGTGACAAATATTTTGTTCGGTATCTAAACAAATATCTTGTGTCTCAATTGCATTGCCTTCACAAATGAATCCTTGTTGTTCCCGTACAATGTAGGACTCTAGATTGACAGTTTGCCATTTTTCGTTTACCTTTCGGGCCCATACTCTATGCTCAGAAGGATAGAGTATGGTTCCGTTGTGATTCAGCCCTAATGCAATGATAGGATAAATTTGGTATATGGTGGCATTGTAAATAGTGAGTATAAAGGTAGTAGCTGTGTTTGTGATGGGGTCATAGGTAAAGTTTACCAGGTTCCACCAGGATTGGAGTTTCTTTTCAAAATTAGTAGCACTGTCCCAAATTATTCTCCGAATTTCAGTAGGAAGAATACCTTCTTCACCTTCTCTTATAATTGAGGCAGCTATCGACTGCATCCATATTTGAGCCTGGATGCAGCTGAGAGCTAAAGAGAGGTTATTTTGGAGCACACTGAGTGCATCTGTAATCAATTCATGATCCTTTATATTTACCTTTTCCCCTTTTGGTAATATATTCGACAACAGCCACTGGTTAGCCCCCAAAGCCAATAAGGAAGATCGCAAAGGCCTTTGTATATTAGTTAAATCACTAATTGAGGTAGCCAATTTGTTCATTATCATCTCCGAATCAATACTATTTAAAACTCCCAATCCTGTTCCCAAAGCACCGGTTAAGTCTCTCTGCGTTCTTTTTGTGTGAGGAGTTTGTTTTTGCAGCCAGGTTGTCCATCCCTCGTAAGAAGTCTTTAGGAAAGGTGAACATGCTGGCTGAATATTTGAAACATTATTTTGCATTAACAATTCAACTTGTTTGAGAGACCACGCCGGGTTAAACAGCATTTGTTGTTTACCTGTATTTCTAATTGTATATGGTCCAATTTTAAAAATTCTTGGGCTAAGCACGACTGTTGGTTGTGTTGGAGCAGTATGAGTAGTCTGAGTAGTCTCTTTGGGAGCGTGGGTTGTGGTTGTTGTAGTTTCCTCCTGTATATTCAATGGAAATCGGAAAGATATAGCTTGATCTCCTGACCTGGTCCCTCCCAAACAAACTATGGACACCGGTTGGGTTGCAGTAAATGCATACCAACAGGCTTCCGACTCACAACGGGTTTGAGCTATTTTAGATTCCGTTTTGTCTCTGATAACGATTTGAGTAAAAGGGGGCTGACGGACGGTTTGAATTAAAGGGTGCCGACTTATTATCACATTTACATTGAATACTCTGCAGTCTATCTGTATCTCATCTCCTTTTTTAGCTGTCCAGGTATGGGATGAATTCTCCCATTTATATGTTTGGAGTGTTAGGTTATTGCTTAGTATGGCAGTTGCTAACTCTGTCCCATACAAATCTGCATCCATACTTCCTGTATGTCCATAATAAGCATCTGTCCAAGGCCATATAATTTGATTAGTTAGGGTATGTTCAAAAGGTTGGTGGGATTGGTTAGTCATTCTAGCCCATCCTGGTAGTGTATTCATTGTAGCTAATACACCTAGCCAGACTATCCAATAGCTCCAATAGAAGGCTGACGGGATTCTATAGATTTGTACATTTTTTCTTAATCTCTTTTGTATCGGGGTGTCTGACACTCTTGTCTGGCCCTTCTCCCTCAGAGGTCCTTTTTTCTTCAGAGTAGGGCAGTAAGGTTTTCCCCATTTTGATACGTCTCTGCCTCCTCTGCCTACTCTGTTGCTTAGAGCAGCAGGGTGTTCCATCTTCTCGGCAGCAGCCGTATTCTTCAGGGGTACGTTTGCCTCTACTCCAGGACACATAGGTCTCCCAGTTTTTATCTTTGACCTCGGGTTCACGACAGGGGACCCAGGGGATGTGCTTTCTACAGATCACCCTTAGGATCTGAGAGTGCTATTGAGTAGGCTAATTAGAGTGAGTGCACTCTCTTTCAGGATTTATCCCTTTAGTAAATATTTTCTACCAAGTTTTAGAATCTCCAGTTTTAGGGCCTGATTAGTTAATATCCGTTTTTGTTAATAACACTGATTACAACTAGACCGAAGATTTATTTCATGTGTATTATGAATCCCCCAGCCTTCTTTACATACATTACACTTTACACTTTATGTATATAAAAGGAAAACAAATATAAGTTTCAATTGGACAAAAATATCAGGGTCTCACTCATCGAGTCCTTCGTAGGTTCTTATCTCACAATGTGTAGAGAGTTCTTTCAGGTTCTCCGAAGGGTGACTCGTAGATCCCCAGGAGGGCTGGTCACTTTCCAGGCCGGATCCTGTATAGGTCCCTTTACTCGGCTTGCGTGTGTCCACCCCTTCTCAGCAGTCCGAACAGCAGTTTCTGTAGTGATAAGAGCAACATAGGGTCCTTCCCAACGGGGGGTCAAAGAAGATTCTTTCCATGATTTGATTAGTACTTTATCTCCTGGTTGGATTTGATGCATGGCCACATCCAATGGAGGCCTTTGTACTACCATCCCCCGAGCCTGTAGTTGTTTTCTCCTTGCCATTAGCTGTATCAGGTAGGACTTTATCTTTAATTCTTCAAGTTGGGGGTGATCCGGTGGCATTTCTAAATCATAAGGCATCCCATATAGCATTTCAAAGGGAGAAATGCCTACATCAGTTCGGGGCTGAGTTCTGATATTTAACAAGGCTAAAGGGAGACACTTTACCCATGACATTTTAGTTTCTAACATTAGTTTGGTAAGTTGTTTTTTTATTTCTCCGTTCATACGTTCAACTTTCCCTGAGCTCTGCGGGTGCCACGGAGTATGGTATTGCCACTGTGTACCCAGGGCAGCCAAAGTCTCTTTGGCTACTCTGGACACAAAGTGTGGCCCTCTATCTGAGTCTATTGCTTCTATTGCTCCATACCGAGGTATAATTTCTTCAAGTAATATCCTTGTTACTGTGTGAGCTGTGGCTCGGGCTGTGGGAAAGGCTTCTACGAATTGAGTTAAATGATCTATAATTACTAATAGGTATTTATACCTCCCCACCTTTGGTAATTCAGTAAAGTCTATTTGTATTCTTGCAAAAGGTCTATGAGCCAATTCTCGCCCCCCATATACTCGTTTTCTTATTTGATGTTTATTTACTTTTTGACAAACGAGACATTCTCCTATCACTCGTTTGGCTATATCATATATCCCAATGCACATGTATTTAGTTGCAAATTGATCCACTAATGCCTGAGTTCCCCAATGAGTGTTTTTATGGAATTGCTGCATTATCTTGGTAGCTATGGGTTTTGGGAGAACTTCTCGGCCGTCCGGGAGTTCCCATTTTCCATTAGCTTTCTGTTTAATCCCCATTTGATTTAATTTTGCTTGTTCTTGAACAGTAAAACTTAAAAGTTCATAGGATTTTCCATGGAAAAAGCACCACTTAAACCCTGGTCTTTCACATACACATTCTATACCGTCTATTCCGTATTCTTTCCAGCAACCATAACAGGGGAGGTAATTATCTCCACAATTAACACACTGCTTTCTGTCCTCTATCGGATCATCCAAGTCCAGTGCTGATAGCGCTGCTCTCTTTGCCTCTTGATCAGCAAGGTTATTCCCCCGTACTAAAGGATTTAGCCCCCTCTGGTGTCCTTTTACGTGTACTACCGCAATTTCGCTGGGCCCTCGTATAGCTTGCAAAATTTGTGATATTAACTCCTGATGTACTAGGTCCTTCCCCCGAGAATTGATTAAACCTCTTTCTTCCCATATTTTCCCAAAGGTATGTACTACTCCGAAGGCATATCTAGAATCGGTGTATATAGTTCCCACTTTTCCATTTAGTAATTGTAAAGCCTTTAATACTGCATATAATTCACATGCCTGTGCTGACCAGCTGGGACTCAAGGGTCCTGATTCTATCACCTTAAAAGTTTTTCCATCAATTATGGCATACCCTGATTTTCTTTTCCCTTCTACCACTCGAGAGGATCCATCTACAAATAATTTTTCTCCTTTCCCTAATTCCTCCTCTTCCAAATCTGGTCTTATCTTAGTCTGCTCCTCGATGTTACGGAGGCAATCATGAAAAAGATCTTGACTAGGTTCTCCATACAAAAATTGGGCTGGATTTTGTAACGATGTTGTTTCAAGGGTCAGGTGGGGGGACGTAATGAGGATTGCCTCATATTTTACTAGTCTAGCATCGGTTATCCATTTTTCTGCTTTTTGCTGTAACACACCTCTAATATTATGGGGTGATAGTACCCTTAATTCACTACCAAAAGTTATTTTATGCGCTTCCTCAACTAACAAAGCAGCTGCCACCACAACTTGTAGGCACGTAGGTCATCCCCGACTTACGGGGTCCAGTAATTTTGAGATATATGCTACTGGTTTCTTTTTTCCTGCCCATTCCTGGGCTAATACTCCAAATGCAGTTCCTTCCTCTGTGTTGACAAATAAGAAAAATGGTCTTTTTAGGTCGGGCAAGCTCAGAACAGGAGCATTTACTAATTCAGTTTTTAGTTCTTTTAACCGTTGATCATCTTCCTGAGTCCATTTTAATAATCCATTTTTAGTTATTTTGGTGTATAAAAACTTTACCTTTCCACTATACCCTTCGATCCACTGCTTACAATATCCAAATAGCCCTAATAGCTGCCGGACTTGTTTTTTAGTTTTTGGACTTGGTAGGGAAAGTATCCCTTTCACCCTTTCTGGATCCAATTTCTTAGTTCCCTGACTTAATCGATGCCCTAGGTATTTAACTTCCTTTTCAACAAATTGCAATTTGGATTTTGACACTTTCAGTCCCTTTAAGCTCAGGAAATTTAACAACTTGATGCTTTCTTCCCGAACCCTTTCCTCATCCTCCCCTGCTATTAAAAGATCATCTACATACTGGACTAGGGTAAGGGTATCTCCTATCTGGTAATCCTGCAAAATTTGTTCTAAAGCTTGCCCAAACAGGTTTGGGGATTCAGTGAAACCTTGGGGTAGGACTGTCCACCGGAGTTGAGTTTTCCTGTGGGTGTCTGGGTCCTCCCACTCAAAAGCAAAATAGTTTCTACACTCCTCTTTTAAGGGACATGCCCAGAAAGCGTCCTTCAAGTCTATTACACTGTACCACCGGTCGTTCGGGCCTAATTGACTTAAGAGAGTGTGTGGGTTAGCTACTACAGGGAATCTAGTTACAGTCCTTTTGTTAATTTCCCTTAGGTCATGGACTAATCTATACCCACCATCTGCCTTCTTGACAGGTAAAATGGGAGTATTAAAAGGGGACATGCAGGGTTCCAATAATCCCTGCTTTATTAATCTCTGAATTTCTGGTTTTAATCCTTGCCTTCCCTCCAGAGGTATGGGATATTGCTTAATCCTCACTGGTACTTCAGGATCCCGGATGGTTACCATAAAAGGTTCAACATTCAATTTTCCCACCGTATCCGGAGTGTACCACACTTCAGGGTTGATTTTAGTCTCATCTTCAACCCGTAGGGGGCATAGTTTGATTTCAAGTTTGTGTTCTGTTACTTCCAAACTAATTCCTAATTCAATCATTAGATCTCTCCCCAGTAGGTTATAATCTGCCTCAGGTACTAACAATAAGGATCCCACCCCCACTTTAGAATCTGTTTCAAGGAGTACATCTTTAATTACCGGTACTCCGAATGGTTCTCCTTTTGCCCCAACTACTTGTACTTTTTCTGATGAAATCTTACATCCTTGGGGCAATGATTGAACAGTAGATCTCTCCGCTCCTGAATCTACTAAAAATTCTACCTCCTGTTGCTGAGGACCTACTTTTAACTTTATCAAGGGCTCAGTTCGTTCTCGGGTCCCCAGCAAATAGAGCCCCTGACACCCCTAATCTTCTTTAAACATTCTCTCATCCATCATTCTCCTTCTGCAGCTCTTCTTTGTGTGACCTTTTCTTCCGCAATAAAAGCAGACAATACTCCCTTTTTCTCTCTCTCTCTCCGGTTCCTTTGATCTATAGCCTGTTCTTTGACCTTCTTGTTTTCTCCCAGCACTGTTCACTCTCTGTCCTTCCCTTATCGCAGCTACCATCATTCTGGTATGTTTCTTTTGAGTCTCGTCCTCCCTTCGGACATAGACTTTCTGTGCTTCTCTCAGTAATTCATCCAACCCCCGATCCTGCCAATCTTCTATTTTTTCTAGCTTCTTTCTAATATCTATCCATGCTTTTGCCACAAATTGTGTCTTTAACAATGCCTGTCCCACTGGGGTATTAGGGTCTAGTCCTGAGTAAAGCTGAAGATTTTTCCTCAGTCTCTCTAACCACTCAGTAGGAGTTTCATCCTTTTTCTGATGTTCACTAAAGGCTTTATTTATATTTTGTCCTCTAGGGACTGATTCTCTTATACCCTGGATTACAATCGTCCTCAGGTCTTGCATATGACCTCTATCGATTTCATTTTGATTATTCCAATTAGGTCGATTTAGAGGCCATTTTACATCTGCTGCCGGACCTTGCTGATGCTGTTGATCCCAAATTCTCATTCCTGCTCTCCTGATCATATCCCTTTCTTCAACAGTGAATAGTATAGCCATTATGGCTTGTATTTCATCCCAGGTATAGATGTTTGGTCCTAAAAACTGATCCACCCGCTCCGCCACACCTAAGGGATCCTCCAATAGATTCCCCATCTCTTTTTTAAATTCTCGGACGTCCCCTGAATTAAGAGGGACAGTCACATATCCCATGCCAGGCTGGGGTCCTCCCATCGCAACCTCCCTTAGGGGGTACAAGCCACTATCACCCCACCCCATTCTAGTTTGACTACGGGTTATTCGTCTCGGTTCTTTCGGGGATTCAGGTGGGGAGTCTGAATTCTCTGGGTCCTCCGGCGCAGTCGGAGGAGGTGAAGGCGCCGGAGGTGGGGGTGGAGGTATGTAAGGAGGAGGAGAGGTGGGAGGTTCGTCCTCATCACGTACCTTCTTTTTCTTAACTTTTTCTTTTAGAGGATATAGATTTATTCGGGTATCTGATGCTATCCATACCTGTGCATATTCACTCTCCTCTAAATTAAAGGGTTCCCTTGAGTTGACATAAATGTTTAGGGCTTGGCAGACCCATTCTTCAAAGGACCCAAAAACAGGCCAATAGAGATGATCGCCTCTGATTTGTTTCCCTCCCCAAACTTCCATACAATAATAAATCATTTTTGCTTTGTCCTTACCCCGCCTAGAGGGGTAATCTTCCCAATGGTTTAACATCAAGCCTAAAGGGCTATCTGGTGGTATTTGGGGGTACCTCACCTCGGGTCCCAAATCACCCATGGGATCAGAAGGCTTGCTTTTCTTCTGTCCCATCTTCCGGAGTGCCTTCACACACTCACACAATTCGCTTCCCCCTTTTCGTGACCCAGTCCCTCGCGGGATATGGGAACTGCACTACCGAGGGGTCCGCACTCGCTTCGCCCTGCTGGGCGTCTCACACACCACGCTCCGGGAAACCCAACCCCAACCGAACGGTAACCGGCCTATACTCACGCAACCCTGCGTCTTCGTCCGGGGCTTCGTGCACAAAGATTACGGGGTTACCGGTATTTTTTTTGCTTGTTGCCGAGTTTTGGAGTTCGTCGGTAGAGGGCGTGATGTGATAGCACTCAGCCGGGGCCGCTGAACTCAGCGGGGCGCGCCTCCCCGTATGGGGCTTCCCACCAGATTGCCTCTATCCGAGTCACGGCACCAATTTTGTTATAGACTATCTTGCCAAAATGATGCAAGTTAGGACAAATTAGATTTCAATTATTTATTTTAGCAAGCGGCAATAAGCAAAACAGCGCTGGGCGGCCGGGGAGTCCCTGCTCCACCAACGGCGCGCACTCACTTCCCGAGGGTCCGTCTTTTTTATATCCTCCGCCTTCCGTTATCGGGTCTCTCTGAGAGGTGTATCCTGCGTCTGCGCACTTTGCAGCTAGGGGGTCGCTCCATCCGGGTCTTCCTCACGTCACCAGCTTCTCGTATTTCCTACTTTCCTGAGAGTGGCTCACAAAGTCTTTGTTTATATCTTACAGAATATAGACACTACCCCCTTTTTTTTTTCTTCTTCTCCCCTTTGTCTTTCTCCCCTTTGTCCTTCTTCCCTTTCTCCCTCTTTTCAGTCTTTTGCCTAGTAGAAGTCCTTGCTTCAGCATTTCAACTTAGATAAGCACTTACAGTCAGTTAGTCGTTACACAGTGTAATAGTTAAGATTAAGCTTAGGCCAACATAGTTTATGGAATAACATGTCACGAGCTCCCAGTATCTTCAGTGGAATTTGATGAACAAACCGTTTACTGTCTATCACAGTGCCTCCTGCATCGTGTTCAAAGGAAAATGGCTTCAGATGGGATAAACTTCTGTCTTCTTAATGAGAGGGGTGAAAAGTAGCTTGTAAACAGGATTGAACATGCCAAAAGAAATGCTTATAAGAATCTTCCCTTTTACTGCAGCCCCACATGGGTGCCTCTGTGTGTGTGTGAGGAGAGGCTGGGGGGGTGTAGGATCCAGCCTGCTGATAACAAGCTGTAGTGCTGCCAGAACCAAGGCAGCTGTTGGTGTACTGCTGTGGGATTGGGGTGTGTTTATTTATTTAAAGTCTCATGAACAGCAGCTTGTAGTTGGCACCACCTGTCAGCTTTTCAGTGACCAGTATAAAATGACCTGATGCTCCTGGTTTGTTTCTTTGGGTGGAGGTCAGTGTGTGGTGTTTATCACCTCTGTTGGCATCTGCTCTTAATACCTGTTTAACAGAGCATCTTGTCTCAGGGACTTCTTTTCTAATGCATATTAGGTGATGATTGCTGGGAGTTCTGTGTTGTTACTTCATATCAGACTAGTTGTCAACAAAATCCCTTTGAATATTGGAGCATTTTTAAGAAAGAAAAGAATGTGGTAGAATTTTTTTCAAGCAATTGCAGTAGAAGCCCTAAAAGCATAGATCTAGAACAAAAAAAAATAATTTTGAAAAACATAGCAAAAAATGGAAGGCAAAGCATTGAAGAAGTGGTCATAGGACTCGGAACTGGCCTTGGTTTGGTTCTGTTGTTCTGACTTGCCAAAATTATTCTGAAAATAAGAATTCAAAACAGTAAGTGGAAACATGCATATACTGATTATCCTTAAAGATTCTGTAAAAGTGTAGGGAAATATTATTACAGCTGTGCTCATAGAACAGGAAGAGGAAAACGTATCCTCAGGATATTTTCCTGCAATTTTGGAGTGTTTTTGCCAGACTTCCACCAGTGATGTGATAAAAGCTTCCAGACCTCTCTGTTTGGAAGAGCTCTGTCTTGGGTAATTTTCCTGCCATCCTCAGCATGGGCCAAGGGGAGCTGAAGCTTTGGCAAGAGCATGTTTGTTTTTTTTTTTTTTTCCCCTGCAACTTTCTCTGTCAAATGGCCCTCAAGAAAAATAGCCTTCACTTGTGCTTTAGACCCAGAGCCAGCACATGATTCACCAAATGCATGTTATCTACGTGCAGTGAAAGGTGGGGAAGGAGGGAAGAAAACAGGTGAAAAAAACCAGAGTTTGTTTTTTGTGGGGTTTTTGTTTGTTTGTGGTGATGTGGGTGTGTTCGGGGTTTTTTTTAATAACTAATTAAGTTCTCTGATTTGATTTCTTCTATGCCCAGGTAGCACCCGTGCCAGCAGGAAAGGGTGAGGGGACGGTGAGCCCCTGGGTGGGAGAGGAGGCCAGAGCCCACCTGGGGAGGCAGGAGGGGTTGAAGTGTCTCACAACTGTTGGCTGGGGGATTTGGCAGGCCTGACAGCAAACAAAAAGGAAAATCAATATTGTGTTTTGTTTCTACCCTTAAGAAAGGAAATATTTTAAAAGGAAAAAAAATCAAGAAAAACGATGAATGTATTTCTTTCAGTACTGAAAACAAGGAGCAGATTCATACTGCCAGATTTGGTCTGCAATCACCCTTCCTTTACTTTTTGAATATTATTGAGGTACACACGTTTATGACTGATGAGCTTTCTTAATGGAAAGCAGCATGTCTGGCAGCAGTGTGACAGCCGCAGGGATTTCCAGCTGGTGCCCCGGCTGAGTAGGTAAATGGCTTAGGACGCAGGTTGCACCCCCCTGCAGATGTTGTTCTGAGCCCTCTGCAGTTCCAGACTGCACTGCACTCTTCGTGCTGGTCTTAGAGCCCTTCCCTCAGCTGGCCTCATGTGAAGGATTGCAGCAGAGGAGTGGGGGGCTCCATGGGAATGTCCTTTGCTGAGCCATCAGGGCTGGTCTGACCTGTGCTGTTGTGTTTTAGGGCACTGCCAAGCACAGGAGTGTTCTGCCTGGCTGGGGCATTCCTGCCACGTAGCATTCCCATTTCTTAGTCTGAAGGACTCTGTTTCAACAACCCAGTGAAGTTGTGTAAGATGTATTTAACACTTAGTAAACAAGCCCTTGAGCTGGCTCATGTGTTTTTGCAGTTAATTTAGTACTTTACTAAGCGCAGCTACACTGTTGGTTTCTAAATCTGGTGCATTCGGTGTCTTTTTTTGTCCATACAGCACATTTGAGAAGGGTTTTACTAATTGCAGTTCAGTAGTTCAGACCTGTTGTATGTTGAGATCACTCTAATTGCATTCTCAGAGCATGCATAGAGCTTGATGGTGACGCTTATGACTTTATTTCGTTGAAATTGCTACTCCCATCTCATCCATGGAAATGCTTTGTCTGAAACACAGCTGCATTATGATTTGCTGTGATAAATGTTAATTGATAAATGAGAGTCAGCGTCTCTTGTTTGAACCTTATTACAGATTCCAAATTAAAACCCATAAAGCATTTTTCTGGATGCATGAATGGTACAAGGTATGGGGAAGAACAGGTTTTGGAAAATATGTAGAAGATCCCACAACTGGACAGGCATCATGTTTTTAGCACGGACTGATTCTTGCATTAATCATTAAAACGAACACTAAAGTGACTCCCATGCCAATGGATTAAATCAATGCACTTAACAATGTGTATTTCCTGCTCATTGATGAGTGAAAAATCTTTGTTTCTAGCTTTTGTGGATATATCTAGGAAGGAGGTGATTGATGCTCCTGCTACATGCAGTTTTATTGCAACTCAGAGCTGCAGCTGCCACAAGTTCAGAATCTCCAAGTAAAGATTAAAAGCAGTTTCCGTCTGTGGGAATACAGTAATTCCTGAACTGGGAGAGGTCTGGGGCCCAGTGCTGGTGACCAGATCTCAAAATCATTACACTTCAGCCAGCAGTGGGAGCTCTCTGGAGCAGATTTCTATTTGTGTTCATTTATTAGCTAATATGTGCAGCTTCATTTTGCATGGATGATGTAGCTGATGCATGTGAGGTCCACAGTGCCTCACAGTCAGGTCTTCACATGTTTATCCGCATTAGGAACCTTGTGGTGGGAGTACAAATGCACCATGATCACTTGGAAGACTTACAAAATGCTACAGCAGCTCTGATCTGTCAGTCCAGTTCATGAGTTCAGTCATTGTCAGTGCAAGATCTGCTGGATTCATACAAAGGTGTATTTCAACACCAGGTTTGTTTAGAAAGGGTAGGAGAGTGAATTTGTACTGATGTATATTCAAACTGTCCTGGCACCAGACTCTTCTGTTGATTTAACTCACCTTAATGCCATAATTCATTAGAACCAACTCCATGGATACGTGTACAGTAAGTGATGCTTTGTACTGAGCAGTGGCAAAGAGCAAGGGTTGTTTTCTGTTCCTTTAACACGTGTACAGCACACACAGGTTTGCTAGTCTAATTCTACGTACGTATGGATCTATCTTAAGGTTAATTTTTTTTTAGATGAACACCTGTAGTTCTGCATAGTGGAGCCTGTTGACTTCAGAAAGTATAATTGCATGTGAAATTGTCACACAACCCTTTCCACTTAGTTCTGTTTAAGAATTTTGCAGTAAGCAGGGTGCTTTATCCCAGCCTGTGAGATAGCGATGTTGGTTTGAGTTTAATGGGAGTGTGTTTAGAATGTAATATGTGTGTTGTTGTGGATGTTGACAGTGCTTACGTATTGTATAATGAGCGTTGTCTGTTTTAAAGATTGGATAGAGGATTGCTAGGTTTTAAGAATGAGGGGGAATTGTTTCTGTTACTATTTGGTGCATCAACGTCCCTTCCTTATGCCTCTGCATTGTCTATGTTTCTCTGTTCTTACTCTCTTTTTTATTGTAGAATGTGCTTCTTCCAAAAATTGTGTTCAGAAGACCACTTGGAGTATGGAATTTAAGGGCATAGGAATGAAAGACTAATTAAAATGAATGGATTGTGAGGATGTGGCTTGGGCTGGAGGAGAAGGAATGGGCGTACGTGGCAGGTGAACAAGGAGGCGGTGGGTGATACGGAGCTGTGGATGAGGTTGTGCTGTTCTAATAATGCCTTCAGTGTCCTTAAAGTTGATCAAACTGCTGTGGATTTTAGAAGGTGAATCAGGCTTTGTTTCTGTGGTCTAGTCTGTACAGCTGTACAAGTGCAGTGCTTGGTTAAATTTGTGCCAGCTCCATGTAGGTGCTGGGATCTGTCCATGGGCAGCTGACAGGAGGTGGATTGGAGATAGCTGAGCTTCAAACATAGAGTGAGGAAAACAGAATTCTGCCTCTGCACTGCTCTGCCAGCAGGAAGGCTTTTTCTCTCTCTCCAATGCTGTAGTCTTTGTCTCTTCTAATATTCCTCACTCTCCTCTCTGTAAGATCACTTTTGTCTATAAAACTTACTTTGCCTTATCATCATCTTTTTTCCTCTTTTTTTGTTTCTTTTCCCCTCAATCCTCTTTTCCTCAGGGTTCTTGTAGGATTCTTATCTATAACCTTTCCTGCTACCTCTGCTGGTTTGGCTTGCTGTCTCGTGATTGATGACTGTGCTTCTGACCTTACTCTTTAATTTCTACAAACCTGTGTGGCACCCCCCAGAAGTGCCTTTGAGTGGCTGGAGCTGAAACCTGGATGAACAGTTCTTACTGAACCTGTTTGCCTTCGGGTGGCCATCATGAGACCGTAGTTGGTGGAACTTGGTCAAGAAACTCTGGTTTTCATTGTAATAACCCTAAATAATTAAGTGTGCACACCAATTTCTGTGGACCAGAAATGCAGCACCATAATTTTCCATACCCTGCTGCTTCATTTATTTATACATTTTTAATTATATTTAAATTTAAAGCTCTGCTTTCTAGGAATACTTTTTCCATGACTTTTTTTTTATATTCCAACTACACTAATTTATTTCTTCATATGCTGTCCTGTTCTGCTTAATTCTGTAGTAAAACCTATGACAGACAGCTTAAGAGCAGTACAGGTAAGGCCGTGTAGTTCAAAAGTAGTTACTTGTTTGAAAAGAATTTGTAACTTGAATGAGTATCATCTGACAGTATGTACAGTAAAACTTTAAGGTGGTTTGCTCTTTCTCTTGTTTGAAGTAGAATAAGATTTTGCTTTAGGAAATTGGCTTCTTTAGAGCAGTTGAGTACTTTCAGAAGTATTCAGTGTGCACATCTATATATTACTGAGAGTGAAGCAGCAATAGGAGATTTATCAGCTGACTGATGCTGATTACAGACATCTCGTTCTGCAAATAATTTGTTTATTTTCTTTCAGGTAAAAAATGAGGATACAGTAATTTTTCACCCAGTTAAATCCACAGTGTATTAACTTTCTTTGCCAGTATGGATTTTCTGTATCAATACTGATTTTGAGAAGATAGACCTTTTATTTGCTCGTGGAAGAGGCCAAGCAGCACACACTGGCCCATTCCCTCGTTCAGACTGCAGCTGGAATTGGGTAGTGAGGCTTGTAATGGACTAAATGAGCTGTCAGAACTTTGCACTCCCTGAATAAGATTCAGCAAGCTTTTTCCTAGTTTTTAGAAGAAAGAAAATACTGAAAATTGAGTTCTTCATGTACTTTGTTGTACAAGAAGTAAATTTAACTTAGGAGATCCACACATAGAGACGTACACACAGTTGTTGAAGTTTTACTCTTATTTTTAACAATGAATGAATCTGATTGTGTAAATTCCCAAGTTTGTGGGAAATCCCAAATTCCAAAGTTGGAAACGGCTTTAAACTCTGATGCTGTTTTTGGTGTTTGACCATCAGCAAGAACCTTGTATAACTTTGTCTGAAGTTACCCTTCTGTAATGTCATTGTCTGTAGGGTGGGTGTGTGGCTCCAGTAACACCTACAAACCACTCAGGGCATTTGGATGAAAAAATTCTGAGAAGTCTTTGAATGATGATGATTTTACAAGGTAGCTTGTAAAATAGCACTTTGAGGTTTGAGTGGTGTGGGTGTTTTTGTTTGTTTGCTTTTTCTTTGTCTCCTCTTGAAACATTGTTTAAAATGGTGATAAAATGTGTTCCTCTGGCCTTGTGCAGTTTTTCTAAGTGTATGGGGTTTGGGGGGTTTTTTTGGTAATGGTCTTTATTGGAGGTTCTTTGTTGCTTGCAAAGTTCATTCTGTATGTCAGTTGAATCTGAATTTAGTTGTAAAACACGAGGCCTTGGTTTGTTCCTGTAAATTGCTGGGTCATCTTGGTTGACTATACTATGAAATCTAGTATTTGGTGAACTCAGTAAGATAACTCTGCGTTAGAACAATTAGAGACAGTGTGGTGCCACTGGCTCCTTGTGGACAAGCCCTTTGGAAGCTGCACTTCTGCTTTAGTTCAGGGGGTGGTTAAAGTGCTGCAGAGGCTCAGACAAGGCAAAGGCCTCCCAGGTTCTGCCACACAGGTCACACGAACTGCTACATGCGGGGTTCTCCATCGTGCAGTGATGCAGTAGGATATTCACATCAACAAGGCTTTATTAAAATACTTGTCATTTGAATCCAAAGATAACAGAAAGACAAGCTTCAGTTTTTTCAGGAAAAGTATGTGTGGTCATTTTATTATCAATTTAACATTGTCTTCTAAAACCAGACTCTGTTGTGGATTTAGTTTTAAGTTGATCTCTACTCAGTAAAATACTTAAACCTATGGTAGATTTTTGCTGCAAACAATGGCTTAGGTGAGACTTTTCTTTTTTGTAGTTGTTCTCCATTATGAGAAAGTAGAGATGTAAAGGAAACCAGGGGTGTTCTATGTATTAAAGCATCCCTAACTGTCACACCACCCGGTGGTTCCCTTGTCTGCCTCCTGCGGTTCCAGGTTCTGAGCAGTACCAGGAATTTGGATGTTCAGATCATCTGACGTGGTAGGAAGGAGTACTTGAGTGTGTGTTTTATCTTTACCACTTACCTGGAGTAAAACAATAAATTTTTTTTTTTTTGCTTGTTTGGGTTTATTTGAAGGAATAATGTAATTCTAGTAGTGAATCAAAGGCAATTTTTTTACCCATTTCCTGAAGCCATAGTTATAGGCAAATAATACTGTTTTTATCTGAAGTGAGAACGTGTGTACATTGTGAGTGGTCCTGGTACAATGAAGTGTTGATTTCAACTATTTCACTTGTTCTGATTTCTGCTGGCATTTAGCTTGTGCCTTAAGTACTTAGGGCGCAGCCTTTTATTTATTTATTTTCTAAAAAAGGTACTATTATACTCTGAGACAAAGCATGGCAAGTATTAAGTGATTGTGAATGTAGTGTCAGAGGATTAAAGCCCGGAGCTCACTTTCCCTGTGCAGATACAGTGGTTCCTTGTTCTGGTCAGTGTGATGCCGTGGAAGAGACTGATCACTGCAATATCTCCCTGCACAAACTGCCCTGAGATCCTGCTGATGGCCAGGCTGCAGCATCAGGCTTCAAGTCTCTTGATGTGAGTCCTTCTGTTTGAAAACCCTCAGGGAAGAAGTGTACCTGTGATAGTGCCTGGAAGAGTTAACTTGTTCAGTTTTGAAATTAGGGCAATTTTTCTAATTGTGCTACTTCCAAGAGCTGTGCTGTTGTTGGTTTACCTTTCATATATGGGAGGTTCTGCTCTTGAGAGGCAAAAAAGTTCTGTAGGATTTAAAAAGATCAGTTTTTATAACACCGATTTCTGATCAGGTGTACATAGGGAGGTGGCCAAAGGTAATACCAGCAGTGGTGACTCTGAAAATCTTGGAGTAAAAAGCCTTGTTCACATTTTTTTATATTTGATTAAACAGCTTAGAAGGATTTCCTGGTACAGTTATTTTGGCACTAACAAATGGTCAGGCTATTGTAATATGTATGTTAAGCTCTCTCTGACGTTCAGGTGTAATCAGGATCCTGAACCTGGTATTAGCCCTCTCACTGATCATATGGGCCGGGTATATCGATGGAGTGACACTGAATGTCTGCAGGTGCCTGACTTGTCACACGCACGGCATCTCTGGGCATGTGAAGCAGGTGGAGTCTGCAGGTGTGCAAGGGTCAGCAGGTGTGTGTTGTATGAAAAAGGACCTGTCAGTCACACAGTGTGTTCCCTGGGTTTCGGTGAGAGCATTTCATGGGTAGAGCATTACACCAATGATCCTTCTCCCAGAGGCAGGGAAGGCGAATCACCGGGACACTGGTACCTGCCTAAAGTCACCAGAGAGTCCGCTGGCAGGAGCTGCCTCTGCATCTCATAAATCTCTTGTCCATTTTATGTCCACACAACCACAAGAAGACATTCGTATTGAATTATTTTCTTAAAAACTCTGGAAGTGCTGCTCTATTGTTACAGGCATTGTATTTCAGAATGCTTTCAGGTGTTTTCAAGCATTATAATTCTCCATATTCAGAGAAAAGAGGAAAAACGCAGACCCCTTTTTTTTCTTGCACTGAAAAAGGGTTTCACACCCAGATGCAAAATCCCATCCCAAAGCAGATTTTACAGCTCAGTTATTAACCCCTGGAAAAGAATTCACACTGGGAGTGCTGACAGTTCCCTAATTACAGTGATTCTAATAGAACCCGTAATAATAAGGTAGCACCCAAGTTTGCTGAGCTGCTGTGTCAGCTGTCGAACCCAAGCTCACAGAAATCTCTTTCTGAGTGGAAATGTGGGGTGATGCCATTCAGGGCTGGTTTGCATCTGCTGTTCTCGGTGAGCACGCTGGCTGATGTATGAAACGGTGTTTTCCTGCCGTTAGGGCTGCCTGGCCTGCTGCTGGAGGTGTGTCTGAACACAGCTGAGGTTATCTCTGCGCCTTTGAAACGAAACCCAGTGCATTCTTAGACTAGATAAACACCAGTGTTATTCTGGGCAATTGAGGAAGCATTAGCAGTGTTAAAAATGTTAATTTTTCTTTTTCGTTAAAAAGATCCTTAAGGCTAACTTCACTTTGAAGCAGCGGTATTTCAGTTACAGTGCAATAGTCTCCACAGCAACACTTGCCCACACAGGGTGGGAAACTGATACACCAGTGACCCAATTTTTCAAGGTCTGTCCACTTTCCATTCTGCTGTGTCATAAGCTAAAGATTTTTCCAACTTACTTGCTTTAGACTATAGAAACTAGTTACTGAAGTTGGACTTGGTGAGAGCAAGGGCCTTGAAGGGGCATTGCATGTGCAGTGCTGGAAGTTCCCCTGCGGAACAAATCCTGTCCCAGGTGAGCTGCCGTCCAGAAGTGAGCACTGGGTCACGCTGGGTGCTGTAGGCAGACCACAGTCTCTAGGAGCAGCTGATACTTGGACTTTTTTTCTGGGCTGTGAACACACTGCCAACACAACACCTGGTAGTGCCAAACCAAACATCTGAGCCTGGGTCCTTCTAAGAATTGACCTGATTGAGCTGTAACTGGTAGTCGGTGTGCTGCGAGACTTTTGGAGTAGGAGAAAGATAGAAAGGGTTGCTGCTAAAAACAAACATCTTCTGTGCTTGATTTTTAAAACATACTTTCAATATGGGATGAAAAAGTACATTTTTAGAGTAATTTTGTGTAGTAAACAGGGCATTTGAGATAACGGTGATGATAGTGTTGATGTGTCTTCAGGAGCTAATCTTTAACATAACGGCTTCTCTGATGGCTGCTCAGACAATCACATTGATCACTGAGTGCTGCTGAGACACAGACTGTGCTTCCAGCATTGATCCATGACAGCGTGAGAATACTTTGGGTAAGTAGTCATGTATAAAATTAACTGCAGTTTTATTTTTCAAGTGATGTAATGTCAGGAAAATTAAAGAAGTCTTCACCCATATCAAAAAAATCAGTTTTATTTCATATTTATTGATTATAGTGTTTTAATTAGCATGACTTCATTTCTAAAAAATTAGCAAAATTGTATTGTTTTCCTGAAAGTAAGCAGTTAAGTACTAACTGAAACATAGTTAAATTTCTTTGGCTCTCTTAGAGATGGAAGGACCAAGGTTTTTTTGCAGGTGGATTCATAAACATGGCTGTAATATCTAATAATGCAAAGTCTCTTTTCTTTTACGTTATAAATTAAGACAAATGCCAGTATCTGGTTTTGATGCTACTGGATGTCCTTTCCTGCTAACATTCATTTGGGGGAAAAACGACTGGAAAATGCTTAATAAAGCTTGAAGGCCTGAAGCCATAGGCTGGGGCTCTCCCAGACAGCTTCTGCTTCAGCTGCAGCCATTGAGAACCCTCCGCAGAGCCACCTCGGAAGGGCCAGGCGCTGCCTTGGGCTGGCAGCCGTTTTTAGGCTGTTCTAAAAGCCAGTGGGAGAGCAGTGCTTACCCTGGAGTCCAGGCTGGGAGCGCTGTGTGCAGGTCATTGCTGCTGACCTAAATCCCAGCCCTGGGGTTCAGTGCTGTGCAGTGTGTGTGCTGCACAGCTCAGGGGGCAGCAGGCAGTCACTGCTAGTGCTTTGGGACTGGGACCACCAAAACTGCAGGTCAGGGGGAGACACGAAGGGAAAAGCTCTGCTGTGCCCTGCAGCCACTTACAGCTGCTGTACAGTTTTCTTACTGTTTCTGTTTGCCATGTCCTGATGGCTGTGGTAGTATGGTGTGTGCTATTTAAAGCTGAATGATAAACCAGAACCAACCCAAGGTGTCGCAGGATCCCAATTCTCTTGTCCCTTAATCAGCAGACAAGCCATTGCCGTAATGTGGTGGGACAAAATTTCTTGTCCTTTCATGTTGCATCACAGCAAGAAAAATGCAAGAATAGATCTCTGTCAATTTTTTCAGTACTTCAAGCTAAAATATCTCAGTTATTTTAAAATGTTCATTTTGAGCTGTCAGTGATGATCCATGAGGCTGGGAAGATTCTTAATTTATGAAACCAGTTTGGCTGTCACATCTCACTTTTCAAACTTAATGGATTCAAATTCCAGATTATTTTTCCCTTGCGTTCTGAGTCGCTCATTTTATTTTGCTGATCTATGATGGAGAAGGTGACTGAAATAAAACTAGAAGAAAAATAGCAAAAATTATTAATGTCCAGGTGATAAGGATATGTTCTTGCCCTTATCTCTTCTTCTCGACACCCCTCACCACCTTTAGCCTCACTTTTTTCTGCTTTCCATGCTTCCAGTTTGAAACTGGGTTTTTTATCTTTTTGGTCTGCATTTTCTTCCTGTTGCTCTTTGCTGTGCTCAGATCCTGGTTCTAAAGAGATGGTGAGTCTTATTTTCAGCACTCGATGACTGACAGTGGAATTTCTTTGATGAGGCAGACTGTGCCTGTAGAGTCTGTTCTTTGGCTCTGGCACCAGTACAAGCTTTCCAGAGGGCTCGCTGCTGAATGTGATGCTCATCTCTAGTCTAGACAAAACCTTGGCACCTTTGATTCATTTACTGTCTCTTTCACATTTCCTTCCCTATATATCCAAACACTGATATTGCTTGGAGTCATGTTTAGAATATTTAGTACAAGCAATTGGAGAGCTTTTTGGCTAGTGTCTTTTTATTTTTAGAATCTCTGTGAGGCAGAGTGAGGGAGATATGCTGACGGCTGCACTCGCCAGAGGTGTGTTTTAGATTCCATCTGTGGCAGAACTGAATTTCTGCATGGCTCACCAGACCAAACTGCAGCCAGAGGATTGGCTCTAAAGAAATCCATGCTTTTGATTCCTGAGGTCTTTGACTCAGTCCTGAATATTCTGGCAGCCTGTTTTGCTGATCAGGGATATCAATTAAACTCAGACACCAGAGTGAAAAGAGCAGGCGTATTTTACTAGAAA
Source organism: Strix uralensis (assembly GCF_047716275.1). NCBI lineage: Eukaryota > Metazoa > Chordata > Aves > Strigiformes > Strigidae > Strix > Strix uralensis. The sequence goes on along the minus strand of NC_134005.1, from coordinate 1,552,022 downwards.
TAGCTAAATAATATAACAGAATAATACAGAAAACATACAGGAAGAAAAGACAGAATAGTGCACTTAATAGGAAAATACAGGGTAGTGCATCAAATCATTACTACAAGAGAGAGAGAATAGTGATTAAGAAAGATCCATCACCACTTGCATACTTTACCATCATCCAGATCCGCAGTCGCTGGGGAGCCCCGGTTACAGCGAGGATTTGGAGAGCCTTTCCCTGCAAGTGGGAAATCCTACGCGGTGCGTCCACCCGTAGGTGAGGCTTCCAAAGTCGCTGTGAGCGGGCCCAGCCTTATATACCTGAAATCAGTAAGCCAGAATAGCTGGCACCTTTTGTTTTAAGCGGAAATATCTGGAATCAGTCTCACGTTAGATTTTCCCAGAGCCTGGCCGGGGCTCAGGGAAAATACTAAGGGAGTTTTCCCAGCTTATCTAGGTGATTTATGAGCAAGGTCACACACAAGGTCAAAGGGCTAGACAATTGTCTTTGTGGCCTTGTTATTGTGGCCTTGTTACCTTGTTTACACACACAAAGAAGGATACATGTTTTATGATTTTTAAGTTACATTTTCTATACATATTTCACTAATGACTACATACGGAGTTAGCAATTTCGGTTCAAGACTTATTGTTCAGGTTTCAATATTCCCACCTTTTACATCAGGACAGGTGGTTTGTTATAATTTTAGTACAATACCTATTGATACAATGTTTGTCAGTTATAAAACATACAGGATTCATCTATAGGTCAACTCTGGCTTCGGCTTATTGTCCAAACCTTAGCACTTCACAGCCACAGCCACTGTTACACTAGCAAGTGCTGGTTTGGGGTCAAAAGATGTTGATGTATTTGATTGTCTTCTGTGTAACGGAAAAATCCAAACTATTGGGTAATTAATCTGTGTTTCAGATGGAGTTCAGTGTGCCTGAACTTGTAAAGCAAGGGCACGAAACAAAGCTTCTCCCTGTTGTGAAGTGCAGGTGATGTGATAACACATTAACCTGAAATGATGGGTAGCTGGGCAAGCAGGGTACAACTGGGTGTAACTCAGCCTCCCTTGTGTAAAGGGGTGAGTTGGGCACTCTGTTATTGTGTGTCCTGTCCTGCCTGGGGCAGTTCTGATTGTGCATTGTGGGCTGTGTTTACAGATGAAGTTCCGTACAACCCTTGGTGCTGAATCCTGTCAGGCCGACATCGTTTCAGCTGGTGTCTGATATTACCTCCTTGTGGCACGGCTGGGGCCATCCTCTCTTGGGGGCGTTGGAGCTGTGGGCACCGTGGTGCCATCACTGCACCTGGCCTGTTACACTCAGACGTTTCTCTGTAGCGGCCGAAATAACGAGTCAGAGTGTTCTCTTTTTTTTTTTTTTTTTTCTGCAGGGCAGGGGCCATTTATTCTTACAATAGTACATACTTATGCTCTCCTTAAAGCTCTTACTTCATAATTAGCAAATCAGCAATTAGACAGCTATCTACCTTTTCTCCTATCAGCATCAGACCACTCTAACACGCGCTGTGCAGACCAATCACCTTCTCGTTCACGCGCTGTTCACCCGGCGGTAACTTCTCACAGCTCAGTGTTGCAGCTGTCCGTGGTTTTTTCCTGCCACCTTGGCACAACTCAGCAGTTTCTCACCTTTCTCCCAAGGCCTGTTTCTCATCAAAGCCTTGCTGCTTCTCAGGGGCTGCGCTGACAGGCCGATGTCTCTCCTACGTTTCTCGGCACAATAAATGTTTCCTCCTTTCCTCATAGGGAGGTTGCATATATTCTCAGAAGGAGGGGTTGTTTTGACCATTTACTCACCAAATTAATAGTCATAGCTTAATGAGTTACACTTTCCATTTGGCTTTTCCCATGCAATTTAAAGTGAGGTTATCAGAACAGGAGCTTGTCTGTAGGTTTTTATTTCTCTCAAGTATTTCTACCTCCCTTAAATAAAGAGAAAATGGTTCATGTAAGCCAAAACAGAGCATCAGGGAATCATTGCCAGCTTCTCTTACAGTCCTCTGGAAATACCTGGCATGGAAGGGAGGGAGCATTGCAGGGAAACAAGGACAGGCAGGCTGAGTCCTTCCACCAGCATCCTGCTACCTCTTAGCACTGTTCTTCGCATAACTTTGTTGGAGAGGCGAGGCTAGGGGATAGCTTTGAGCCAGCAGATGTTGTCACGTCCCGCTCAGACGAGGGGGACAAGTGACTCAGATTCGCAAATCCCCAATGGAGCGGACAACAAGTCTCCAAGTCTAAACATTTATTAACTACTCACAATGTACTAATTGAACACACGATAGTTGGCTAAGTATATAGCAAGTTGTGGCAAGCAATATAATATGCCTTGCATTTCTTAATAGGAAAGGGAAAAGAGGGAGATAGAGGGAATGGGGAAATACAGATCACCGGTCTGGGTTTCTGCGCTGATCCTGCCGACGAGGGTTCCGAGAGGCACAGGAGACATCCGTCTTTTTCACTGGCATCCGTCTTCTTCGCTTCACTGCACTCTCTCTCCTCCCGGGGCCCCCCCCTCTTCCCTTCTTGATTTATACCCACTTTCCTTGGGTCCATCCCCTAGGTCGACCCCCATACCTACGTATCCCATGTACGGGGAGGGGTGAGGTGTTTCATGGGATGATGTAATTAGCATGATCATGTTAGCCCTCGTTAGCATATTGAGGGGTGTTAACTTTAATATGCATTTCGTGGATAATGAAGCAAAGGTCATTCACCGGACAGATGGCCCTTGAAGTTTTGGCCAGGTGCACCAGAGCAGAGCCGTCCTGTCTTCACAGGGCTCCCTCCTCCAGTCCCATCTTGTGTTATTCGGGCAGCCTTATCAGCTTCGACCTCCACAGAATGCACCCTGTGACTCATAGTTTTGTCTTGCGAGTGTTTGAGGCATTTCTTTGATCAGCCTCAACTTTTGCTTTCTCAGACTGTTTTTCTTAGTTTCTCACAGGCCTGGTTTCTCGTCTCTCACATCCCACCCCGTGACTCAAACACTCCAAGTTCTTCTTTGACCATTGTGATCCCAAAAGGTATAGGGAAAAGGAAGACAGAAGGTGAGAGAGCATATAGCTAATTGCTGCAAGGCATACCATTAAAAGCAAAAATTTGCATAATATCACAATACTAATATTTACAAGCCATCTTCCCCACCCCGTGAGTCCTGAGGATCCCAGTGATGTGACCCATGACCCAGGGTTCCATCCATCAAACTAGTCCATCAGTCAATAAAAAGGTTCTCACTTCCCGTTGTTGATCATCTTCATCATGGCACGGTCTCCTCTGTAGAGGTGGTGGCATTGTGGATGGTGATGCAGCATTCTCCCTCAGTTAGATTCAGCACACTGCACAGTCCATGTTCCTTCAGCAATGCTAGCCAGATTCTGCAACGTCATCTTAGATGCTTGTTGGGTCTGCACCTTTAATTCCTTAAAGGCATATCTTGTTAGTACATATAATTGCTAAGTTAAATTTTCTAAAACTATTTGAGGTTACACAATGACATTATCAGGTCTATAAGGATTTAAATGGGAATACAATTTAATATTCAGGTACAATTCATTAATGCTTAATTTGTGGGATCAGACCCCTTCAACTAGTCTTTGATGACTGCATCTTGCTGTTGATGGATGTGGTGTTGTAAGGACCACATACAGTTATATGAGCTAGCACTGTGATCTGTTTGGTATTTGCAAGCACCAGTTTGCAGTCACAGGTGGCTCACAGGCTTCCTTTATTTTGGAGGTGATTCCCAATAAGGTAACTTAAGGCACAACTCCAGGTTAACCTTCTAATAAGTGAACTCATTAAATGTACCTGTAAAATTTCCTGGATCGTTGATTGTAATTGATTGGCAATGATTTATTCCACACTCAGCAGGTATGATTCCACAAATTATATAATAATGTAAGCAGATTACAAATAATAACTAGCCAATAATGCCTACAACCATTGAAAGTGCTAAAAGTAACATAGGTCTCCTGTTGTCCAGGATCAATGCTCTGTAAAACACATATATACATGACAAAACAATGATGGTTAGAAAGAAGGGACAATCCACCTGGTATTGATGCGGTATTCTTTCCCATGGGCATCAGTAGCCACCCATGAACAAATATTGATGGGAGTTTTTAGGGTTAGGGGTACTTGCCCCACAGTGGGCAAGTCTACTAGAACAGGTTGTCCAGGATAATGGAGCGGGTTTGCAGGGTCTTTAGTCTCTTTTTTCCTGGCGAGTATGGACAGAGGCTTAGGACAGAACGCGGTAAGTCGTGGGCACCCATTAATTCCCCACCGGCTGTTTATCTTCATTACTGCGTCTGACACCCGTTGTGGCCATCCTGGTTCGAGGGGTTTTAGGGCCTGCTTTAACAGTCCATTGGTGCGTTCCACAATTCCATTTGCTTGGGGATAGTATGGAGTATGGAAAATCCACTGAATTCCTTCATCTTGAGCCCACTCCTGAACCACCCCGGCAGTAAAGTGACTACCGTTGTCTGATTGGATCGATTTGGGCTTAGGCAAGTAGCTAAACCAACGTTTTAACCCCTTCACCGTATTTTCTGCAGTTGCTCGAGATACAGCTTCTGCTTGAGTTAGGCCTGATACTATTTCCACCCCCACCAATACATAACGTTTTCCCTCAGAGAGCCGGAAAGGGCCAATATAATCCACCTGCCAGGTGTCCCATAGTCCCTTGTTGTCCCTTAGGTGTAGGGGTTGGTCCTTAAGAGGGTTGTGCTCTCCCAGCCGAGTACGACATAGACTACACGCTGAAATAATGGTATTGCACAATTCCCTGGTTACGGACCATCCCCTGCTTATCGCTTCTTTAAACAAATCTTTGCTTCCTGAATGACCCCGCTTTACATGCAGCCATTCCAGTAAGTGTTCCCATTTCTCCTCCTCACCTTCTGTAGCAGTTCTCATCAAACGAGTCATTGAATCCACCTGGTTGTTTAGCAGGTGGGCAGGGTGATTTCCTGACTGGTGTGCAGCAACCCATCCTACTAAAAAGGACTTCCGTTTTGCAATGTTTAAGATTTCCTCCCACTTTTCACGCTGCCACACTGGTACCCGATTTACTTCCCAGTGGTTTTGTTCCCAAAATGTAAGCCATTCGGTACATCCCTTGAATACGGCATAGGAGTCTGTGTAAATAAATACTGGTTCTGTAGTCTCAGCTTCTTTAACAATCACGCTCCATACCGCTGTTAACTCTCCCACCTGAGCACTTCCCTCACCCTCTGTTATGATTCGGTCCCCCGAGTCAACATGCAGTGCTACTGCTCGGTATTTCCATACCTTTCCCTCTCTTCTAGAAGATGCATCGGTGAACCATACATTCTTTAGATGGGTTTCAAATGGGGGAGCAGGTTTTATGTATGAGGGAGGAGGTTCAGGGTGGTCAGAAGGTGGATCTTGTATTTTGAGCACTTTGGGTGCCCCCTCCTCTATCTGATATGTGTGGCAGTAATGATCTAATTGTGCATACCACTTCCTCACTGTGTCTCGCTGCGCAACCCCCACAGGAGGGGGGGTTCCAGCCAGTACTGGTTTCAGGACCTTAAAGGGTCCTCGTAGAATGATTAGTTGCTGCCTTATGATTTTTTCAACTTCCTGCAAAGCTAGGGTAACCACAAAAAGACCCTTCTCCCAGATCGAGTAACGCTTTTCTGCATCTTTGAAACTGCGCGAATGAAACCCTATAGGGCGAGTGGTACCCTCCGGCCCACGTTGCCACATGTGTATGGATAGTCCATGAATTGCAAAACCCCACTCAATTTGGAATGGATCTGTTGGATGTATCGGCCCTAAAGCCTGATATACTCCAGCCTCAAAGATTAACAGCTTTAAGGCTTCTTCATGGACAGGAGTCCAGTCCCAAGTAGCCCTTTTGCGTGTCAAATCATATAAAGGACGAGCTATGATGGAAAAATCGGGAATATGTTTCCTCCAAAATACCAGCAAGCCTAAGGCATGTTGCAGCTCCTTCTTATTTTCAGGGCTCTTTACTTCTTCCAGGGTAGTTAAAGTTTCTGGGGGAATACACACTGTTCCTCCCCGCCACCAAATACCCAGAAACTTTACCTCAGAGGATGGGAGTTGTACCTTTTCAGCTGGAATTTGGAGCCCTAAATTTTCTAGGTGGGTGATTATCTCTGTCTGGGTCTGTCCCACTGCAGCAGCATCAGAGCCACCAATCAGAACATCGTCAATATATTGATATATCCTGACCCCTTCCCTTGGAGGGATTTGAGCAAGCTCCTGTGCTAGTGCATAATGAGCGATGGTCGGCGAATGGCAGTATCCCTGGGGGAGACGTGTAAAAGTAAATTGCACGCCTTCCCATGTAAAGGCAAAGCGATCTCTGTCTGCCTCCTGTATGGGGACCATAAAGAACATATCTTTCACATCAATAGTTGCTAAGATCTGGTGGGCTTGTTCCTGTATGGTTGCAATCAGTTCAGCTATGTTAGGCACTGCAGCTGTTAGAGGACCTGTATTGGCATTTAATCGCCGATAGTCAATTGTCAGACGCCACTTTCCGTTAGGTTTACGGACTGGCCACACTGGGGAATTATAGGGTGAGTGAGTTGGAACGATTATCCCTTGCTCCCGCAGCTCTGCTATTACCGGAGTGATCCCCTCCCTTGCACCTAACGGTAAGGCGTAAGGTTTCACATTAACAGTTTTAGAAGGAGGAAGCGCAGGCGCTTGCTGTAGAAGTCTTATAGAGGCAGTTGGGGACCCAAATTTCCATTCCCTTCCTTTTGAATCCACCCAAGCTTGTCCCTTCAATAGGTCAAGTCCCAGGATATTTGTGGGGAAATTTCCCAGGATCATCATAGCCTCTGTTGCAGTTTCATTCCCAGGTAACCAGCATTTCACCCGAGCAGTCGGCTGTGGCTTAGAGTCCCCGAAAACATCTGTAACCCAGATCTGCTTTTTGTCAGCAATTATGCCATTCCGCTTGGCAACCTCAGTTTGGAGTGCTGAAATCTGAGCACCCGTATCTACTAGAAATGTAACTGGAGTTTTAAAGGGACCGAGCGGAAAGGTAATCAACAAGTCTCCTTTAGTATTCTCTGTGAGCCTCCTTAAGTGGACCCACCCGCCATCCCCCGGCTCACTTACTGGGGATGGCGCATCCAGTTTCCCGACCCTAAATCAATCAAGTCTTCTTCAGGGGCAGTTGGTGTTTGAGAAGCAATTACCACCATCTCGTTAGTTTCCAGCTCTGTCCCTCCCTTTTCTCGAAAGGTCCGCTCGGTTGGGGGGGGCAGCTTTCTTTTGTCTTTCCAGGCTCGAATGAGCTTTTCTAAAACTGTAGTACGCATACCATCCATTAACTCTCGGGGAATTCCCTGTCTAATTCCCTCAGTCCACAAGAGGTTTCTCTTTGTTCTTACAACTTGCGGAGGGGAAGGAGGCGGATTTTCCTGCTGTTCCACTCTGCGTACCGAGGGCTTAGGTTTACCCGTTCCCCTGGTAAGGCCCATTCTCCGGCCATAATTTATTAAGTCCTGAGCTATCTCTCCCCAGGTCATGGCTTCTCCCCCCGCCCGTCTCCCCCCTCGCGGGGCTAATGCATTCCGCAAACGATCTTGTAATTGTACTGCATGTGATTTCAAAGAGTCCGGCAAACCCCGAATCAGGGGAGTCATTTGATCAGGGTTAGCAATTAATAGCATTGGGGAAGGCTGCTGCGGAACCAAACGCCTGTCATGCATTAATTGGAGACAAGCAGCCTTCTGCAGACTTTCAGTCAAATGATTTACGGTTGGGGTCTCAATACATACTGGATCCCCCCTTTCCAAGGGGTCCAGACCCCCAGCCCAATAAGCAGCTCGTTGAGTTAACGACCACGGCTCTCTCTGGTCATCAGTAACTAAGAAAACCCCTGGCCCCCAGTATCCCTGGGCCTCATCTTCTGATAACAAAATTCGGTCGCCACCAGTCAAAGATACCCTCCACACATATTCAGTCTCAGTTTCCTGAGCTCGTCTGGTATATTTCTCCTGAATTTTTGCAAGCTCAGTCGCTGGATATGGTGTACTTCGAATGGTGACCTGTGGAGCTCTTCCACCCTGACCCTCGGTGGTCTCCGTTTTAATTAATGGTCTTAAATTTGCCCCCTCATTTTCGGGGTAAAAAATTTCTCGGCTTATCTCTAAATCCTTTGTTGGATACAAGGGTCTGGCTGCTGCTTTTGCCAGACTCGTAACTCCCTGTTCACTATCCGGAACAGAGCCGAAATCTGTCCGGTTGCAGGTTTCTTGTTCATTCCTCTCTTTTTCGGACCGTGAGATTTTTTCTCGGTCCAAGGCATCTAACAGAGCCATGTGAAATCGCTGAGAGGTGTTACGCTCATCAGCTAATTGGCTTTTCAGAACTTCAGTTTGCTCTTGCCAGAGTTTAGCTTTTTGTTCAGTAACTTTACGTTCCTCAACCAATTGATCCTGGAGAGCTTTTACCAGATCTTGTAAGGATTTGATCATTTCCCCTTCTAATTGTTTCTTAACATGTTTATCTTTTTGGGCTGCAGTCAGTGCTGCCCCTAATACAGCGCACACTACAGCTTTTCCTTTGCCTGGTCGCGACCCTTGCACCCCCGCAAGTGCACTGATATAGCTTGCCACTGCTTCTGGATTATGCCAATTATCGTGGGCCCAAACCTCTACTAAATGAGGAGGACAAGCCTTATACTCCTTCAGTTTCTCAAAAATAGGGGAGCAGTCAACCACCGACATTTCCTGGCCAGTCATAGCTTGCCACTGCTCGAACCTCTCCTGGCTTAGAGCTGAGAGGTCACTTCCCGATTCTCCCTGTCCTTATCGGATAGAGAATCGGTATCCCTCCGACCCTTTCCCAGCGTATAGCTGAGGGGCCAATTCCCAGTTCTCCCTGTCCGAGTTGGTCGGATAGAGAACCAGTATCTCATAAGACTTTCCGACACCGAAGGGGATCCTGCCGACTACGCCAATTTTAATGTCACGTCCCGCTCAGACGAGGGGGACAAGTGACTCAGATTCGCAAATCCCCAATGGAGCGGACAACAAGTCTCCAAGTCTAAACATTTATTAACTACTCACAATGTACTAATTGAACACACGATAGTTGGCTAAGTATATAGCAAGTTGTGGCAAGCAATATAATATGCCTTGCATTTCTTAATAGGAAAGGGAAAAGAGGGAGATAGAGGGAATGGGGAAATACAGATCACCGGTCTGGGTTTCTGCGCTGATCCTGCCGACGAGGGTTCCGAGAGGCACAGGAGACATCCGTCTTTTTCACTGGCATCCGTCGTCTTCGCTTCACTGCACTCTCTCTCCTCCCGGGGCCCCCCCCCCTCTTCCCTTCTTGATTTATACCCACTTTCCTTGGGTCCATCCCCTAGGTCGACCCCCATACCTACGTATCCCATGTACGGGGAGGGGTGAGGTGTTTCATGGGATGATGTAATTAGCATGATCATGTTAGCCCTCGTTAGCATATTGAGGGGTGTTAACTTTAATATGCATTTCGTGGATAATGAAGCAAAGGTCATTCACCGGACAGATGGCCCTTGAAGTTTTGGCCAGGTGCACCAGAGCAGAGCCGTCCTGTCTTCACAGGGCTCCCTCCTCCAGTCCCATCTTGTGTTATTCGGGCAGCCTTATCAGCTTCGACCTCCACAGAATGCACCCTGTGACTCATAGTTTTGTCTTGCGAGTGTTTGAGGCATTTCTTTGATCAGCCTCAACTTTTGCTTTCTCAGACTGTTTTTCTTAGTTTCTCACAGGCCTGGTTTCTCGTCTCTCACAGATGTTTCTGCACCTGGCCGGAGGTGCAAGATCTCTTTGGGCGTACCTGCTTTTTCATCTTTCACTTGCTGCTTAGATATAGTTTAACACTTTGTCCTATCCTCAAACAGCATGGATATAGAAAACTAAAGAGGAAATGCCCTGTGGTCCCTAGCTCCCCATGCTTGTGAAATAATCTGTTCCTTTGGAGGGACTGAGAAATTATTTAGCATCATTAATATTTAGGGTTAAAATTATGTTGTCCTAGGGCAGTTCTCCAAACTACCCAAGTGACCCAAGAGCTTAATCTCATTGAAGCAAGTTTTGAAAAGTACACCAGTGCCTTCAAAATGTGATTTATTCCTATTAATTAGTGTTCTTTTTGGGGGTGGCAGAGGTAAATTGGTGCCCATGAAGGGCAAAGTGATGCTCTTCAAGTTTAGAGAGGCAGCAGAGCAACACGTGAACATCACCACAAATACAGGTAGGGTGAGAGAACCCTCAAGAACACGATGTCCAATACTTTGTCCCTTGTCTTGCCCTTGAACTGGCGAGTGTATGGAGCAGGGAGCTCTGCCAGCGAGAGGTCCTCTGCACAGCTTCAGTGACACTCCGGTGGTTTCTGCTGCACTGGGGGTTGTGCAGGGCATGGGCAGAGGGATGCGTGCTGCTCAGCGAGGAGCACGTGGGGATTTATACAGCAGAGTCAGAATTTTGTACAAATCAAAGATTTTGTCTCGTACTTGATGGAGTGTGGGCCAGCGAAGCACCAGAGTGCTGTAGCTCAGCTGGAAATGTGTCAATAGCGCAGTCAGGAGGTGCACGGCACCTTGAAAACCCCTTAGCAAAGAGGCTTTGGGAAACGGTTCTGTAGAGCCACCTGCGTTGGGCTTGCAGTGCCCTGCATGCAGAGTACCTGTGTGTTAGTTGTGGAAGGCTTACGAGTGCTGCCTTTGAACAGCCTCTGCCCCTCTGCTGCTCCATCATCTGCAGGGATGGTGGATCACCCAGTGAGCTGGGACGCAGGTACAAGCCCCTCTGCCAGGGCTGAGCAGTCCTCCTGCTGTGGAGTTGGTTTGAATCTGTTCTTGCCCGGGGTCAGTCTGACTTCAGGGAAGTCACCCCTGATTCAAGGGAGTAACATTGCGGCTAAGCCCTAAATCAAAGGACCGTGTGAGTTGTTAGCGGCTGAAATGCCATGTGCCATGGAGCGCTTGCTTGAAAAATGAGCAGTTTCCTATTGTCTTGCAGTCATTTGGGAATGTGCCACAGGATTGGACTGTCAGAAAGTAAATAAATAGCTGACATGTCTCTGTTTATTGGCACTTGCCTTAGAAATAAGAAATGCCAATTTTTCTGTTGGGCAACGTTTCCAGCTAGTTGCTCTTGCTGCTTCTGATGTACACATTTCTGTGTTAGGGCTTCAGCTGCACGGTGTGGGTGTTCTCGTGCCACCCTGTGTTCGGGTGTCCTTGCGTTATGGTCTGACAGTCTCTGCCTAATTGGAAACCATTGTGGAACTGACTGGCAATGGACAGGAATACATACCTTTGTGTGTGTCCTTTGGCTTATTAATAGATTATCTTAAAGGAAGAAGGAAGCAAGGAGCATATAAATACATAGCACAGCTTATTCTGTTTTGTCCTCTCGCTCTTTTCGCTGTAGCAATACGATATATTCAAGCAATACAAGTTCAGTCTGTAAGGTTTGCCAAATCCATTACTGATGCTCAGTGGAGACTGAATTAATGCTCATTAACATGAAATATGACAGGCCGATGAGTTATTGCATTACTGAAATTAAATTTCAGTCGGGCGCTGTTAGATGTTTGGTAGCACACAGAAGCTATTCCAAGTACACTTTTAAGATGACTTTTGCGGGGAGGAAAGGGGCAGAAAATCAAGGCAGATGGCCCTGTGCAAAATGAACCTGGAGCAAAGTGACCGATTTCAAAGCCTCCTGTGAGTTGGTGGCTGAGGAAGGCAGGAGAAGGGCCACCCCTTCTCATGGAAGCTGTCTTCACCCTCCAGTCTCTCCTCTCTTTTCATGGCCCTTATTTGCCAGCCTTTATGATACCCTGGTTCCAGCAGGGAGCTTTCCCTGCTTGACTTGCTACGTTACCTCATGCTACAAGGATCTCTTCTTCGCAGTTGTCTGCTGCAAGGAGTTCAGTGAAGTACTTAGGATTGGTTACGCAGCAAACCGACACCTCGTTTGCTGGTGTACTGGGCAGTTAGGGTTGCTGTCACTGTGACAGTAATTAATGTTAGCCTGAGCTTGCAGAGCCTGAAATGACACCTCTGAGACACAAGCAGTTCTTTAATTTCATTGGGTGCGAATTCAAATGCCAGTGGTGATACTTTGCAGGCCAGAGCTTGTAACTTATTGCTTCTGGAAGGTGAATAAGAGAAGAGGAACCATTGTACAGTGAGAGGTGTTTCCTTGAAACTGGGAGAGGAGTTGTAGGAAGGATGAAGTTGTATTTTCATGAAAATCTGTAGGCTGAACCTGGTGGGTCTAAAAAGAATCTTTAAAGCATGGAAGTGATGCAACCCCTCTCTCACCCAGGCATGCTTATTTAGAAACCTGGTTTGAAACCGTCTAAGGGTTTGCAGTTGCAAAGTAAAGCAAGGCTGTAAACTGGTTCCGGCTGTAAACTGGTTCCAGCTGTACCCGCAGACTGTAAGCAAGTGCCTAGCAGAGCTGGTAACGCAAGGCAGTGCTGCAGTGGAGAACTGCAGCCTGTATCTCCTCCCGAGGGAGGTGATTCAGCTTGCAAAAGCTCACGGGACTGTGGGTTCACAGCAGCCTGAGCAGCCAGCTTCTGCCTGGCACCCCTCTTCCCTTGGCTTTCCCCCGTTTGGCCTGAGGCTGCGTTCAGCTTGGTGCAAGGTCCCGTTCTGTTTGGAGATGGGTGACTTAAGCAATTATAAACCAATTTTTAATTATTATATACAAGCTTAAGGCAGAATACAGTTTAACTTTATTGGTATAAGACAATGTTTGTGAAAAGTCAAAATCCCAGAGTACGTATAAATATGGAGTGCAGTAATGATCCCTTTTGTCTGTGAAGAATTCAGTTTAAATCAGGATTTGACAAACAGACTGCGTGTGTCTTTAACAGGATTTGACATCATTAGAGGAGTAGATGGTTCAGCTGTGATGATAATTGTCATCCATAATCTTGTCAAGAAAAGAGTTACTTCAGTGATCAGTTTGCAGAGATTTGTGTGAGAGTCCAATTACCTTGTTTTCCATGTGGACAAATGTCTAATTGTCCATAGAATAAAGGTGACCATAAATCTTTAGCATCGACTCATGTATGTGTGCTAGCAAGTTGACTGGTTGAAAGTCATGGACCTTGAGTGTTGGTGCTTTCTATTTAAACCTTAAAGACTGTTCTCAAAAGAGTAGGATAGTTTCTCTATGAAGAAAATCAGTAATTCAGCACTGTGTGTGGTTTGGAGCTTTAAGGTCTGCCTTCAGAATACAATGTGTTACAGTAACTTTGAGCAGGTATTTTTCTGTTACTCTAAGCTGAATGGAAGTTCTATGGGCTGCTTGTTTTTTATTACCAGATCATATAGATGATGCTGTGTTAGCAAGGGCTGACGTTACAGGGAATACTGGTTGTCTTGACATTCTTCCAAATTTGTTAGAAGTTTTTAGCCGGTGCAGCGGGGGCACAACTGCTGTGATGTGCATAGATGGCCTTAACTGGCTAACAGATGTACTCCAGTATCATTCTCAGGAACTGAACATGTCTTGTACTCTGGTGGTATTCTTAGCTTGAGAAACAGGTAACGTGCAGCGTTCAGTGAGTCGCTGTGCCCAGCACTGCCTTTCCTTTGCAGTGGTTTCAAGGAGGATGAATGCTTTGCTTTCCCATCTCTGTGCCTACTGTTAGCAGGCCAGCGGGCAGGAGGACTTCCAAGCCACTTTCTCAGGTGATGGCACCCAAACCATTAAAACTTCAAAATGACCTGCCAGTTTCAGTTCAGTTTGGGGGGATTTTCCTAGTGAATTCTGGTTCAGTAAGGTGTGTTGCAGTAGGTGTGGCTGGGTGTTACTGCTGTGCTGCCCAACATTGTCTCTGTGTAGAAAACCGCTCCTGTTCTTACTTTCTGGATAAATACACAGGGGCACATTTTGGTGTTAATTTGTTAACCAAGTACAATAATTCCGAGTCTTTTTAAGCATTAACACTGTTCTGAATTGGTTTGGTTTTTTTCTGTGCTTTAAACGCCAACATGGGATAATTTATAAAATTCTATCATCTCTTCTATTTCTCCCATTCTCTTCCTGCAGTAGCCTTCTGCCCTCGCTTACCTTGGCACAGGCAGTGGGCTAGAGGGCTTCTGTACCTGCACAGCAGGACTGGCAGACTTCCTCTGTGCTTCCCCATATATACTGGCAGTGTATGGTATGCATTTCAACGGTAAAATTACAATTTTTTATTCAGAATAAATTCTCTTTTCCATTCTAATATATACATAAGTACAACAAATTCAGCACCTCTTGCTGACCTCAAGGAAACCGAACACAAATTGTTATGTGTATAATGAGTCCTTCCGCAGGAGAGTTCACTCACTGGAGGTACTGCAATATGAAACAGAATATAAGGTACACATTGCACTGAAGTGAACTGATTTCTGTTTTGTCTCCTTAACTTCTTTCAGGGTCACTTTTCCAGGTGGACCACCTACCAATCAAGTTACCTTGGGGAATGGAATATTCAACACTGAAAAAAAGGTGTTATTCATGAAGCAAATATGAATTTGCAACTGCAGATTTGTAACAAAAAAAGGTAAATACAGTGTCACTGAGACATTCACTGCAGATAGGCTCTGGACAGAGACTTTAGAAGTCTCTTGTTTTTTAAAAATATTTTCAGAATCTTGGCAAATCAAGGTCTAGTCCCAGCAAGACAGACACAGCTTGCAGGAGTAAAATTGTGCCCAGACTGGCAAAGTATGGCACAGCACTAAACGCCCTGGCCTTTGAAACTGAGGTCTGAATTTTGCTGCTCGTGGCCATCTCTACATGCATACATCTTTTTCCTTTTTTGATTTTTGTTTCTGTGTTGACTCTGACTCATCCTGGTTACATGCAGACCTGGTCTGCACTTCTGTCCTTTCTGTCCTGCATCTCACACTGCCACTTCACCACTGGCACAGTGTGCTTCACAGGTATTTAGTGTGTTTTCACAGCTGGCCATTGTCCACATTTTGCAGATATGCAACTAAAACCCATGAAAGAATCCGAGCTTATGCTAGAAATTCCATTCTTAACATTCGCTATCCCTGTCTAACATACCAGTCACCTTCCGAGTCTACCATATGTTTGGGTTTCTCAGGTGGCCTGTATCATGTCTGGAAATGTGATTTGGGTGAAATGTGGAGGCTGACTAGGACTTTGTTCAGACAGGAGAGTAGCATTAGCTCTTGCTGGGCACCTGAAAATCTTGCCCGTGGCCGCTGCGCATGCAAAACCCCTCTGTACAGATGTGAGTGCAGTAAATCTGACTGTCCCGCCTGGCCCAGTGTTCCGCTGAATGACACACATCTAAATGGCCATGGTGGGTACATGGAGAAGAATGAGGACACACGAGTGCTGCCCTACTCGGGCATGACCACTGAAAATACAGTCTAGTCCAGTTACAGTGACCTTCACTCAGGTTTAGGCCCCTCATCTATCTTTGAGACTGGGTTTTAGTTTCTGAAGTTGGCGATCCAGATGGCTACGTGTGAGTGTGTACCTAATGATGCAGACAGCATCCAATAGGGCTTCAAAGGCAGAGTGCTCCATTTTTTTTTTTTTTAAATTTCGGTATAATTTTCTCAGCATCACACATTGGGAACTTGTGTTCCAATCTGCCTTCAGGCATTTTGTAAAATCTTCTTGTAACATAAGTAAAAGAATCTGCTTTGACTACAACCTATACTGAAAAATTTAGTAAGACAAGGCACATTTCCCAAAGAACTTTATGGCTTCCTGTGAAAAGGCCTATCAGCTCAGTAATACAGGTTATTAAAATGTTGAGAATTTAGATGCAATATTACAACCGTATACTTTTTGTGAACATTTGTGCTAATTAAATTTGATCTCTCAAAATGTTAATGAATGAAAGAGGTTCGTTTCAAGAGCATGTGAATATTCATTAGTATTTTTGCACCATTCTTCTAGCTCTTCTTTGGTACACAGTTCAAACAACAGGATCTGTACTTGGAAGACACTAATTAGCGTATTTTGAAGCCGCTGGATAAATTACACACTTCTTTACATGCTGAAGTAAAATAGTTTCAGAATAACTCTAGACATTCTGGCGATGTTTATAACAGATCTCAGTTTTAATATATTAGTTTTTATAACAGTGGCAGAACACTAAGAAACTGCCCTTTTTTTGTGGCTTGGTGAATTTGTTCCAAATATATTTTTGCCTACAGAAATGTCTGCTATGGATAGTGTCAAAGTGTCAGAGAAATGTGAGAAGTTTTCTGATATCTAGAAAAAACTAAATGACTTTGACAGGGAAGCATGTCCTGCCAACATGATTATAGCTACAGTAGTCATCAGTTCAGTTCACTTTGTCCATCTTTTACTTTAGGCTTGATGAGCTATAGATTCTATACCTTGTCCTCTCTGGAACAAATACCTAGACAAGGATGTTCTAGCCAAGGCACTTTTAGCAATTCCATAGGGGAAGAAATGCTTAAGGTACTGTTTGATAGCTCAATGATTCTGTAAACAGCAAGTGAAACAGGCGTACAGGTGATATTTCCTCTTTTTTAAATTGGTTTTGTTTTTCCCTTAAGTAACCTGTTTTTTCATAAGTCCCATAGAAGTCAGTGGAAACTGCAGGTGCATGTACTTGCAGAATTTTGGGTGCTTGGTTTTTGTTCTTTTTTCTTCAGATTAGGGATAAATCACAAATGATCCTGATTTTCACTGTCTACACTGTTGTTTTTATGTAGAGAATTTCATTCATTAGGCTGTCAGGTTTCAGTTCAGTAGGAGGTTAATGTTAGTATGTCCCAAGGATCTGTACTGTAGTTAGTATTTAATACATTCATTAATTATCCAGAAAGGCAGAAATGAGGGGTAGAACAAAAAAAATGAGGTCAGCAGGATTTGCAGATGACAAAATTATTTAGTGTAAGCCTTTGTAAGAGAAGGCTGGGATGAACTTCATGGAAACAGAACTAGACAAATTGGCAGTTCTGCTTGATGAAATTCAGACATTGACAAATGCAGAGCAGAGCACGTTAGAATGAAAAATCTGAACTGCTTGGACACATGGCCCTGTTCTAACTTACTGCTGAAGTGCTAAGGGAAGAAGAGCACCCAGCACAATTAAAAACTCTTCTCAATGCCCAGAAGCAGTCAAAATCTAAATAAGCTGTTGTAATACAAAAAAAACTCATAGAAAAGACCCGTAATACAGTGGAAAAATATTAGTTCGAGTTTTACTTTAAACTTCACAATAAGCTAGGGTCATTCCATCTACATGAGATATGATAGGAGAGGGCTGTGTCTCTAATAATTCCTAAATCCACCTTCAAGTCTATTTTGTTTCTGATGCAAGAAGCCAGAAGCCCATTGGTGTAACACATGCTGGCTTGGGTAGGAATCTGTGAAGATAGTTTGCCACCTTTGCTTTTCATTATCAAGCTCAGTGTCATTTGGTGATACTCTCTTGAATGTACTTCTGTCGATTTGTCAAGAGAAGATCTGCTCTCTACAAGATGTCATCAGTCTACTTCTATTCGTTTATGATCACCCTGCACACATCGACATCAATCTTCCATTTTATTTCTCCTAACTAGCTGGCATCTTGATGACACCGTTTTTTATGTTCTTTAGAAGTGTTTCGTCTTGGGATCCTGGAGACACATTTGTATTCTCCTTTTTACCCATTTGCTTTTCTTATTGGTTTTGGTTCCTTCTGAGTAAGTTCTCACTATCTCAGATTCTCTGCATAACAATCACACTAATCGGGGGATAAAGAGACAGAAAGGTCAACTTACAAGTTCCTTGGCATTACACATGCTGAGGTGAGAGTCAAGGTTAGTTACACTGTGAGCAACAGTAATCCTACAAGACTAAACATTTTTGTTAGATGAACTCTGCTCCAGCATGAAATTGCAATTTTTAACTTTTTCTCCAGTGGAATTGCCAAACGGTCCTTTGTAGTTGTGGTGGTAACCCAGAACCGAAACCACAGAAGGGTGTTTGTCAACAGGTTTTCATGCAGTTTTTGCTCATTTTAGTAACAGTGGACCAACATTTTTTCTTTCTTTTCTCATGTAAGAGATTTGCAATAAGTTGTGTGAAACACATTAATATAATTAGAAGAATCTCCATATATCCCAATATTGTCTTATTTCACAATCATGGAGTTTTAATTAAAATTTGTAAAATTCTTTAAGCATTTCAGCTGAAGAGCCCTCCAAAGTGCCACGCTCTGTTATATAACTAAGTATCTGACATAATTCATAGCAAGAGGAAAAAAGATTTAAAGCAACTCTGCAGCATGTAGTTTCTCCTTGTGAATTATTTTCCCCGTATTTTTACACAATAGTGTAAATTAATTACAGATGTGCCAGTTTTAGCTCTGTGTTTATCAAATGAAATTACACCGAGATTCCCAATAGCAAGTTTTATGAAGGCCTACAGTTTTGGAAATATTTAAGTTGATGAAAAATCAATTTTTCACTTATTAGTTCTCATTTCACAAACAGAATCTTCTTTGTTCATAACTGACTGCTGCAACAGCTTTGAGCCTTTGATTATTACCAATTATTTGACAATTTGTGCCTTCTGGCTCTAATTCATAGGGCAGGATGAAGGAAAAGGATAGTGAATTATTCGCTAACATTTGGCTTAATTACAATCAGATGACCCTTTCAAATTGAAAAGCACTTGGTGAAAAGCAGAAGACAAATAAGATTTTTTCTGTATAAATAATGAATAGCCTTAATTTTTAAATTTAAAACAACCCCCCAAAATACCCTACACTATCTATTCCATAGCTTTGTAATCAGATGTACTTTGGTTTTGTGAGTTCAGAACACATTCTGTTTGACCTCCGTGGAGTTTTCTTTCACATCTGATCTTGCAGCTGCTTAGCTTTAGGGACTGTAATTCTATTCCACTAAAAAAATTATGCTGAAAGCTCCATAAGGATTTTTCCTTCCAATTTACACCTGAGCTAAACAGATGAGTTATATTGCAGGACTATGTGTGTGTGCAAGTGCTAGATTTGCAAAAACCAACATTTGCTTCACAATTCAAATACTAAGCAGTACCGCAGTCACTTAACTGTGCTCTTCTTAATCCTGGATCTTCTTGTAAAGGACAAGAAGACGTCGTTGTTTATAATGTGGGACTGATATTCTGGATGGCGATCCGTGGGGAGGACTTGCTATTTCGCCTCGGGTTTGTATCATACCAAAATACCTGCAGACTTTCACTCCTCACTAGATACCGGAGGCAGTCCTGAGAGTGACCTGTGGCCCTTTGTTAGACGAAGGTAAGGTGAGTACTTCATGCTAAACCAGAGCATTTTCCTGTTGCAGTGCATCTCCATTGCTCTTTCACCATATGTTTCTTGTTGTCTAAAAACAACTGACTAAATATTTTTGTTCTTCAGGTGCCTGTTCCAGTATCACTTTTCTTTCTAAAATATACTGATTTTGATCCAGACGGTAACCAGAGATGCATATAGTTTCACACCTCACCCGACTCCTGTTTTTCCTGTTTGGTTCTATCTTTCTTTGTTTCTTTTACCCTCACATAACCCATTTTGCGATGTATTTCTTTTGTCACCTGCCCCAGTATGTATCTTACACTTGATTTCCTCTGTAGCACTCCCAGCTCTTTTAGACTGCTCTTCTGGCATTTTCCAGTTGTAGCAATTTTGTGCAGCCCATCCATCTACTCTTACTAAATGAACAGATTTTTTTCCCTTTCCTCATTCTTTCCTATACAAATATCATTACCCTTTTTCAATTCAGTTTACCTTCTCTCTCTCCAGTTTGGTAGCAGATTTAAACTTTGATTTATTCTGTATAGCTTCATAGATGTCTTCACCTTGCAGATATAACAAGTCTGTTTTTCTCAAAATAAAGAAAAATTTACAGATCTCATATTGCTTTCACTTTTTCCTTCTCTGACAGCTCCTTGGTTCTGCCTCTCTCCTGTTTTCACATTTGGTCCTCCTTTAGTGTCCACCAGTTCAATACAGAAAAGTGCTTTCTGCATTTGTGAGCTCTCGGATCCCCTTCTGAGCCATCACTTGATCTGTTCAGTTTTCGTTCTGTTCTGTAGTGCTTTAGCTCTCAAATCTTCCTTTTGCACATAGCTCTAGTTCCTTGCTGGGTTTTACTGGTTTCCTTATGTATTTCCTCATTCTTACCGTCTGTCACCGAGCAGCCGCTTTGTTGCTTTCTGATGCCTGCAAAGTCCTCGCTGGACCGCGGGTGGAACGGCTTCTGAGCCACTCTGAGTCTCCAGGTTTTGTTTCCATGGCTGTGTAAACGTCTCCAGGGAGAAAGGAGGAGCTGAGGGGTTTGGACTTGTTTGGGTTTTGACCTTGGGGAGGGTATGACCTGAGATGTCAGGTCTCATTTGGTGGAGCAGAGCTTTTTGGAAAGCAGAGGCCCCTAAGAGAAATGGAAGCTGGCGATAGACGAGAATACTTCTAAGACGTGCCTTCTCAAAATTTTTTCTGCCATTTGAGAAGGAGCAGTGTTAATTGCTGAGAAAAATGAGTTGCTGTAGCTTGTTGGGTGCTATGTAGGGAGAGAAACAAAATGTAGGGATGGGGAAAAAAGGGTGTAATGATTCTCCTGGTCACAAGTAGAGGCGAAAGGCAAAGTGCCGTTTGTCTGTGCAACCAGTGGCTCAGGTGCCTGATGGAGAAAAGGTTTCTGTAGCTCAAGCCTTTGTTTTCTGAACTGAGGGCAGGGTTTCTTGTCTCTGTGATCTTGTTGGCTTAGGTGTGAATGGCATGCTTGACCAAGCTTGAAATCCCAAGCTACTGGAAATGCCAAAAGTGAAGGCATTGAGCCTGGATAATTCCTCTCTTCAAGGTTCATGAGTCCAGTCTTCAGTCTGACAGTTGTAGGTGTCATTCATATTTTAAAATCTTGCCACAGGGTTAATTCTACTCAAAATTATGCCTCCTCAGAGTGCTATGAGTGATAGTTTCTTGGTGCTTGAGGCTATAGCCAGAAAACTTGAGGTGTAGCAGGTAAGTCTCCCTTTGTTTGTAAGTGGGAACAGTGTCAGGCTGTCATTGTCACTTGATGTATTTTCTTTCTTGGTAACAGGCAGATGCTGGAATAAGCCCGCGTGTTTTCCCCTCAGCTCGTCCAGGCTCAGCCACTAAAGATGCTGGAGCAGGGATGAGGCGGTCAGGCTCCTGTGAACGGTGACTGCTTCCAGTCCTTGTGTGGTACCATGTCTGCTGCCTCCCGCCATGGTTCCCAAGGGACACACGGCTCATTCTGTAGTGCTGTTACTTCCTTTAAGGATCTGTTCCTAAGATAATTCTTCAGTTCCCTTTCTCTTATTTTTCAGTTATTATTCCTTATTCCCATTGTTCTTTTACAGGGCTGTGTCAAACTATACAAAACCCATTACTGTTGTATGGTTTTACAAAATATTTTTTCAGCTACATTTGAATTTTATTCTTTCCTTCTACCATTTGTTTGTGGTCTAATTTTTTTTAATGGCAGGGTAATATTTCTTGATGTATTTACAGTCCTCCTCTAACCAGTCAGAGTAGCGCATATTCATTTTGTTGTAACGCTTTTGCTCTGCTTCCTTAACTTTTTTGTTTTCAATTGCATTTTAATCCCTTTCCCTTTGTCCCGCTTTTGATGTTATTTAAATTTTGAGCTGTCCGTTGTAAACAGTTGTCTATTATGTTGTTAGTCTTTTGTTTTTGAGGAGCTGTAATGGATTATTTATGCCTCCTATGTATCTCTGGGACTCTCTGCTTCTACTTTTTCCACAGAAGTAGATTTTAATTCTGTTTTCACTTATTTCTGAATTATTTTCCCCACATTTACTTGAAATCCAAGAGGCTCAAAGTCTTCTGTTGTATGGGTTCAATGACAGTACAGTATCTCTTGGTCAGCAAGCTTTGTTACTTTTTAATTCCATACCTTTCTCTATTAGTAAGAGGTTATTTAGAATTTATTTTCCTTTTTATGGATTTACCATACTTATATTCTGCAACTCCCCCTTCAGCCATAGATTCTTTCAGTATTAGCCTTTTTATTAAAGAAACTGAAAGCTTAGAATTCAGCTAGTGGTTGTGAACATGTAAACTCTGATTTGAATTATTGGTTCTTCTGTAGGTTTGTGAAATCTTGGATCAAATTGCTAAACTTGTCAGAGGGTGCTATGCAAGTTGAGCACAAACTAAAGCACTTTAAATTCAGACGATCTTTCTTAGTCTCAATTCCTCACCTGTAAAATAGGGTGAGTATTTCTAAACTTTGTAGTCAGTTTAGACTTTATGGCTTTTAAGC
The DNA here is from genome assembly GCF_047716275.1 of Strix uralensis. Taxonomy (NCBI): domain Eukaryota; kingdom Metazoa; phylum Chordata; class Aves; order Strigiformes; family Strigidae; genus Strix; species Strix uralensis. Next base: position 1,529,690 of record NC_134005.1, on the reverse strand, counting down.
AGGAATTCTTCTAGGAATGTACACTAAATTTATACATCTGTTGTGTCCTCTAAACCAATTCAAGGATTTTTGATTTGCTGTTTTTCCCTTTCTTTTTTTAATGATTGTGCATGTAAATCTGCTAACAGGACTTTTAAGTGGTTTTTTTCTTTGCCTTGTAAAATGTAGGGCTTAATCCGTTATCAAGCATTCAGTACATATTTGTAAACCACAGGCTAGAACTAAAATACTGTATTTGTATCACTACTCTTTTTTTAACTGTTGTAAATTCACAGGGAATTGTGAAGAGAGGTGAAGTTGTGTTCGAGGCTGCCAGAAGCCGCAGAATCCCAATCCTGATGGGAACACCTGGAGGTGACCAGAAGAGGACAGTGCGGATTGTTGCCGATTCCATCCCCGACTTGCCTGACCTGGGGCTTATTGACAAGGAGCTGGCAACCAGTGGAGCTGGAAATCCCAAGGTAGAACAGATGATTAGAGACTCTACTAAAGCCTTAAGCAACTTGTCACTGCAATGACAACTTACTGCATTTTAGGAAGCAGCTTCCTGGTTTAGGAGCAGGAAGTCTCCACATCATTATCAGGGTTAATATAACATATTTAAAAAGGACTCAACGTGCCAGTAAAATAACAGAGTAGAGATAATATGCAGTTACAGAATAATTGTGTCTAATTTCTGAAGCTATCTTGAGCAAAGGCAACAAGTCCTTCTAAGGTATTTGAGACATACACTCAGGGGTACTGTCTTTCAGTTTATAATATTACTGTAGAAAACTCTGATTGCTTCTCTTATTGTTATGGGTTGTCTGTTATGTTGAAAGAACTACGTAGCTGGTATCCAAAGACTGTCCCAGACCTATTTCAGATGATGCAGTTCAGACTGTGGTGGGAGAAAGGACTAAACTACTGGCATTTTTTTTAGATACTGCATTTTATTTATTGCTTTTTTTATTGCAATATTGTTATAAAATGGGTTCTCTGCGGGCTTCAACTGTCAATTCAATACTAAAGTTCAGTGCAATACTATAAAAAACAGTTCAGTTGGTAGGCTTTTTAAGCCATAGCCTATTAGAATGAAAGTTCATTAATTTATACTTTATTCCTGTTGTTGATAGTGACTTAAATCCTGCTTATAAACACCTTGAGAAATAAAATATGAACTGCCTTTGGCTCCATATGCAAATGAGCCATAAGGGCTCAGCATTAACAGTCTAGTTTTTGCCTCCTGCATATAAAAGGCAATAGTTACTATGCATTGTAAATCACAGAGTAAAGAAACTACAATAAAACAAAAACTAATTTTACAGTTCTGCGAATTGCCTGCAGAAAACCTGTAGAACTATAGGGTATCTTTTATTATTGCCAGCTTGTCATGTATAAAACAGGGAAGAGTAAATTTTGATTTTTTTTTTTTTTTATCCCCAACTAGTGCTGTGTTTTTCACTTGCTTGAAGAGTAACGGTACTCATAGTTGCAGTCATAGTTTGTAACCAAATTGTTCATATTTAGAGATAAAAATACAGTGGAATTTCTACATTAAGTTAATGTGCTAACTTTATATAGGAGCTTCTAGGAGGACTTCGGAACAAAATAGTGTATTCAAAAGCAAATTCAGTACACTAACTGTAAAGTTTGGGTTTATTTAAGCTGGTATATTTTGCATTAGGTACTGTTTGTAGCATTGGGTTGTAAACGTACTAAACTGTATATTTTTCAAGAGCTTTTTTAAATTCCAAGTATTCACTGGTTTGTAGTGTAAGTTTCACGTCATATTTAGGTTTGGGCCTTTCTATGAAGGAGCACCAGTATTTTCCTTGCAGTAGAATTGGTGTGTAAGCTGTTTAAGGAATGTTTAATTCTAATTAGAATACTTACCTCACTTAGTGTTCATTTTTAGATTGGGCTTTGTTAATTGTAAGAACTTGCATAATTGCTATAAATATCTGCTTTAAAACAGATTTGACATATTGCACGAATCTTGAGTTGTAACACTGTTATTGAAAAGCACTTTTAAATTTCTTACTAGAAGGACCATCAGAGTACAACTAATGTTGAGATTTATTTTTTCTATACTGTCTGATGTTACTGAAAGATGTTGTTATTCTTTCATATATTTTTTATAAAATTATAAATTACATTTCTATAAACTAAAACCCTGTCATAGTACCATATGGTCTTTTCCAAAACATTTTCTGTTTGTGTTAACATGTTTATATTATTTTCCCTTGGTGGAGATTAAAATGATGTTGAACAATGCTGACTGACTTTCACTTTCTTTTCACTTCCCGTGTATCTTGGCTGTCAAAAACTTCAAATGGAACAGTTCATTGGAAAGACAAGGAGATGTGTTTTTCATAGTTAATGTAACTGATACTGCAGTGAGTCTTAAGGGTGAGTAGTACAAGGTTTGTCAACGGCGAATGACTTCTCTAAGAGTTAATGTGTTGACCTCTTAAGGTGAGCTTGGAAGTTCTGTATCCAAATACTTTTTAAGATGTCATTGTAAGGGGTTAAAGTCACTTTATAATTCCAAGTTATGTGCCATTACCTATGTTGTTGAAAGTCCTGTTTTAAGTATTTTATTGTTACAGGTGTTAAACTGTAAACTAAGTGTCTGTTAAGGCTGCTGTAGTTTGTTAGAGGTCTTTTATAAATCAGCATCTCAGAGAACCAAACGTTTGCAGCAGAGCCTGCTAGTTTTCAGACTCACCTGTAAAATTTGTGATTGTTAAGCAACAGCCACACTGACTGCATTTTCAGTGTTCATTGTAAAGTTAGAATTGGTAAACAGGTAACTCCTCCTTCGTACTTTTCAAAAATTTTGATTTAGTGTCATATTTGACTTGGTTGTTAAAACCAAAATATTAATTTCTATACATTAACAAACTGGTCCAAGATAAATGTGTACTATGTTTCAAAAAGAAGTGGTGAAACCATTTCTAAGTTGAATTTAGACCACAGATATTGTACGATTCACAGTTCAGCTTTATTGAGATTGCATGGCTGTAAAAGGAAGGAAATTGATGTAACATGTCCTTGGATCCATTTATGTTTAAGGGGAAAAAACCCCAGTTATTCTTTCTTAAGATGGAATAAATCAGTGATCATTAGGCAAAGTTCACTGAAAATTTCATCATGGAAACCTTGCCTTGACCTACCACCATCAAAATTTTTAGCTTTGACAAAAACTTTTGTGGAACACGAAGACCTATGAAAGTCTCCTAGGAGAATGCCATATAGCCACAAACTTTATGGGGGAAAAGGGTTTTGGTTTTTTTTTTAATTGCAGTGGTAACTATAAAATCCTCCCATAATAGGAAGGAGTGTTTCAGAACTGATGCCCTAACTTACAACCAAAAAATTATCTCGAGGAAAGATCTAGTAGGTCTTGTCTTTCATAATAAGGCATTAGTTTGACTCAAATTACTTAGAAAACAGAGAGGATTGTTCAATAGCTTATAGTTAATGTATGAACATGCATTTCTTGCTAGTCATCCATGAGTGAAATTTATTTTAAAAATAAACTGAAAAGTTGGTGTTTTCGTCTATTTGATTTGACAGTTGGCGCATCGAGCTCCAGCCCCCCTTGCCTCTCTGACAGCTGACACGCAGTGTAGAGCTTGGCACTGGAAACACTGGGTGTTGTGCTTACACTGGCTAAATCCTAGCTTTAGATGGTAATATCGATCTCTTTCATGCTGAAGGTATGATTTTTTGTTTGTTTGTTTGTTTGACGTTGGTGTTTTCATTGTGAAGTCCCAGACTTGTATCATGAATACAAGGAAGAATTTGAGTCACAGATATGATTTAAAAAAAAAAAAATATGAAAACTAATTGGTAGACAGCTTATTGGGGGGGGACAGGTAGTTTTTATGTTTGGTGATTAATAAATGTCCATGCTGCCAGGTTCCTTCCTCCTTGCTGTTCCTTGCAGCTTGAGGAAGCTAATGATGCTGAAACTGTTCCCTGATACCTTCTGGTCCTGCCGCTGGAGTACGTTGTTCAGCAGTGTTCTGCCGCCTCTTACGCATACACCAAGGACACAATTATTTTCAGTGCTGGCTGCGTATGGCTTTTGTGGACTGTGAAGTGACACTTAGGAATTTCTTGTACTTTTACAAATTGTACTGTATAATTGTGTCCTGCATGCAGCGTAGCCACTTTGGGGAGAACACTCTCTGACAAATCCAGAAGCTATGAAGTTAGTAATCTTGGATCTAGACTTTGCTCACACGGTGCTGCCAGGAGCTGAAGGAGCTTGCCGAGTTCAGGAAGCTTCAGGGTCTAGGATCTTGGTGCTGCGTGCTATGCCAGTTCTTGAATAATTGAAAACATTATTTCAAGGAAACTGCAATCCGTTGATGAAGAAGAAAGTTCACTTGCTGTCTTTGCCCAGTGGAAGATGATCTTCCTTATACCCCCTGGTTGATTCTGAAATGCAGAGCGTATCAGAAGCAATAATAAAGGGCATCATCCCAAGTGATGCTGTGTCCTGAACTTGTCTTGGATTTAGCACGGGTTGTGTATTCCACAGCCATTCTAGAGGCAAGCTTGCAAATTGTTCAGTATGTGTCAGCTGTTAGCTTAGAGTTTAAATAGGTGTGATTTTCAGGTTTTTAGTCTTTCCTTGATCCCGACACTTTTGGTGATCCCTTGGATTTCCCATCCACTGCTCATCTAATTTTTCCTTCTTTATCTTATCCTTTTCCAGGCCACTTTGCACAGCCAGTCACTTTTTACCAAAGATCAGTAGAATTAATTCCTTCTTAAAAGAGACGATGTTTTGGTAAGCTGTATGAAGCATATTTCCTATTGCTAGGCCTGATTCTCTCCTAGGCTTACCATGGCAGTGGGAACAGGAGGTTTGTTTTGCTCAGTACCTCAGTACAAGTATGGTACCGACCTGTAGATGATCCTTAGAACAAAGCACATAACTCCTGCCCTACTTTATACAGCCTTCTGAATGTGCAAAAATGCTGTGTTCTGCACATAGTACTGACTTCCTGAAACTAAATTCAGAATATTGTGGCAAGACAGAAATGCTGTTTTGATAGAAAAGATTGAATAAGGCATAGGAAATTATTGGGGTGGGGCTGTGGTTCTGATTTACCAGCCTGGTGCAGTTCTGACCTCCTTCCCAACAGCATACCTGAGATTAAACTTCTGGTTGTAGATGAATTAAGTACAAAAATTGTGAAAAGGCTGCCAGTAATGTTAGGCACATCTTGTGTTACCAGTCCTGTGGTATTATGTTTTTCCAGTGCAGTGGTCTGTGGAGCCATGACACACTTCCGTAAATCATTTCTTCCTTCCTAAGTAACAGCATGGGTAATCAGTTAAACAGTTTGTTGTCAGATATAAGGCTAGTTATGTATTTTACTAACAAGATCCAAACTCTTTTTTGCAGTTGAGAGTAGACATCCTTTGAGCTTGACTGGAACTGATTATCTTTATTCTGGAAATGCATGTTTGATTTGTGCTTTTTAAAAAAAGGAAAAAAATTCAAGGCCAACCTAAAATACTGCATCTTGTCTTTATAGTGTCCTAAATCTAGTCCTTAGTAGAGTTATAACAGATTGCAGTGCTTTGCAAGAGCAAAGAGATGTCTCCTTCCTTTCGCTTTTGACACCTAAGAAGGATTGTAATTAATCCTGTTAGCCAAAAGCTTGTCATTTGTTCGGGGTCATTTTTGCCTTTGTATTTGCTACAGGAGCAGAAGAGGGCAAAACAGACTTAGGGTCTATTTAGGTCTATAGCAGAGGTGAAACAAGGAAACTGAAAATTTCCTAAACAAAAAGCTGCAGCCCTCTCTCTACTTTCCTTGCATTGGAGCCACAGCCAGCAAGAGCCTCTTTGGGTTTTTTGTACGAATCAAGTAGAATCTTTCCTGGTATATGTAAGTATCAGCATATTTATTTGCTTCTTCCATATATTGTATGCTGGCTTCTGTCTCCTCATTCTTTACTAATCTGTCCTGTGACAACCATCCACCAAAAGTGTCATCAAGAGCATTCTGCTTCTTTGTGGTGGTGACCAGCAGTTTTTCTGTGTGGACAGTGTTCTCCAGCTGTGGCACAGCTTCCTGCTGACTGATTTTTACTTTATAGAAGCCTCCAGCTACTTAAAAATTATCAGCGTAGGGGCTTAGTGGAATTTGGGCTTACTTGTTTTGGTCTGTGGCTGCGTTAGAGTTTGGATCTTGTTTAGAATATGAGATTTTCAGAAGTGGATGTGCCAAGACAGGCTCTGCATGTGCACCTGAGGATCTGAGTAAGTGGCAGGTGTACACAGCAACTTCTGTTGACAATTGTTTGTGTTTTATGACAAGCAGCTCAGTAGGGTCCCAGATCAGAAAGAGATGTTTGATTTCAGCCTGAGTAATTCATAAGATCTTGTTCAAGAATGGAAACAGAATCAGATTTTAATTTGATTCCTTTAAAAGTCAAAGCAAGCTGACAAGTATCAGAAGTAGGTGGGGGTGTTTTGTGAGACATCCGCTAGCATGGACCACCAAAACTTGTGTGTCTGATGGTTCTTAAGCTCAAGATACTGATTTTCTTGTCACACTATTGTAAATTAGATGAGTCAGTCCTTGCCAAGACTCCATCCATGATAATCACAGAAGTGCGGATTAGTGGAAAGCAGAGGGGGTAGGCGTTAGCTGCCGGTGACGTGGTGCAGCTGCTGTAACCGTTCTCTGTTTTGTGATAGCCCTGTTCTGGCTTAGCAGAGGAAGTGATGGAAGATGCAGCCCTGCTTGTTGCTTTGTGGTCATAAGCAAGAGGGTGAAGTTCTGAAGCAGGTAAGTGGTTCTAAGGATTCTAATTCCTATTTATTTTCTTCTTTCATAACAGTTAAAGTGTAGTTATTTAACATTCAGGTGCTCTTAAAAAAAAAAAAAAAAAGTTGATTCATACAGATACTGTCAGAAGAGTTTTAAATGGCGTCAGAAACAATAGCCACAGCTCAGCTTCCATCTAGCAGAGATCTTGAGCCCAGGCTGTGGCTTGGGTGTGCTAAAGAGTGTTGTAAACTGCCCGGCTGCCAGAGGCAGCTCCAGCTGCAGCCCATGAGAAAGGCTGGTTGGTAACACCTCTGAACACCAGGCACCCAGTTCTGATCTCCGGGACACCTTGTGTCAGTTTTCAGGTCGCCCTGTGAGATCACACAATGCACTGCTTATTGCCATCCATATCTCCTGATTGACTTTAGTAGAATTTCCTAAAATACTGTTAGAAGTGCTTAGACTACTGCAAGTTGCAAACAGAAATATTGATGAAATTAACCTTTTCTGGATGAATTGTTTCAGCTTCATGGTATGCTGTCTCTGAAATTAATTCTGAGCTTAATTTGCTTTATCTTGGCCGCTGTTTCTCAAAGTTGCCTTTTGTTAACTAAAAAAAACCAAACAAAAAACAACCACCATAACAAAAAAAACAACACAAAAAAACAAAACCCAAAACTTTTGGGAAACTTTCTATGAGCGGTGTTAAACGAATCACAGGAACTACGAGAAAATGCTTTAAGGATTTTTACTTGGGCATGCAATTAAACAATACACTTAAAGCTATTGATACCATGTTAGGATCGGACAACAAAATTCTACAAACACAAATTAGCTCAAAGAAATATCCTGTGATGAGATCATGAAGCTGGACTAGAGCTTGATATCATACTACTGAACAGAATTGGCAACCAATAAGTATTGAAAATCAAAGAATTATTTTAGATGGTAAAAATGAGACTGTATAAAAGCAAAGAAGTCTTGGCTTTTTTTTTTTTTTTGAGGAGAAAAGCCAAACTTGGGCTTTCCTTCTTTCTAGTATGCAGTATCATCAGCTCTGTAAATGATGCTACTCTTCTGTCTCTCTCTTCTGTTACTGTTCCTAGATGTAAGCATGGTGTCACAAAGATGCAGTCTTAAAATGGAAGCCATAGTAAAACACAGCTGTATTTTCATCTCTGGAGGGAAAAATCACACAGGGTTTGCTTCCTAGGTGATTCCCTCCTATTTCTCCTTTTATGTTTACTGACTTTTAAACACATCAAGTAGTAAGACAGCAAAGTAACTCTTCACTGTAACTCAAATAAATAATAGACACAGATAAACAGACCAGTGTATCTCTCAGGCCAACTTTCCTTGTGATTTCTATTTACTGCTGGTAGTGTTAGAAAGCTTTAAGAGTTCCCAGTTAAGAGTTACGTTTTCAATGCTATTAGCAAGTTGGAAACACCTGGAGTGTTAGCTCTTTCACTGATCTATAGAATAGATGCACGTCTTACCCAATCCAGAATTAAGCACAGTTTTTACAAACAAAGCAGTAAAAACTCTTATTGTGACAGAAGAATAAGTACAGTGTGCTGTGGCTAGATGACAAGGCAAGAGAAGTCTTTTGTGTTTTTTCTAGCCTGCGTTCAGTTACTCTTTAGGGAGTTGGATATTGAAGCAAAATGGGAGGGATAGAGCTGTAGAGGTTCTGTGGTCCATCAAAGTTTCCCACTGTTCATTGTGATTAGATACAAGACTATATGCTGATAAAGTAATTTGAAAACTGCCAAGTCCTGTATCTGTGACTGTGAATACAACCCTGTGTAGCTCCTGATGCTTCATCAGCTGTGTCTGCTGCTAGGCGCAATTTTCCCTAAACTGTCATAAAAATCCAGAAAGTTACTAAATGTTCTATAGTCTAGTTTCATTCAGTTAATAAAAATTTGAAGTGTATTTCTTTGCTGGTTGACTAGAAAAACTAGTTCAAAGAAAGATATGCTGTGGAAAAAACTGTCTAAAGAAAGATGACATTTTTCTGAATGTGCAGTTTGCTAGGCCGTAAGACAAGGACGAAGAGTGAAGCTTGATTTAATGCTATTTAAAAACTCTCCAGAATTGTTGCTTTCTCACAGAAGCTGTGTGTCAGTAGCAGTTCCAGCATGCTGTCTGTAGGTCCTGAGGCTCCCTGCATGGCTGTACAGACAGACTTGATCAGTAATGAAGTTACAGTACATTTCCTGCAGTGCTGCACCAGGAGATAACTTCTGCTAAATTTTACATGACAGACAGTGTCAGTCTCACTGCCCCACTCCATATGCAAAGGATCCTTGTGACTTAGTCACAACAGCAGCCTATTTCATATAGATCAGTTTTTCCTGTATCCATTTGTGCATGTTATGCCACTCATGGAATTTGAGTTCTGTGATATCTTAAATAATGGTCAGAATGGAACAGCCGTAAGATGAGTCTCCTACTGGACTGATACATCAGGCCACCTCACTGGGTGTTTTGTGAATTAATCTGTTTGTATACAGCATTTCTAGACAGCTGTTCTCTTACAGGCCAGCAAGCAGTGTAGCAATCACTCTGCTGCTAAATCTCGTTGAATAATGTTGAGTGTAGCAAACATACATCAAGGTTGTAATCTCATATGTTAGTGTAAATTGAAAATTGAGTACACTGCAGTATGAAAATAATGATGGTTATTAACAACTGTTCAAACACTGACAGTAATTTAAGAAATAGTGAACTGTCTGAACTAGCAATTAAGATGTTTTCTTGGATTTGCAAAGAGAAAGGCTAGGTAGCCTCATTTTATAGAAATTCTTGGTTATAGAGGAAGAGGTAGCACAAATAATCATTGTTAGCCTTTTCATTTCAGTGCTGCTTGTTTCACGTGTGCAAATTCATGTTCATTCTGTCTGCTCATGGAAATGTTGTTTGTACAGACCAAGTGCATATACAAAGCAGGAATGTGAAAGGTGAGAGTTGCACTATGGATGTGTGGCCTTCCACGCCAGCACACTGACTGAATTAAAGGGTTCCATGTCGGGAAGTTGGGAAGTCGTCCCTCGTGAATCAGATAACTGCATCTCCTCCAAGAGCTGCTTTTTCTCCGGTACCTTGTGCATCACATACCTGCAGATTGGGAGGAGGCAGTTTGCTGGGTTAAGTTTCGGAACTGGCTCTGTTAAGTCGCTGTGAATCACTGAGGTGTCTAAGAGTGAATTCAGCCTTGATCAGGTGGTGTTCTAGCCACGAGGATACAGGATAGTCTGGAAGTGTTCATCAGTCAGTTCCTGTGCAGTGTCAATGCTGGTGTGTGTTGTATAAAAACTGTTTTTATCTGCCACATGTCTCACTGGTTTTCAGCAGCCCGCTCCGTGATGAATAGTCATACTAGTTTCTGCTCCCCTTAAATACAAGCTATCCCAAATACCCCTTTTCTGTGGAATATCTGGTATTGTTATATTAATAATAGAGATGCAAAGAACTTCATGGAACTTAAAAAAAGAGTAAAAATAGTAGAGTTGTCTAAAGGTGAATGAATGTTGTAGTCCAGAGGTATGAACCCCAGTAAACACCACTGGTGGGGTCTGTATCTGGAAGGTAAACTGGCACATTTTTCACTTCCTAGGAAGCATTTCTGTGCTTTAGTCAGAAAGCATCTATGCATTTTCCCTGCTGAATGCTGCCAGCAAGCACTATTTCACTTACAAATATATGATAGCTTTATTAATTTCTGTTTTGGTAATTGCAGTGAATTCTTTCCTTGTATGCTGAACAGCTTTTCTGTTGTTTTGAGAATCATTTTAGTGCAAAGGTCTTTTGAGGCCTGAGTTTGGCTGAAAGCAGCCAGATGGGAAACATATTTTGACTGACAGCTGCCTGAGATTTGTAGCCTTAAAGCTTCTGGTAAAAACAGGGGGAGCTTAGAACACATTGGCAATTGGAAAAAGGGAATGTCAAGGATGTGTAGCTAATAATTGTCTGTGTATGGAAATATATGGAGCTTGATCACTTTTATACAGCTGGAAGCCCTGATTATATAAGTAATGATAAATGTAAATTGGTTTGTGTTCATTTTATTAGGAGAGCAATTAGGTTTGTCTTTAAAACTTGCTATAGGACTGCATCAAACTCTTCTGTGTCAGACCAGGCAGGAGGTGATTTTTGCTGATTTCATTGCAGGTTTACCTCTAGTTACACCTCTCAGGCCTGTCTGCACATGCAGACAGTTATTTGTGTTTTGGGACTGGAGCTGGCTCCTCTCTCTGGGGATGTTGCTCACAGCCTGGGCTAGCGCAGCTCCCCAGCTGCTAATGCAGCCTGTGCAGTTTAAATAATATTTAGTGCCGTATCTGCTCCCGTGTAAGTGCAGCTAATGCAAGGGAAGTTAACTTGAGTGCAGCAAACACAAGTTAAATCTGTGATGAAAAGAACCTTAAATGGGTGTTTTCAGTAGGTTCTGCATGTGTTCACAAAATTTAAAAAAAACAACCAACCAATAAAATCTCCCCCCCAACACCAACGGGCAGGTCGCCCAGGTCAGCCCCGTGTAACGGTTGAGCTGTACAAGGCCAAGGTGCCGCCCCCGAAGCCCAGGGCTGGCCCTCTCGGTTAAAAGGCTCTTGCCCTTCATGCTCTCATCAAAGCGGCTTCGTTTCCTTTTGGTGATCTATTTTCTGTGTAACAAAACGTGGTTTTGGTCCCTCTTTGAGTCAAGGCAATGTGTAATTCTCTTGGCCACGGTCCTGGCCTACATCTCCTGCATTTCCCGGGGGATGCCCTGCTGCTGGCGAACAGACTGGGTGGGTGCAGCACAGGAATGAAACCCCCTGTGCCACGTGTGACAAAAACTGACACAGCAAGTGAATAATCTTGTTGTTTACAAGCAGTGTTTTTTATAAATGTATTCACTCCTGAAGTTGTAGAATGTTGTTTTCAAGCATAGTGCTGTTGTAAAGCACTTTAATGATTAGATAGAGGAGTGCTGTGGTTCACCTCAGTCTTACCATATGTTTCTGTCCTTGAAGCAGACACCATCGCGGAGCCACTGGCTAATGGCCTCAGCACTGTAATTTTTGCTGTCTTCTAATCAAGATCTGTTCTTATCACTGTTAACAAAAATGGTTATAGGTATGTCAATGTGGAGCAGTTTGCTAACAACTGGCTACGTGAGAAAGGGCACAGCACCGAGGAACTGCTGACAACGGCGACGTGATGGGAGAATACCGAAAAGTATCAAAGAAGAACAAAGAACAGAAGCAGGACTATGTAGAAGGCCTTGCAGAAATCATAAGGGGAGAGATTGGTATTTAACCTTAGCAACCAATGTATCTAACCTTAGCAACCTATAAGGAGCTTGCTTTTTGCAATATGTATGAACTAATTATTGTGGATATAAAAGAAGTGTGAGTACTAATAAAGTTGAGCCTTTGTGCATTAAATGATGGCTGGGCTCCCTCTGCGTTCTTTCAACATGTCAAAGTTCAGTTGTGGGTTTTTAGCACAGAAATACCCACTAGCTGGGCCATTCTGCTTAGGACGCCGATGAGAGTCGTTTCAGTTATCCCTCAGTACCTCCGGGGACCCCTGTGTACAAGAGCCAAATTGAGGAGGGTCTCCGGGGCTCTGGGCTATCTGGTTTTTCCACTGGGTGTTTCGCTTCCCTTGCTGTGGTGAGGGACGGCTGATCAGCGTTGGGATCGAGGTGTCTGGCAGAAAACCCCACGGCAGCAGCTCTGTGCCTTGGAAAGCAGCAGATACACCGCACATGCTCATTCACCCCCTGCACGGTCAGGTTTTGTCTTGGGTTCAAAAAGCCCAAAGTTTTCTCTCATTAGTGGCTGTAAACAGGGTTCATCACCGCTTCATTTGCCCTGCTGTGGAGTAGATGCCATTGATGGCAGAAGGTCACCCAAGTTCCTAAAAGTTCAGCAGTTCAGCTGTCGTCGGTGTTTTCAGACGTCGTCTGGTGGAGCTGAGCTTTCCCCCTGCTCTCAGGTCCCGTTCCTTTGGAGACCAGCAGTGGTAGGACTGCCTGTTGGAAACGCTCAGACTTGAACCACAACCCACAGGCAGCGGGTGTAGGGATCCCACCACCTGAAGGTATTTAGGAAACAAAGGGGGACAGACCAGGAAGAGGACTTGTGAACTGCCTCTCTTGGCAAGAGCTGTCAGAAAGGTTGTTCTGGACAACTTCATACCTAGAGCCAAATTTTAACAGTGGCATAACCTTTGATGCCAAGAATTTTTGTCCTGTCTGGTTGGGAGTATCGGAGTAGTTCAAAGTAGGTGGGGATAGAGAGAGAAAAGAGACTAGATGAGTTTTAAAAAGTTTTTCAGTGATATTCTGCAGTGTTTGCTGTGGTTTGCATGTCTGCTTTGAATTTCACCCTTTTGCAGAGTCAGATTGTCTAGAGGAATTAAATTCTGATGATTAAATTCCATGTTAAAATGAGTAAACACATTGGGATCCTTTAGCCCTAAATCACAGTGATGTTATATTAGACACTGAAAAGATAATCCAAAAAGTACTCATTTAGTAATATTCTAGAAATTATTTTAGATGCCTGCCTTTTAATGTCCTCTGACATGTACTTTTAAAGTGATTTATCCATGCATTTATAAATTCCTCTTTTGCTTGGAATACAGCAGAACTAGGTCTTTGATATTTAGATCCTCATAATTGTTCTTGGAATTTTTCTGTGGATGAAGATTCTGGCATGGATGATACTTTGTGAAACAGTCCTGTGTCTGGATCTCATTCATCACAGATCTTGAAAATAAGTGTCTCTTGCCTTTCAGATAAAGCTGTGGAATTTTTCAGACGATGAATTTGAACTATAGAGTGTATGTGCATTTAAATATAGGTTCCTTTAAATATGTAGAGCTTATGTAAGTGTCAGATTTTTATACATTTTGTTAATGGTAAGTGCAAATTTTAAATGTATTGCAAGCAGTGGAATATGCACCCTTATATTAAGCTGGGTTTAAATATGACAACACTTGCCAAATAAATTTATTTTGCTGAATTAATTATGTTCTGATCAGGCATCATGAGTGGAAACTGAAGTTATTCCTGTATATTCTTTTTTTTTGGTCAGCTTGCATGTGCTGTTGCTCCTTACAGTGTTTTGCAGGGGTTTATTCAGCAGCTGCCCTGCAGAGAGCACTGAGCAGACCCCATCTGGCGCTGGGGTCCTGGCACTGGGGCGAGGTGTTGGGCAAAGGTAAAGGACAAAGACAGTCTGTGCCAGCTCACAAATCACCAAAGTGCAGCAAAAAAAAAAAAAAGCGGGGGTGGGGAAGAGCAGAGAGGGGTCCTGGACTACACGATGTAATAGATGTTCTGTCTCTGACCTCGATGCCTCTGGTTCTGAAAAGGTCTCATGAGCTGTTTTGAGTCCTGCTGCACTTCAGCAGAACTACTTGCAGTGTGTAAAGTTAAGCACATACATCTATCATGTCAGGTTCTGGGCTTGTCACTTTAACTGGAGAGCGGTTATTGAGGGCAATATTTGCTGTAGATGGGTTGCTGGAATTATAAAGTAGGGGATTGGGTTGTATTAAAGCAACTGAGTTCATGTTAGCAAAGTCTGGCAGTTCTGATGTGGAACCTTTACATTTACATAGTCTTTTGTCTTGGGCCTGACCTAAATCACAAGCATTTAGGGACAAGAAATGAGTTAAGTCTTGTCTCTGTACAGACTAAATCCCTGGCCTCAGCTGAACGTTCCATTAACAGAGCTAGCAGTGGTCATGTCTTTCCTTGAGACTGTCATAAATTGCATTTGTTAATGGCAGATTATATAAATTTCAGCCAAGTCTTTATCAGCACTTGGGCCAGACACCCGGTAAACAGTTGGCCGCAGTTCTGCCCTCTAATAAAATTGTACATGAAACGTGAACTCAGTTTTGTGGTTTAAACACCCATTTTTTTAAATGAGCTGGTTATTCGGCAGTGTAAACCGGTGATGCTGCCCGAAGCCAAAGCAAGCCCTCTGAGATCCATTCGATGAGGATCCGGCCCGTTCCTCCTGGCGGACGAGTCCTGGCTCCTGCCCTGGCCCCCGCAGTGCTTGCGGAGGAGGGAGGATGAGGCCAAGCGCTGCCGCGGAGGCTGCCCCAAGCTGGCGTGCGGGGCCGGCGGCGTGGCTGGGAGGGCGCCCGTCCCGGGGCACCGTGTGCCGCCCTGCTGCCCCTCCTGCGCTGGGGCTGCCTCACGCTCCCGTCTCGGAGAGGAGTTCCCCTTCATATCTGGCTCGCAGTTTCCCCTCAGAAGGACGGGCTGTTTGCTGCCAATTCACCAAGGGAAGTTTCCTGCTGCTGGGGAGAGATTCCCTGCTGGTGCCGTGCCTGTGCAGCAGGAGGGGTGGAGGAGCGCAGCCGGCAGGTGCCCGAGCTCCCAGGGACCTGCTCCCAAAGGAAAGCAAAGTGACCGCACGTGGAGCGTCCCTGTTTGTGAGGGAGACTGGAGCTGCTCGGGCACAGCCAGCGAGAGTAGCCTTTGTGCTATTTTTCTAAGTCTTTTTTTCAAGTGTTTGAAATACTTTTTGACATCTGTTCTTCATTACGCAACAATATAGCTGTCTTTTTAGGAAAAGAGACATTTTTCATTAGTCCTTTCAAAGTTAACAAACACATTTTAAAGTACCCACAATAACTGCAAGGGATTTGCTTTCAGGTGATTTGGCCGTACAGCCGAGTCCAACTACAGTACTCTTCTACGTCTACATTTATCTTCGTCACAACTAAAACCAGGTTTTTATCAGAGTTCCTGGGCTTGACTTTTATTAAAGAAATAATTTGACTTCATCTGGATAGGTGATATGAAACTCTGTCAGGAAATCTAAACCTTGTGGTACTTCACGTACTGAGTTCATCGGCAAAAGAGTTTTGTTTTGTTCTTTGTAGGGACAACATGGTCACCTTGGGGCTTTTCCCTTTCCCATCAAAGGAATCACATGTTTTCTTCTTTCACACCCAAGTGGAAAAATAGGTAAACTTTGAAGGGTTTTTAAGCAAAAATAATACCTAAGAATTTTAAGACAGAGGTGTGCCATACCAAAAACCTGACCTCCGTTTCCCTGTTCACACCACCTGGCATTCGCTGTATTTCTTTCTCTGAAACACCTGAGCTGAGTGCAGGACTTGGGCTGCTTTCAGAAAGCGAGGATGCCGTGAAGGAGAAGCCGAGGGCGCAGTGGCTGTAAGGCTGAGAGCACACAGACACCTAGACTAGCGTCTTCAGTAATTATCGCTACGCCACCAGCATTTTCATGCCAGGGAGTGTTGCACTTTTTCTTGGGCTTTGTGACTTGCACGGGAACCCCAAGTCTGTCAGGGGTTGGAGTCCCTGCAAAGCAGGGAGAGATCGTAGGCTGGGGGATGCTCTGAAGGGTCTCTGAACTCAACAGGCCACACTTCTGTAAGAGAAGGTTCGGGGGGGGTGGGCTGTGTTTTGGTTTGGTGTGTGTTAGGAAATCATTAAGCTTTAAGTAAACAAGGAAGGGGAAGTATTTTCTGTAGATTGCCATTTTGGCATTTCAGTTTTTTCTCGATACTTGCAGTTCTCCACTTTTGTTTTTGTACATGTGGGGGAGATTTTCCAGTCTCTGGGACAATCAGGGAAGGCTTTAACTTTTAAAATATTAATTCCCCTTTTAGCAGTGCTAAAAGCCCATTAAGAAACAAAGAAAAAGCTCTATTTATTGGCAATAATGTAGTTTCCTAAAGCACCCAACCTCTTTTGATCAGGTAAGCTAACCTGGAGCTGTGCGTGCGAGTTGGTGGTGAGAAGGTAACACAGATTTGTCTGTACCTCAGACAACTTCTGCAAGTGTGATCCCAGGGCTTCAACCTGTATTGCTCTGTCTTTTTGGAAGAGAAGAATAAATCAAAGGAACTAGTAAGAATGAAAAGACCCAAGGTCATCTGTAAAAATATGTGGAGGGCAATCTGTAACTAAACAACACCCTGCAAGCTTCAAAAACCTGAGTGGCAGTGTGTCTCTTATCTTTGCGCTACACATCTTCATTTTCAATCCCACGCAGAGTCCAAGCCTTGTTCTGTGTTCTTGACCCGAGAGCAGAAATTGCATGTTTGTATCCGTAACGTGTTTGTTCTGTTTCTCGTTCTGGATAGCGGCCGGGTGAAGTGTTGGAGCTGGGGCTGGGGACATGCTGCCAACAGTTGATACTCTGCGATGCAGGAAAACTACCAAGGTGAGTTTTCTAAAAACTGCTGTTAATTAGAGGTGTAGTAGCTGCGTCACACACAGCTCAGTTACTGAAGATATCTGATGAATTTGATCCTTCTTGTCTTTTCCAGTGTAAGGCAAAAGTCAGAAGAGCAAAGAGAAAGCTCCTGTCCTCGCAGGGCAGAGAAGCTTTAGCTATAAAGAATGTGGCTTCCTCATCCCCATCTGAAGTATTTTGATAAAATGAGAGACAGTGTGTCCGTGGACTTTTATTTCCCCCCTCAGGGCTGCAGGTCTGTACTCTCAAAATATCTGAAGGCTGTCTTCCAGGCACAGGGCTCGGTGTTTGCTCCGTGGAGCAACACAGAGCTACCGCTGTCTGCTCACACTAATTAACTTTCTGAGGGTTTCAGTGTTGTGACCCTAACACATATGGCAGAAAATAAGAGCAGTTTACTCTAAATTTAGAGCACAGCAGGGTGCAGCTGGGATTAAGCAGGACAGTGACCAGAGCAGCAAGACTACAAGCTAGCTCGGTTTGATGTGTTCCCAGCAGTTGGAACAGTATTTGCTTTATTTTATTGTGTTGGCCGCTGCAGTTTCAGAAGAAAGCTTGAGCTCCGGACTCGCTCAAGCCCACAGCGGCTCTGAGCGTGGGGGGCTCGGGGGAGCTCCAGTCTGGGCAGCCCCTCCAGGTGGACTCTGTTCTGGCTGGTCCCGACCCGTCTGCGCGCAGGGAGGCACCTCCTCGCTCAGCCTGCGGGGGACTCCGGGGAGCTCTGTTGCCTTGTTTTCATGTTGCTAGATGCCATTTGGGGTCTCCATCCAAGCACAGTGCTCGTGCAGGATGATTGCCTCAGGGCTGAGCACGAGGGGCTGCCTGCAGTGAGAGCCCCGCCTCAGCCTGCGCTTCTCCACACGCTGCTTTTCCGCTCGGGTATGAAACAGTTTGGTGCAGCCTACGCCGGGTGCGAGACAGACACGGGTATTGGCTTAGGCCTCGTCACTAAGGCTTTCACACTGCTGTGGTTGCCTCCAGAGTTACGTCTGCAGGCTGTAGTGTGGCATCAAACTGCGGTTAAAGATGACAGCACTTGCACTCTTTCAAGGGATGATGTAGCCTCTTTTATAACTGTTTACAGAAATACTTTAGATAGTGTTGCAGTGCGAAGAAATAACTCCACAGTCAGTGTTGTTATTTTTATTAAGCAGCTCATTCTGATGATGATGAGAACATGCAACACATTTGCTTTTTTTTTCACAATGAAAAGAACTATTGTTGCAGTTAGCTCTGCCTCATTAAACCTGCCTCTCCACGTGTCAGTGGCGCTCAGGTCGCAGAGACTAATGCTGCATCGCCGCAGTTAGCCTGCCTCTTTAAACCTGCCTCTCCACGTGTTAGTGGCGCTCAGATCGCAGACTAATGCTGCGGGAGGTTAAGACCTTCACCGGGACATCAGTACAAACACCAATATGATGGATACAAACTGTCCGTTTATTAAACTGTGTATCTTACCTATATACATTCACTAAGTACCTCCTTCGTGGGTGTGCCCTTAACATTACAAGCCTATCCATCACCTTACCTCGTAACAAGGGAGGGCTACAGCTATTCCTTCCGTACATCGCGAGATCTTCCGAGCGCCACTCCGCTATGTCAAACATGCTACTGGCGAGTCACGGACAGGAGGGAGGGAGGGAGGAAGATTTGCCGTTGACTAATTTGATGCTCTAATCAGCTCCACCATTTAAACAATCTTTTCATACATGTATCGGGCCATTTTCAGTACTAAATGGCTCCATTAAATGGTTTTCCAGGTCTTATGCTGGCCAGACAGCGATGAAAGTCAATGGGACTTCAGCCTCCCGAAGAAACGGAGCATCAGTTCTTCTGCCAGGTGCAATATTTCGTTCACCAAAAGCTAAAACCCTTGTTCAGACAACCCAACAAGGTAATGCGAACAAGAGCATAAAGCTTCTCGAATCCTGCTGCTGCAGCCCAAGCCCTGCCCTGGCGGGGCTGCCTTCAGTTCCTGTCAGAAGGCCAGACCAGTGGGGGCGGCGGGCGTGGGGGCCGGGAGCTGCTGCGGGGGAGGTGCACTGTTATGGCAGGGGGGCGTGGGCTGGGGGGCGGGGGGGGGGGGTGGGAGGGGTGGGGAGGGGGGGGTGGGCGGGCACGCTGGGTATCCAAATGTCTCCAGCAGCTGCGGGCATTGGGCCCCGCTCTTGAGACTGCCAGGGCAGCTGTGCAGGTGCGAGGGGCAGCTGCCGGTTTCGAGCCAGTGTCCAGAGGCTGCCGAGGCGTGACTGTGGAGAGAGGAGGCCGCTGAGGCCCTCGGCTGCAGGTGGCACACGGGGACTCTCCTCCCCAGCGCGGCCCACGAACAGCCATCCAAGGACCAGTGGGGCGGGGGGAATCAACTCACTCTTTCCTCCTGCACCGCCGCTGCACCCAGGTACAGCACAGCAGCAGCGCAACTGCTACAGAAGCTGCCGCTGCCACTGCGCTGAGCGCGCAGTACATCTGCAGATCTTGGGGACAGAAGAACCTTGTGGTGCTCTGGGGAAGGGAAACTGTTGGTCTTCTCTCCCCAACAACATCTGTGGAGCAATTCGGGATGTTAGTCCCTCCGGCGCACCACCAGTAAGCTTGCAGCACCCTCCCACCCTTTGGGACATGTCCATCCAAACAAAACTCCAGCAGCCAGGAGGAGAGCACGGTGGGGGAGCGCAGCTGCCTGGCCAGTTGCTGCTTCGAGGGACACGGACAAAAACCATCCCTGCAGCAGGCAGAGCCACCCATCCCTGCCCCTGGGTCAGCTCCCACCCCTGAGGGGACGGAGTCAGGCCTTCTCAAGAGACACTTGAGCCTTGCTCTCCCCTTCGGCCTTTTCCCCAGCATGGGCACTGCCCGCGGCCACTCCCAGGTTTCAGGACGCATCTCCCACTTAGGGACCCCAGCAGGAATGCTCAGTACCTGAGTCTGCTCTGCCACGGTGGTGGTCTTCTCCAGGCTTTGAGATCACTGCCAAAAAGCAGAGACGACAGGTAAAGCCTCCTTGTGGCTGAGGCACAGAGGATGCAGGGGGACAGGGACGTTCCCTCGAAGCCCCTGCCCAGTCTGGCAGTCAGGGCAGTCCCGATGGGTGACGCCGGCTGACCGCAGGGCAGCAATTACCTGGCGTGCTGGGGGCTCGCGTCGTCTCCGTTTCTGTGGCAGAAGCTGGCAGGGAGCCACTGCTTCCTTCTGGAAACACTGCCTCCTGCACAGCCTCTTGGTCCGTCCCTTGAGGAAGCAAGCGGGACAGTTGGGTCAGATGGAGACACTCCCCGTCGGGGAGATGATGCCTTCAGGAGGCCACACTGCTCAAAGGCATCGATCAGGTTTAGAAAAATCTGCCTGCTGACATCTGCACAAACCAGCGCTGAGCCGTCACGGTACAACGGGGGCAGCAGCTGCCCTTGGGACTTGGCTTGAGCCACAATTGGCAGCAGAGGCTCTGCACCAGCTTTGGGGCTCGCCAGCTGCGAGGCTCTGCTTGACCCCTTCCCACTGTCCCAGGCCACAGTGTCTCCAGACGTGGATCTAAAAGCTCCAGCTGTCTCATGGCTAAGGCTGAGTGAAAGAAATACACCCACCGTGTCCTCTCTCCAGTTGCTCCAGGGTTTGCTTCAGGATGTCCGAGGGCTCCGGGGACTTTTTCCCTCCTTCAGCAGGGTTCTTTGCTGTTGGAGGACCTTAACAGAAAGTATTGGGCTCAATTTCCCGTGAATAAATTACAGAACAGCAGCACACAGCCCGTGAGGGCAGCAGAGACAGACTGCTCACCCCTGCGACGCCAGCCGGACTCTGGCGCCGGATGCAGCGGAGGAGCTGGGAAAGCCCTCCCTGCGGGCACATCTGTAACCAAACACCCAGAGAAGCTCCCGTCATCTCCTCTGATCTACATCGGCAGAACCCAACCACCAAAGCGGCAAGGGGACCACGCAAGGAGAGGGCACCCATGGGCAGGTCTCCCACCTCACACCCGCAGAGGCGCCCGGCTGGCTGACCTTTGGGCTTTGAGCTGGCAGCTGTCACAGGGAGGAAAAAAAAGCCAGGACATACCCACGCCATCTCCTGCAGGCTCGGTCCTGGGACCCGGCCGGGAAGCTGCGTCACCTTCGCCTATGGGCACGGCTGCAAAGAAGCGCACGACAGATCAGCTCCCGTGACACCGGCTCAAGGTACTTCCTCGGAGCGGAGTGGCAGCGAGTGCAAGCCAAGGACGGGCTTCCTCCGCGGCACTCCCCTCTCCCATCCCCTCAGGAGCACGGTGCAGAGAGTTACCACGCGCCTGAGGTGGCAGCGTGCTGGGACGAACGAACTGTGCGTGGAGCTGCCGGGAGAAAGGGCTCCCTGGAGCTCACACCAGCTCTGAACTCAGCCCCAACAAGCCCGCTGGTGTGGCAGCCAACACCAGGAACAGCTCAGGCTCCCAGGGGCCGGCAAAAACAGCTTCGCAAGGGAAAGCGCCCCGGGGCACATCACTGAGCCCAACCCCTTCCCTCTCCACTCTTCTGCCCGGCTGCGCATCGGCCACAGAAGGAGCAACTTGCATTTCACAGGAAAGAAGACAAAAAGGTAGATGCTCCCTCCTCCCACTGACTTACCTCTGGGACTGCTCTCAGGGTCCAGGACAGGAACAGATGAAGACATTGGGAAGCCATCAACTGTGAGAGGATCTGAAGGGAAATTGCACCTGAATAAGCTCTTGCTACCTTGTCAGCGTTTACTCTTTCAAGGAAAGGGACATTGAGAACTTACCTCCAGGATGCCCCAAGGACTCCAAACCAAGATCCAGCAGAGAAGCTGGATAACCACTGCCCCCAGCCTCATCTAGAAGCAAGCAGAGATGAGAATCATTGCCACTGCATGCTGGGACCCACTTCTGCCTTAGGGAACTGCAGGCACGGGAGGGGGCTCAGGTAACCACGTGGGGGCCAGACAAAGGTGGAGGCTGTCAAAGCCACAGAGGGGCCTGGTGAGCTCTTGGCTGGCACTCGGCAGCTCTCCACACACTCCTTCCGGGCCATGTCCAATGCCCCTTGAGGAGCAGATGGACCAACATACGGTTCCTGGGGGCTTTCTTACTGGGAGAGCTCTCGCAGCCAGAGACAAAGCCCTCGCTGAAGGGGGGAGGGAAGAAGCCACCATCCACGCTTCTCAGGGAGAAGAGCCTGCTGGCCCATGAAAAGCTGCACCAGTGGCCACTCGCTTACCTGCTCCCCGCGTTCGCCACGGAGCAGCCTGGGCAGCCCTGGTGTGCAGGGCCACCAGGAGGAGGAGGAGGAGGAGGAGGTGGCGGGCGAGGGCCATGGCTTCCTGCGCTCGCACCATGCTGCTGCTGCTGCTGCAGTGAGGACTGGTGGCTGAGCAGTCAGTAATTATACCCAGCGTGTCACCACGGGGGTCTGTGACCTCACAGTCCTGCTCTGATGTCACGGCCCCACTGTGACCTCACGGCCGGGGCGAGGCTGTGTGGGGACGGCTCTCGGAGTGCTCGAGGAGAGCCGCTGGAGCAATGCCGGGGGAGCTGCCCCCAGGGAGGGGAGCTCGTCCCCTCGGGCAGCTCTGTCCTGTTTTCCAGGCACTGTCACAGGAGCAGCGAGGAGCTCACAGCCCCCAGAGCAGCAGGAAAGCACAGCCAAGGGATGTCTGACCTCCTCGGGTGCTGCTGCCAACAGCTCATGAAGCTGATGGAGTGATTTTAGCCTTGAGACAAGTGCAAGATCCCCTCCTGTAGGCAGCTTCCAGGCTGGAGCCCAGTTTGGCACCTTGGGAGACCCCAGGAATGGGCTGCCCAGGGCAGTGGTGGAGTCCCCATCCCTGGAGGTGTTTAAGAGTAGGGTCGACATAGTGCTGAGGGGTGTGGTGGAGTTGAGAACTGTTAATGTTGGGTTAATGGTTGGACTGGATGATCTTCAAGGTCTTTTCCAAACTAAACGATTCTGTGATAAGTCATTGAGATTCAGCCTCAAAGGAGATATTTGAATTAGGAACCTGTCTCTTCTGAAGTCAGGGAAGTTGACTTTGTTCATCTGTCTTCTTACATAATCATTGCACAGTGCTTGAGTGCTAATAAAACAGCCAAATTACATTTTAA
This sequence comes from Strix uralensis, assembly GCF_047716275.1. NCBI lineage: Eukaryota > Metazoa > Chordata > Aves > Strigiformes > Strigidae > Strix > Strix uralensis. The sequence continues at coordinate 1,506,571 of NC_134005.1, read as the reverse complement.
TCGCTTAAATGTAGTTGTAAAAGTGTATTTGTACCCTTTATTCTTTGGTTTGGGTGTGAAACGTAAACTTTCCTATGCCTCTGAAACAAATACAGATATAAGTGAACCCTGCATGATAGAAATTTGTGTCGCTGCTTTCATTTTTTCTCCTCACAACTGTTTTTCTCTGTGTGCTGTATGTCAGCAACTGTTGTCACCTTGAACTCTATTTTCAGTCCCTTTTTTTTGAAGTTTATCCTTTCCCAGTGTCTCAGTGACTCCTTAAGAATAAGTAGACCTGTGTGCCTTCATGTTTCCCAACTAAAGTCTCCATCTTTGAAGTTGATCCTTTGCTAACTTTATCTGTCTCTTGGATGTTAATCATAAGCAGATAATTTTATGGCCTTCTCTTTATATGCCTTAGTTACCTGAGTGCTTGTCTTTCCTTGGGTTTATTTTCTTCTGTAACTCTGTCCCATAAGCCTTCAGCCTTTTGGCCAGGAGTTAAGACCCTTTTTTGTGCCTGATTTCAACCTCTTCTACCTTTGCAACATGTGATTCCTTTTCCTCCTTATAAAAGTTGGGATAACAAAAGATGTGCCACCATATATAGTTTAAAGACATTCACTGGGAGGTTTATGGACCTTTTTCAAATCCTTAGCTTTCCCAGACTAGTTTCTGCTTCATACTTTTTGCTGTACCTCTGTCTGTCTAGTTACTACTGACTGCTCTGTTCTTGTCCTGTGTCCCTCCCATCTCCCTTGAGTGGATTGCCCTTGTATTTTTTAATCCGTATGGACTACTTCTCATACCATGCTTGTTCTGTTGATCTTACTTTAAGTGAGAGCTTACTGCTTTATCTAGATTTGAGAAGGCCGTGAAACTCCTTAAATCAAGCCCTATATTGTTATTAAAAACCCTGTAAGCAGGTGACTCTCTAGCTTTTAAGTAGTCTTAGGTTATGGATAGAATTTTCAAAGGAATATATGGAAGAGTTAGAGGTTAATCCCTGTACTTTCCAAAAAAGTAGAAAAATACATTAAATAGAAAAGTAGAAAACAAAGCAGTGGAGTTACTGTTGGTCAGATGAATTTGGGTTGTTTTGTCAAGGGAAAAAGAAACCTAAAGAATAAATCCCTCTTTATTGGTTATACTTGTGTATTAATGATTTGCCTGCTTAGCAGAAGTAACTGTTAAAGCATGGGGCTAAATTACTAGAGTTATATTTATTATGAGCTTAGTGTATCCTGTTTACTGTGCAGGCAGCCTTTGGAGTCGGATGAGCATTTGAGGTGAGCTGGGGCGGTAGCGAGGAGGAGCAGTGGCAGGTGACTTGTCAGAAGCACAATGGTGATTTTGTATGTCTTGGTATGTTAGGTACCACAAGCGATGATGGCCACAGCGTCTGACTCGAACGAGGAGGCGAGCGGTGCGTCTGAAGGGGGTGTCGTGGAAGAGGTTGGCATTGGCCAACATGATGGTGGCCGCTCGCACTCTTTGTGGGTGTTCTGCAGATGTTGCAGAGGAACCCAGTGACTTGGGAACATCCCAGTTAGCCCACGTGGTTGTTGTGCAAGATGACTCTGGCCCCTGGCCCTCTGAAAGTGAAGTTGAGGGTCCAGGGCTGGGAAGGATCTGGGAGGAAGGGACAGGATTGGGAATTGCAGGGAGGCCTTTTCATGTTGGCATAGGGGAGAGGACTGTCTGGGAACAGTGCCCTTTGTGTTCATAAAGGGAGAGAGTTACTTTAGCACCAGAGTACCGTGTGCTGGGCAGGGCAGTTCCAGCCTGTGTCTGTGTCATTGTGTAGTTTGTGTCTTCTGCATTCTGCATCTTATACCATGCCATCCTCAGGTCTTGATCTCTCTGTAGCTCTTTGTGATCAGCAGGCATCTCAGTAGCCCAAGAGTCTCGAGTACATCGCCTCATCAGCATAGCACCTGCTGAGCCCTTCTTGTCTTGCAATTATAACCTGAAGCATGGATCCATCTGGTGCATGTTGCATTGAGGATGTTCTTGAGCAGTTGTCTCCCACAGTGGCAAGGTAGATGGCACCTGCAGCTGTGCTTTTGAGAGTTGTTTTGGCATGTGGTAGTCTTCTGGGGTTTCATCCCCACATCTGAAGTCTTAAAGCCCAGCTTCTCACATATCCATCAGTCTGGTTTCAATGGTAACTTTGTCTCACAGGCTGTAGCGGTCACCTCTCATTTCAGGGCTGCTTCAATGCATCTGTGCCATCATGGTGCCGTAGGGCTTCTCTGCTGGCAGCATCTTCCCTACGGTTGTCGTTTTTCTCGCTTGTGGTCCTCTTGTGTCTGACAGTCACTTCACTTGTGGTGTCTGCATTCGGTGTGTGTCTGTGTCAGGGTTGGACCTGTCCTGCCCAGGAGTTTAGCCATAGTAAAGACAAGGGTGAAGGGAAGCTGCTACAAGTATACTTGAAACTGCTAATGTACAGGGACCTGTAATATAAGACATTTAGTTTTAACGATAGACATCACTGGTATTTTACTATTTTTCCTGTATTTTTTCTGTAATTTACTGTAATGTATATATTTTCATTTATACTTCTTCCTAACTACCCTGTCTACTCATTACCCACTTGTAAGATGTTTTGAAACCCTTAACTCCTTGCCTAGTAAAGACAGACCTTGGACAGTCTGAAAAACTCCCTGAGTACATCCCTAATAGCAAGAAACTAAAGAAAACAAGGGCCTAAGAAGATGCCAGTATTGAGATAAGTGCTGAAAGCTGGAACAAACAGGAGCTGAAGGATGGATGAAGTAACTCTATGACCATCCATGGACACTAGAAACCTGAAGTTCACTAACGGACAGTGTGAGAGAGGCTATGTCGACCCCTAAGGAGGGGAGAAGACCCTCACTCTATTTTTACTATGCATGCTCAGACTATGTAAATGAATTCGAAGAATCCATTAGCATAAGACTGCCTTTTCTAAGAAATCTAATGCATATGTATGCTTTTTGTGTATATTAGTCAGAGTTTTATGAGTGCAGCACTTATGGTGGAGCGATCCCCAGTGCTGCTCAGCACTGTGAAAAAGAATACCTGCTTAACAGTTCTACTCAATTCTGACTGTTGAGTGAAGCTCTTTGTTTCAAGGGGAGAACAGACTTGTAGTTGTGTAGTAACACATTGATCTGCCCAGATGCCTTACGGTCCATCTCTGGACAAGTAGCTGTAGACAGCCGCCACAGTTATTTCCCTTGTGTTTGGCAGGTGCTGGAGGGTGGACTCTGGCTTGCTGGGAGTGGCAGTTTGTGCAGTAGTTGAGTGGGTTGAATGAGCCTTAGCTTGTATGTGGGGCTGTGTGTTTAGGGTTTAGGGTTTGGGCTTAGGGTTAGGTCTTAGAATTAAGGGTTAGGGGTTATGGTAATGGGTTATGTTTTAGGGGTTAGAGGATAGGTGTTTGCGTTAGGGATTAGGGGTTAGGATGAGGGTTAGTGGTTGGTGTTAGGGATTGAGGTTAGGGTTTAGGGTTAGGAATTAGGGGTTAGGTTTAGGGTTAGTGTTTAGGCTTAGGGGTTAGGCTTAGGGGTTATGGTTAGCGTTTAGGCTTGGGGCTATATCTGCGAGCAGATGGCCACAGCACTGGCCATTAGCTCAGGTAACTCAAGCGCTTTTCAGGGTTGGTGGTCATGCTGTAATGTTTCAAAGCAAAGATCTCATTCATGTAAGGGGCCCAGAAAACTGGGTAGCAAATATTCATCCATTTATATTGGAAACCCCTATTACATCATGGGGTCGTGACTGTATGGCTCGATGGGGAACTCAAATTGGATCAAATTTGTTTTAAGGGCCACTGCAGCGCAACCCACCCCTAAACCCACCCTGAAACTAACCTGGAAAACAGAATCACCTGTGTGGGTGGATCAGTGGCCCTTGCCAATGGAAAATTTATGCTACCTTAATGATTTAGTTCATGAACAGTTAAGTACAGGACATATCGTACCTACCACCAGTCTTTGGAATTCCCCGGTGTTTGTTATTTTAAAGAAAAGTGGTAAATGGCAATGTTTACATGATCTCTGATGCATTAATGATGCCATGGAGGATATGGGTACATTACAGCCAGGAATGCCCTCCCCAGAAATGATTCTCCAAAACTGGCATCTTGTAATAATTGATCTAAAGGATTGGTATTTTACCATTCCCTTGCTTCCGGATGATGCACCTAAATTTGCCTTCTCTGTTCCCAGTATTAATGTTAGTGAACCTGCAAGATGGTACCACTGGGTTGTTTTGCCCCAAGGCATGAAAAACAGTCCCACGATGTGTCAGTGGTTTGTTGCAATGGCTTTGAGCCCTGTTAGAACGCAGGTCCCCCAGGCTGTTATATATCATTATATGGATGACATTCTTATAGCAGCAGAAACACAGGAGATCATGGGAAAGGCTCTTGCTTTAACCAAAGACTCAGTATCTCAAGTGGGGTTGCAAATAGCGCCTGAAAAGGTACAGAGATCATCACCGTGGCTGTACCTGGGGTGGAGAATTTGTGAACAGACCATTGTCCTGCAACATGTTAAAATTAAAACTGATGTTAAGACTTTAAATGATTTACAGAAACTGTTGGGAGCCATAAATTGGATATGGCCATTGTTGGGCCTAACTAATGATGATCTGCATAGCTTGTTTGATATTTTGCGAGGAGATCCTTCACTGACATCACCCAGAGTACTTACAGAGAAAACGAAACAAGATCTCCATCGTGTGGCTAACACCGTCTCAGAAAGACAAGCATTGTGATCTGTGCCCGGCCATCCATATCAACTGGTATTAGTTAACCCTCCAGGGCAGCCATGTGCTCTGCTGTTTCAGTGGGATGAAACACTTAGTGACCCTCCTGTTATTATTGAATGGATTTTTTTGTCACACCAAATGCACAAGACGGTCACTACTCATCCAGAAATGTTTGCCAAACTGACCATGAAAGGTAGGCAGCGCCTACTGTTCCTTGCTGGTCAGGAACCTGTGTGTATCCTTGTTCCGGTTACTATGCACATGTTACAGTGGCTAATACAAATGTCTTCGAGCAAGTACGGCTTTCACATGCATTTTTCCACCAAAACGCCAGGGCAATACAAAACGAGTTTTCTTTATCAAGGCGTCAGGCTAAAGACATCATTGCGACTTGCCCTGAATGCCAGAAGGACTCCCTCTCTTCAACAGCCAGTGGTGTCAACCCTCGGGGACTCACCTCTAGAATTATGGCAATCTGACGTCACTCACTTTGCTGCATTTGGAACGTTAAAATATGTACCTGCGTCTGTTGATACCTTTTCTGGAGCAGTGTCTGCGTCCTGCCATACAGGACGCTAAGGCGTCTATTGCAACAACAAAAAGGGGAGATGGAGGGTATCAATCTACACCTCACGAAAGGCTAAATAAGGCATTATATGTCATGAACTTTTTAAACATTTCCCCTGTCTCACAGGTGCCACCAATATTGCGTCACTTCTCGTCGCAGATACCAGATCAACAAGAAGTCCAGGACAAGGCTCAAGGGTTAGCAAAAAACCTGGAGAGTGGTAACTGGAGAGGACCAGATCCTTTAATAACCTGGGGAAGAGGTTATGCTTGTGTCTCCACAGGTCACGGTCCCTGGTGGTTACCGGCAGGGTGTGTGCAACCACACCTGAGGCGTGAGAGGCAGCTTTTGGTGGACACTCAGGAGCCAGCTGTGGGTGCTGTGGATGCCCCTGTGCCGACAGTTTGCGGTCTCTTTGACTGACCATTTGCTGAGAGTTTGGGACGTGTTGGAGGAAGAGAGAGTATACAACTTTTGAAGGAACACATTTCCAAGTTACAGGTTCAAGATAGCTGGCTTGATGAGTTTTTAGGGGCATGGGGAATAAGTGGCTGGCTTAAGTCTATCTTAATATCAACTTTGATAGTTGTAGGAATATTCTTATGTATTATTATATGTATACCACGTATTTTACAATGTGTGCAATGCCTGATTGATAGAGCAATATGGACTGTGTTGTTAGTAGAAAAAAAGGGGGAGACGTGGGCCTTAACAATGCTGGATCGATGTCTGGCCTGTCTTTGGAACATAACAGCACTAGTGACCTTGTTGAATTAGCTGGTGGTAAGCCTTGGGAGCAGTAAACAGTGAAGAAGAATTTGGAATGAACATTGATAAAGAAACTGTGCTAACCGAAAGTGCAAAACAGGAACCGTATTGCTGAGCAGCAGCCCGCAGTGGATCCCAGCGAGATGGATGCGACCTGCCTTATCACTGCCAGCACCATCCTAACAGCTGGACTGACTAACCCCTGGATTCCAAAACAGCCAAAGCGGAATGTATGGGTAATGCTTGCTGCTGCAATAGGACAAAATACACTATCTCTGTCCTTAATCACACTGCAGTTGCCAACTCTTTTAAGAGAAAATGCTGACAGTAATTGCAACTCCTTAATGAAATATATAGGCTTACTAGTCACTAGTGAAAGATGTAGCTTAGATGAAATGTAGTTATTAATAAGGATGAAATGCTGTAAGAATGTGTGTATTCAACTTCCTTTGCTTAGCAGTATTAAGAATTAAGGACTCAAGAGTTTAACCATATTAGAAACTCCCTTGGTTTTCCCCCCTGAGTGGTGGCCAGGCTCTGGGTGGAACCCAACAGGAGGATGAGATCAGATGTTTCCACTCAAAGAAAAGTGCCAGTTATTTTGGCCTGCTGATTTAGATCTATGAGGCTGGACCTGCTTGCGGCAACTTTGGATGCCTCACCTACAGAGGCTTTATCATTCTCCCTGCCATCGAGTGTGTCTCCGTTTGGTTGTTCTCTCGGTCATCTGTAGTTGGCCGAGATGCCCTCGCTGTGTCTCTGAGCCTTCTTTTCTTACCCTGCCCCTTCCTAATTACTCTCTATAACAGTGTCTTCCACATACTCCACTGTGGTCTTGTAGCACTTTAGCTCCCTTTCAATTTTATTCTTTTGTGCTCTTCAGAGCTCTTCTCTCTTACTTTTAACCATTGAGCATGCCTTCATTCATCCCCTGATGACATCTGTACTTTGTTGAAATCCCCTTTGCAGTTCCCCTTTGTTATCTCCAAGGTTTCTTTGGTCTCCAAGGCCCGCTCAGGACTCCTCTGCTCCCATTGCCAAGCTCTCGTGAGGGCTCTTTGAGCTCCTTTTTTCCATTTGGAACCCTTCCTGCATCCGCATCTGTTACCCCACTCGGTCTTTCTGTCCTCCCATCCATTTGGTGCACCTCCATTCAGTTCCCCAGCCCCCTGAGGACATCTCTACTTTGTTCGATTCCCTTTTGAATTCGTTGCACCCCCGAGACTTCTTTGGTCTCTCTAATTCCCGTGACAATGCCTCTCGTTTTGCCAGAACCTTTTCCAAAGCTGTCTTTGTGCTCCAGAGCCATCTATTTGTTTTCCATCTTATCACATGTCTTTATTTGGTATCTGGTATCCCAAAGACGTGTGTCGTCAGCTTAGATCTCTTCCTGAGTTTTTCAGAGAAGAGGATCACCTTCATATGTTATCGATAAATCTCCTGTGGGGGTGTTTGTCATGTTTTGCAATTTATTTTTGTTCTAGCAACTTAGGTGTTAGTTAGGCTGGTTCATACAGTTTCTGATACATGTCATGCAATTCCGTGGTTTTTTGTCTATTCTGTCCTTTGGGACTCTTAGGGGAGTTAGTCAGAATGTCAAGGTCACTCTGAATTGTTGGCAATGTACAGTAAATAATTTATTGCAGCCCATGGTATTTTTGAGAAGGAAATCTTATAGGATCTAATTCTGCTTTGTTCTTTACTCCTATCTAGAACATGGTTTTGTTAGAAGTTAGGTCGCGTGCGTGGTCTTGCTAGAAAAGAAGCGAACCCAGTAGCATTTTGTTTTTTTCACAGGAAACTAAAGCACATCATTTAGGATAATGATATCGCTATTGCATGTAGCCAACTACTTCCCGACATCACCCCCCCCAAGACAGAGGACGACAACAGCACCGCCCCCAAGGCAGAGGACAACATGCCCCCCCCTCCCGACAGGCAATGACCTCGCCCCCCAACCCCAGAAAACAGGCAACGACATCCCCCCCCCCCAAAGACAGACGACGACCTCGGCGCCCCCCTGACCCCCAAGACACAAGACAACATCACACACACACACACTCCCCCCCCAAGACAGGCAACGACCTCGCCTCCCCGTCCCCCAAGACAGGCGACGACTTCGCCTTCCCCCCCCCCGCAATACAGGCGACATCGCCACCACCCCCCGCCAAGAGAGGCAACATCGCCCCCCCCCCCCCAAGACAAGCAACAACCTCCCACCCCCCCGCCAAGACAGGCGATGACTTCACCCCCCCCCAAGACAGGCGACGACACAGCCCCCCACCCCCCAAGAGTGACGACGATCTTGCCCACCCCCCCAAGACAGGCGATGACATCGCCACCCCCTCCAAGACAGGTGACAACCTCGGACCCCCCGACCCAAGACAGCTGATGACCTCAACCCCCCCCTCCAAGACAGCGATGACCTTGCCCCCCCGAAGACAGGCAACAACCACGCCCCCCCCCCCCCGCAAGACAGGCGACGACCTCGGACCCCCCGACCCAACACAGGCGACGACATAGCCCCCCCCCCAAGACAGACGACTACCGCGCCCACCCCCCCCCCCCCCCCCCCAAGACAGGCAACGACCTCGCCCCCCCCCCCCCCCGCAAAGACAGGTGACGACCTCGACACCCCCCCCAAAAGACAGACGACGACATCGCCCCCCCGCCCCCCAAGAGTGACGACGATCTCCCCCACCCCCCCAAGACAGACGACGACCTCGCCCCCCCCCAACACAGGCGACGACATCGTCCCCCCTCCCCCCCCAACACAGGTGACGACACCCCCCCCAACACAGGCAACGAACTCCCCCCCCCCCCCCCCCCAATACAGGCAACGACCACGCCCCCCCCCATGTGACGACATCGCCCCCCCCGCCAAGATAGACGACAACCTCGCCCCCCGCCCCAAAAGACAGAGGACGACCTCGCCCCCCCCGCAAGACACACGACGACATCGCCCACCCCCCCTCCAAGACAGGCGACGACCTCGCCTCCCCCTCCCCCAAGACAGGCGACGACTTCGCCTCCCCCCCCCCCCCCCCCCCCCCCCCCCCAATACAGGCGACATCGCCACCACCCCCCGCCAAGAGGCAACATCGCCCCGCCCCCCCCCCCAAGACAGGCAACGACCTCCCACCCCCCCCCCCAAGACAGACGACGACCTCGCCGCCCCCCCCCCCCCCCCCGCCAAGACAGGCGACGACACAGCCCCCCGCCCCCCAAGAGTGAGGACGATCTTGCCCACCCCCCCAAGACAGGCGATGACATCGCCACCCCCTCCAAGACAGGTGACGACCTCGGATCCCCCGACCCAAGACAGCGATGACCTCCCCCCCCCGAAGACAGGCGACGACCACGCCCCCCCCCCCTGCAAGACAGGCGACGACCTCGGACCCCCCGACCCAAGACAGGACACGACATCGACCCACCCCCCCCAAAACAGGTGATGACGTCGCCCCGCCCCCAAGACAGGCGAAGACTTCGCCCACCCCCCGCCAAGATAGACGACGACATCGCCGCCCCCCACCCAGGACAGACGACGACATCGCCCACCCCCCCCCCTCCACTCACAAGACAGGCGACGACATCCCCCCCCCCCCCCCCTCCGCCAAAAGAGGCGACATCGCCCCCCCCCCCAATACAGGCGACGACCACGCCCCCACCCCCCCAAGACAGGCGATATCCCCCCCCCCCCCCCCGCCCAAGACAGGCAACGACATCGCCCCCCCCCGCCAAGACAGACGACGACATCGTCGTCCCCCCCCTAATACAGGCGACATCGCCACCACCCCCCGCCAAGAGAGGCAACATCGCCCCCCCCCCGCGCCAAGACAGGCGACGACATTGCCCCCCCCCCGCCCAAGACAAATGACGACCTCGCCCCCCCCCCCAAAGACAGACGATGACCCCGCCCCCCAAAGACAGGCAAGGACCTCGACACCCCTCCCCCCCCAGGACAGGCAACGACATCGCCCCCCCCCTCCCCCAAGACAGGCAACGACCTTGGACCCCCCGACCCAAGACAGGCGACATCGCTGCCCCCCCCCCCCCCCCCCCCGCCAAAAGAGGCGACATCGCCCCCCACCCCCCAATACAGGCGACGACCTCGGACCCCGCGATCCAAGACAGGGCACGACATCGACCCCCCCCCCCCAACAACAGGTGATGACGTCGCCCCGCCCCCAAGACAGGCGAAGACTTCGGGTCCCACCCCCCGCAAGACATGCGACGACATCGCCCCCCCCACCCCCAAGACAGGCGACGACCTCCCCCCCCCCAAAACAGGCGACGACATCGTGCGTCGTCCTCCCCCCCCAACACAGGCGATGACACACACCACCCACACCACCCACCCCCCCCAAGACAGGCAACGACCTCGCCCCTCCCTCCCCCAAGACAGGCAACGACCTCGGGCCCCCTCCCCGCCAAAAGAGGAGACGTCGCCCCCCCCCCCCCAAGACAGGCGACGACCTCGACCCCCCCCGCCAAGACAGGCGACGACTTCGCACACACACACCCCCCCCCCCAATACAGGCGACGACCACGCCCCGCCCCCGCAAGACACCCGATGACCTCGCCCCCCCCCCGCCCAAGACAGGCGACGACATCCCCCCCCCCCCCAATACAGGCAACGACCACGCCCCCCCCCCCCCCGCAAGACAGGCGACGACCTCGCCCCCGCCCCCCCCCGCCAAGACAGACGACGACCTCGCCGCCCCCCCCCCAATACCGGCAACGACCACGCCCCCCCCCCGCAAGACAGACGACGACCTCGCCCCCCCCTCAACACAGGCCACGACATCGTCCCCCCTCCCCCCCCCCAACACAGGCTACGACACCCCCCCTCCCCCCCAAGACAGGCAACGACCTCGGCCCCCCTCCCCCCAAGACAGGCGACATCGCCGCCCCCCCCCCCGCCAAAAGAGGAGACATCGCCCCCCCCCCCCCCTCCAAGACAGGCGACGACCTCGCCCCCCGCCCCAAGACAGGCGACGAACTCGATCCCGCCCCCCCCGCCAAGACAGGTGACGACTTCGCACACCACCCCTCCCCCCCCAATACAGGCGACGACCTCACCCCGCCCCCGCAAGACACACAATGACCTCGCCCCCCCCCCCCCCAAGACATCCCCCCACCCCCCCCGCCAATAGAGGCGACATCGCCCCCCACCCCCAATACGGGCGACGACCACGCCCCCCCCCGCAAGACAGGCGACGACCTCGGACCTCCCGACCCAAGACAGGGCACGACATCGACCCCCCCACCACCACCAAAACAGGTGATGACGTCGTCCCGCCCCCAAGACAGGCGAAGACTTCGGGTCCCACCCCCCCGCAAGACAGGCGACGACGTCGACACCCCCCCCCCCCCCCCAAGACAGGCGACGACTTCAGCCCCCCCACCCCCCAAGATAGACGACGGCATCGCCGCCCCCCCCCCAAGATAGGTGATGACCTCGCCCCCCCCCCAAGACATGTGACGACATCGCCCCCCCCCACCCCCAAGACAGGCAACAACCTCCCCCCCCGCCAAAGACAGGCGACGACCTCGGCCCCCCCCCCCAAGACAGACGACTACCGCGCCCCCCCCTACCCCCCCCCAAGACAGGCGACGACAACGCCCCCCCGCCCCAAGAGAGGCAACGACATAGCCCCCCCCCCCCCAAGACAGGCGACGACCTTGGACACCCCCCCCCCAAGACAGACGATGACACCGCTCCCCCCCCAAGAGAGGCGATGACCTCGCCCCCCCCCCCCCCCCAAGACAGGCCACGACCTTGCCCACCCCCAAGACAGGCGATGACATCGCCCCCCCCCCCCCGCCCCCAAGACAGACGATGACTTCGGCTGAGGGCAGAAAGTTATTCTGTGAATGTCTGCACCAGACAAAGGCCACAAGAAGGTCACGGAACAAGTGACTTCATGAGAGTGGTACCAAGCAGTGACTTGCTTAGGTACTACAGCACGCAGGTCTGCAGTCACTGTACAAGATGTGTTCAGATACAAGGATTCCTGCAGCTGACAAACCCAGGCAGGACTCACATGAGTACTTTTACTTGCCATTTTCCAGATTGCTTGTCTCATGCCCACTTCTTTTTTGGTTTGCAACAAGGCATTTAGTCTGCTGACATGATTCACACCGTGAACTACCCCATACCCATCCCTCTGTAGAAAGCCAGCTGGTCAGAGCTGGGAGGAGTCAGCAAGGGCACTGCCTTTACTGCCCCTCTGCACAGTCCTTGTGAGATAAGTGCTGTTCCAGCAGGCTACCCTGCTCCACAGCACAGGTTTAGAAAGGGGTGTCCCTGACGTTCCCATGCCTGCCAGGCTGCCTGGGGGCTTATTTTCCTGTAAGCTCCCATTTTACTGCAGCGTCTTCTCCTGGGATAGGCTGTGGTCAGGCCATTTAATTACAGCTTCCTAAATACACTATAAGGTACAAATAACCTTGTGAAATAGCATGGTCACAGGTCCCTGGAGAAGTTATCCTATTCCAAAGGAAGAAAAAAATATTTCTCACTTAAAAGAAAAAATGTAAAACGCTTACCTCAACGCCATCAAACTTGACAAGTGGTACGTACGCATCTTCAACTGGCTGTAAAGGAACAGATAACTGTGTAAGAAAATTTTTTTTGCTACTTTCATGTTCTTCCTAAACTGTGATAAACTACAGAATTCACACTGCTAAACTACTTAGTATAAACACTGAGTTGCTTCTGAACCAAAACAAATTGTTAGTAAGCTGCAAGCAGTATGGCACTAATACAGTGCTAACACTGGCTTTAAAGAGTTCCTTAGCCAAGAGATTCAGAGGCTGATCCTGTGCTGTAATGAACCAGCGGTGCACAACGAGCCATCAGTGTCAGTGCTGGTAAGGCACTTCCCTTGGCCGTGAGGAAGAAAAGTAAGAGATTTCTGTCGCTATCTTACCACTGGTTAACATCCAGAAAAATTGAAAAAGTTCTGTCCACATCTGACAGCGGGCACTACCCTTCCTTATTTTGATTTTCTAGCGTGCCTGAGGGGCTGTCAGATACCTTATGGGACACTTCAGTGCTGCAGACCCCTTGTCAGAACGGTGCCGCAGCCCACTGAGAGTCTGGTCTCAGGTGACAGTCATTTCAGCAAAGGCTCATTCGCTGTGCACATGAAGTCTGTCCAAATGTCTGCACGAGGAAGACCAGGCTAAGAGGAACACTTCTCAGGAGCTTAGTTTCACACACGAGGTGCACAATAGATGCACCTGGGGGTGATTTTACAAAGCAGTTTTGTACGTTCACAGCGCAGCCCCTACTCACTTGATGTCAAGCTGACAGCGTGCGTCCCTTCCGCAACGTCTGGGGCTGAGTGGCCAGAGAGGAACAGGACCAGGGCAGAATGAACTAGAGGTTCTAAAGCACATCCAGAGGGACACCACGGCAAAGGCGCTGACAGAAGCCTTTCCACATCCCCTTCAACTGCCTTAGCTTTCAGGCTGCCCCTTCCTCTTCCTGCCCCTTACCAGACCTAAGATTAAGGCAAGGCTCCTAGGGACAACCTTGCTTTCTGATACAGCTGACTCATTCTCAAACCACGGGCAGGGGAGAAGTGTACCACAAAGATTCTTATGTGATGTACAGTCACTGCAGAAAGGAACCAAAAGCCTGACTTCTCATGCTGCAGGAAACAGTATTTTAGAAGGTGCTCAGAAACAATTCCTTCTTAAATTTTGGCTTGTAAGACATCCACTACCAATATGAGTCTTTAACATGAATATTCTTTTTGTAAAAGTTGCACAATTATCAAGGAGAGAGCTCAGTCACTCTTAAGATTTTTTATTTCCTCCTGATGTTTTAGTTTTTCAAAGAATGACTGAAAAGTATCTGATCTTTCTACATGTCTAGGAGCAACAGAAACAGCATCTCTGTCAGCACCTGCAAAGAGATTCCATTTCTTCTGTTATTGCTGGAAGTCACTTTCAAACATTAGAACTATCACCAGACAATGAAAGTTCCACCTTTACTGTGTACTCTGAGCCAGTAAGATCCAAATGTAAATATTTTGCCACCAACATTTGCTACTGCTGAAGGGGGAAGACTCTGTGGGTAGAAGAGTTTACTTTAGAAGATAAGATACACATTGATCTATGTGCAAGTTCAGGCAGCGTACAAGTTTTTTAGAAAGACTACAAGAGCCTCCATAAAAAATGTATTCTCACTCCCTACCGAATTGTTAGTCTAATAGACTGATACTGTTTTTCTGGAGTGCTTGCAACTCGGGGAAAAAAAAAAAAAAAAAAAAAAAGAGAGATGAGTAATGTAGCACTCCTTTCATTAATTTACAGAAATTAAGACCCATTATTAGTCTCCCCCACAGCAGACATACATAAATTAACACAATCTAAGAGCTATACAAAGGGCAAATCTAGTGTAATCATTTCTAACTAGATTGGGGGCTGCAGGCTGTTTGGGGCAAGATTAGTGCCACTGACCATCTATCTCACCCCACAATACGTTGTTTCAGCTTTGTTAACTGCTACAAGTCAACTGAGAGCCACTTCACACATCTATTCAGTGCCCCAAAGACTTCAAGATCTTGAACTGAAGTATCTTTTATACCTTATTTCAATGGCAGTTACTACAGCTCTACTCAATACTTAAGAAGTTAAAAGTTGAACTTCATCAACCCTAGTAGTATGGCCTTTGAAAGAAATAAAAAGGCTTCAGCTGTTTTGATAAGAACATATGAAAAAAATCCTTACCTTGCTCTCACCAAGTTCTGAAATCTATTCATTGACTAAATTATTCAGTTTACCAAGAAAAACCAGCTTGTAAAGAAAACTCATATTAAGCTTGCCCTAAAAACCCAAGAGGTTAACAAATGTGACAGCCTTGTTATACCTGTGATTCAGTTCTTCCCCATCTTTCAATACCCCAGATGGCTTCATCGCTTCAATCAGCTTCTGAGTATGGATGCAGTCTATAGCCTTAGGAGGAGCCAAGCTAATCGGAGAAGTAATTCCATAATGCCTTTGAGGCTGGTTCTGCAGCTTAGAATTACTGTGGGAGAAAATAAAATACTGAAGACTTCACAGAAGAAAAAAAAAAACCACAACCTTACTGGAAAACATCCTTCAGTTTACAGGTTTCCAAGTCAATGTCTGTCCTTTTACCCAGCATTAATATAATATAAATGAGAAAAAAATTGTCCTGCTTATGATTTTTAGATAACTTGACCTAACTTAGAAGTCACAACTACTTTTTCAAAAATATCTGTGGATGTAAGAAAAGATCTAAGTTGCTACCAACTTACTTGCATTGCTCTAGACAGTTAGAACCGATCACCAGGAAATGAAAAGGTTTGAAATCCACTAAGGGTGACGCTACACACAGCAGAAGTTTTGGACACATTTCAGTTTCGTATCAGTTTTGATTTAAGGATATTCCCATCAGCTTCCTGCTAACATTAAATAAGACCATTTAACGCTGGCTTCTTTTAGTTAAATGTATTTGCTGTGCTTCTGATTCTGGAAGGGCATTGCAGTTGGTTGTAGAGGAAGGACATAGAACAAAGTGATCTGTTAAAGAGCTGATGCAGTAAATTCAGCATTGCCTTGGTTTTGTTTATGGAAGAGTATGAATGGAAATATCAACCAATCTGCACCTAATTTTGCTAGGAGAGCCTCATGCACTTAACACAGTGTTCAGTTTTTAGAGTTCAGAGGCTTAGCTGTACATACATCTGTTTGGTCTAAACCCAAGAGATGTACGTCAGCATATAAAGCAGCAGAAGTTAAGCTTCGTATGCAGAGGGTGCTCAAACCTGGCTTAGCCAGCTCACTGCCCAGTTAGGCTGAGCAGGACACCAGGCACCTGGGTTTGGAGCCCCCGGAACTCCAATTATAGCAAGGCATAATTTGTGCCTGCAACCCTCTGCTTGCCCTGCGTGTTTAGACTTATTTGCAATCAGAAGCAGCACAGGGCTGACATGGCAGGACAACATTAAATTAAAGGCAGCATTTGCACAGAACCCTTGCTTTAGAAAGGGAAAAATGGAGAAGAAAACCTCAGTTTGCAATACCAGCTGAAACCAGGAGAGAGAAAGGAGTGGGACAGGAGGGAAGCACTGTACTGAACGATCAAGGGTCTCTACAGAAACACCAGTAGCAAAAGGGGGAAGACGCATTAAAAGGTCTATACAACTCATCACGCTTGTCAGACCCTAAGGCTAAAGGGATTAATGATGCCATTATTCAAACTGGCTCTTCTTCTACTTCACAGCCAGCCAGCCTCAAATATTAGATGGCTTAGTCACAGAATCATAGAATGGTTTGGGCTGGAAGGGACCTTAAAGCCCATCCAGTTCCAACCCCCTGCCATGGGCATGGACACCTTGCACTAGCCCAGGTTGCCCAAAGCCCCGTCCAACCTGGCCTTGAACCCTTCCAGGGAGGGGGCAGCCACAGCTTCTCTGGGCAACCTGTGCCAGTGTCTCACCACCCTCACAGGGAAGAATTTCCTCCTTATAGCTAATCAAATTCTACCTTCTGTCAGTTTAAACCGTTACCCCTCATCCTATCACTACACCCCTGATAAAGAGTCACTCACAGGAGCCCCTGCCCCACTACCACACACCCCCCCGACCCAATACAGCTGTGAAGGGTTTTAATATCGATACAAGCTGTTGATTCTTGGTTTGTTGGTCAAAGATCTGCTGGCATAAGAAACATTTCAAAGCAATCTCTTGCTTCAGCTTCGATGAAGAATTATGCTTCAACCATACAAATGAACTAAGAGGAAGGGCAATACAACCCATTTTCTGTGCAAACCTTAGCAAAGCCCAACTCTGACCCCATCTGCACATTTTTACAGTGGAACCGTCCTGACTCTTCCACCCAAAGAAAGTGACTATAGAAATTAGTGCAGCAGAAACACTGGGATTGCCCCAGGCATCATGAAAACAAGGAACCTGGAACAGAATTCACCAAGGAGACAGGAACTGCCAGACGGCAGCTAGACTGCTACTGAAAAAACATTATTCCAGACAAAACATGCAGAAGCCCAAAGGTCAGTGTCAACAGTGAGTACGAACCAGCACTGCACGCTCAGTCACCAGCTCTCCCCTGAACGACTCCAGGGCAGTGATAAACAAGCACACGGAATCAAATGCCGCCTGACCTACAAACTAAAGATTGCCCATCGGTGTCACCGCACGGGCAGAGCAGGTACTGGGGAAGAACATTTGTGTGACTGCCCATCGATTTACTGCCGCAGGGTCAGGATACACCGGCTGGAAGGGGGAAAGGACGTGAACTTCACTTTGCTTAGACAGCCCAGCAAAACTGGCCCAGCAGTTCAGCTACTTTTAGAAGTCTTTCAGCATCTATTTCCAACTGCCAATCTTCACTTCTCAGGAAAAAAACTGGGGGTTTTGAGAGAGACCTTACAAAATTATCCCTCGCACAGTAACCTGATCAGGAACATTCAGAGAAAGCCACATTTCCCCCTCCCCCCCATTTAAGCTGGATACCCACCCTCATCCCAGCGTAGAGCCTCAGCCGGCGGCAGCCCGCAGCCAGCCAGGCCGCTGGGAGGGTGCCGGGACACCCCAGCGCGGAGCCCAGCACAGAGCCGCCCCCAGAACCGCCCCAAAACCAGGGGCTGCGACCCCCGGGGCTGAGCCCCAGAGCCTCCAGCCGCGCCCGCTCCCTGCCTGCCCCTGGCAGAGGCCGGGCAGTTCTGGAGAGGAGCTTTCCCCGGCGGGGGGCGGGTTCCCCCCAGGGCCCTGCCCGGCCCCTCACGGGGCTGCGCGGGAAAAGCCCCTCGGGCAGACGCGCTGCCGCCCCCCCCCGCCCCTCGCCTTCAGGGCGCGGACCCGCAGCTGCCGACGGGGGCTGTTGGCGGCGGCGGCGGAGGATCCGCCCCCCACCCCCCCCCTCCAGCGGGACTGACGGGCCGCGCTCGCCAGCTCAGGAGCTGTGGGAAACGCTCCTCGGGCGGCCGCTGCCCCGCCGGGCCCTCGGCGCGGGGAGCCCGGCGCTGAGGGAGCCCTTGCAGCGGGGCCGGGCCGAGCTGCCCGTGGGCAGGGCCCGCCAAAGGTGGCCCCACCGGCAGCCCTGTCCCTGCTCCAGCCGGGGGACGTTCCCGGGCACAGGGCGAGGAGAAGAGCCCATCACCCTCCTGTCAGCTCGTTCTCGCCCAGGTAGTGCTGAGGAGCCGGCCAAGTGTCGCTTGACTAATGGTGGGACTGGGTGATCTTCAAGGTCTTTTCCAACCTGGACGATTCTGTGACGTCAGCTGGTACTGGGAGCCCTTCGCACACGCGGTTAATGGCGGCAGATGGATTCGAGCACTCACCACAGCTCACTGCCATGTGGATTTTGGGCCAACAGAGTCTATCACAAGCCAGGTCCTAAAGCTACCGGAAGACTCTGAGGCTACTCTGCACCATGGCAGTGCCCCACTAACATCCCAGATGCAGAAAGTTTAAGGTAAAACCATAATGCTTTTGTAAAGTGGAATATATCTTTGGAAAAAAGCTTGCTTCCCAACTGCCTTGATGTCTTGTAATATCAGAGCCTTTCTCTGAGATTAGCACGTACATAATTTCTGTACTTTTCTGGGTTGTCTGTCTGTATTGCCTTTGTTGAAGGAAAATAGATTTTTCTCGTGCAAGATACTTTGAAGGAACACAAACTGAACTTTTGTCCTGAAGCTTCAACAAACTCACAAAACCAACGTTTGCTGTTCAGACACAAAGGTACTTTTAGCAGGACAGTCTTATCTAACCTAATCAAATACCTTCATACTATGGAAGTTTAAAAGTGACTTTATTTATTTGTTGAATATTTGCGTGACAGTACTTGTGCTAACATTTCAAAGTCTTTGAAAATCAGATGCTTCTCTAGGAGGTTGTGGTGGTAAAGTCAAAAAAGAAGAAAAAAAGTTTTCAAGCAGATTTGTTGAGAGTTTTTTTTAAACCTCTGGTCATGCTCTTGTTATTTGCAGAAGTTCATCGTGGCTTTTAACACTTTATGATCCTCACAGCACTGCTGTGATCCTAGAATCAGGAAAACTGTTGTTTGTATGCTGCTTCCTGTGCTTTTCTCTCAGGTTGATAACCATCTATTAGGTGTGAGGAAAATACCGGTCGTTATTTTTTTCCAAGTTTAGATGGCTAATTAGCCAATTTTTTAAAAAATCTGTTTCTGCTGCGTGCTTTGGTATTGCAAGGCTAGCTGTATTTGCCTACAGATGGGATGGAAGTTTGTTCGTGGAGAGGTGATACCTTTCTTTAAATCACCTATAACTTTCAGGAGAAGACAGCTCTTCAAGCACGGAAGGTTTTCCTCAGGTGCAATTCTAATGTTAAATGGAAATGAAGAGTAATCAAGCTTATCTTGATTGCTTCAATCAGGTAAACTACTGAAAAGGGTGGGGGTGCCTGAGAAACAAGGGCTGTTACTGATGGTTGAAGCGAGATGGTCAGGTCGTGAGTTCTTATAGTGACTAGAGCTCAAATAGAGAAAAAAAAAAGTATTTTTTGTCTGGAGAAGAGACAGTTCTGAAGTGCTATGAGAGCAGTAGTTCAGCAGAAACACTGTTGAACTTTTGCTCGAGTTTATGAATTCTAGTTTCCGATATTATTGTTATAAATGCAGAGGCAGAGCCGCAAATATCTTTTATAAATTTATTTGCAATAAGAACAAGTAAAAAAAAGTGTGGCACGCCGGGGGGCAGGGGGGGCTTTCTGCTCCGCACCGACGAGCACCAGGTAGTGCTGCGTCACTCCCTTTCATAGTCCCATCTTCACATGCGCAGCAGGGTCCCTTAAACTTTCCCGGGCTTTCTGGTGTTGCTGGGGCTCCTGGCAGGGGTTCCTCCAATCAGCAGAGTCCCTTAAACTTTCCCGGGCTTTCTGATGTTGCTGGGGTTCCTGGCAGGGGTTCCTCCAATCATTTTTCACCTGCGCAGTCCGGTGTTGCTGGGGTCTTCTGACGGGGGTCCTGCCAGTAAGTTTCCACCTGCTTAACAACAGTCACTGAGGGGAAAAAAACCTCCAAACCCCTTTTAACCATAAAACCATGATAAATCTCCTTTAACTTATGTACATGGCAAACACCAACAAAGTCACCATATTTTTAACACGAACCACCACCATATTCTTCACATTATCTTCTTTATTTGAGAGTGTTTCTTGAAGGAGAGAACTGAGAAGACAGATTGGGATGGCTACTCTGTGAGTAATATGTTTTCATAGAAAACAAGGTTCTTTTGGTTTTTGCTAGCTATTTACATAAAATTCTTTCTAAGATGTGACTTGCATTTCACCTACATCATTTCCATAGTATTATGTGTAGCAGTGATTAAAGCCGATTATGTTTCAGAATGTGTAGAATGTGAGAAGAGTTTGTTTCAAGGTAATGCTTTGCCGTGTGTATTCTGTTAACTTTAAAACAGTTCTGTGTAGTGCCTGGGTTATAGAAAAGCCCAATAACCAATTAAATATTGTTAGTTGGGGCTCTTTTTTTGGTATGCATATGTGTTATCCGGATAGCATATTGAAAAAGTGAAATCTGTGTTCTTAGAGTCATATGGGGGGGGGGGGTGTTTTGGGTTTGTTTGCTTAGCTTTATAAATTGCTGGTATGTTCTAAAGGAATAAATATTCTCTGTAATATAAATGAGGTGATACCTGAGTACTTCTAGTCTGTTAGAGGGTATCACTGGTTTTATGGAGATGGGCTTTATAAATACATAGGCTGTGTGTTTTCTTGTGTTATAGTCTGTGCATCTTGTATTTTAATCTTGTCTGTAGAGTTAATGGTAGGGTGATGTGTTTTAGAAAACACTTCTGGGAGAGCATGTGTTTGATAAACTTACAAAATTCAACAGTCTAAATGCTTATTCTTGGCTAAAAGAAGTTGTTTATGTACTTTCTATAGATTTTTGCTGTCCTTGTTTCTTACCCCTTTTCAGCTGCTGCCCCTGTATTCCACAGGGGATATTTGCTTGTAAATGCCTGTCCCTTTTCAGTAGAAGGTGACAATCTTGTCCTATTTTTCCCCCCTTAGCACCTCTTCTTGTCTATTCAAAGTGGGCTAACGAGCTTTCTGCTCAGTGCACAATTCCTGTGAGTTGTTTAGGCTAATCTTTTAAATTTAAGTCTTTGCTGTGTCAAGTTTTGGCTCCATAAGTCAGTTGAAGTGTCTGATCATGTAGCTGTGGTCAGAAATACTGACCCAAGGGAAGAAGAAAGAACATGTTGTGAGGAGAGAGGAGGAGGAGATGGTTTCTTTCAATATCCCCGAGGTAAATCCTGAACCTTATACAGATCAGATCCTTCTCGCTTACTTAAACTGTGTTTTCATAGAGTAGTTCTGTGACAATTAAACCGGTCTAACCCAGGCTGAGGTGATTTTCTCCTTTCGCTCAGAGTCTGTGCTGACTTGGTGTTGAGCTAGATGGGTTTCCTGACTGTTGGAATACGTGCAGGCTCCTGAACACTGCTGGGGGTGCAGGGGAGAAGCAGAGCCGCAGCTGTGGAGGGGAGAGGTGGGATGACAGACAGCAGTCTGGATTTAGACTGGTTTACAATGTACCCAAGAACTTGCATCCTTTTCCAGTATATCAGTTGGTTTAAGAAAGTTTACAATCTGTCTACAGTTTCTCTGCTTTTATTCTCCTTCTGCAATTCTGTGCATTGTGAAATGTGTACAGCTGGGTGTGCATGTCTGCCTGTCAGAGTTGTACACAGGCATACCCGTAACCGCGTAGATGAATGCGGATTCTAGTGAAGTACTTCGAGTTTCTATATTGGCGAGATAGCTTGGAGGTTTTCTGATGGGGAGAATACAACTATCAGCTTTATAGGATCAGCTCTTATCCATAGAGGGATGCACATTAATATTACCAGTTAAATATTTTCATGATCTGTGTCACAGGCTGAACTCTGTATCTTAGGGGTATGGGGAAGATTATACGTTCAGATCTGGGCTTTAACACCTGTCTCATCTGTCGGCTGACCTTCTGGCACTGTTGGTTGTCTGTCTGTGTTTGTTTGAGAGAGTTCTTTTACTAAGTGGGGTGTCTCTGAGGGGCTGATATTTATGAGGAAGTGTGTTGCTGGAGTCATACAACAATGCCAACAATAAGTAATGTGCCTGTGTGAATGGAAAAAGTGTGATATTTTAGTCTGTCGTTTTCTTACCGTGTAGCTTTTTCTCAGATGAATTATGTGTTGCAAGCTATTAAAAAGTAAAAACTTCATCCAGAAGGATTTTTATTGTATTTTATTTGGCAAAGTGCTTCATGACTCTTGTTAGAATGTTAGAATATTAAAATGTAATGATTAAAGGAGAGTGAAACTTTAAACAGATTTTTGAAGGCAGTTTTGAGGAACTTTTTGTATATGCATGAAAAGTTATGTACCAGCTATTGTACCTGAACCTTTCTGCATCAACATACAAAATCTACTGAAAGGTGAAACTGCTACAGAGAAAATATAGGTGTGATACTCAAATATTATCTCCAGAACAGAGAAAAACTTATCAAAATTATTTTCATCAAACTTTGGATTTTTCTTACAAATGTGGAGAACCTTATCTGTGTAATGTACACTATTTCACTAGAGAGAGATTTTTGTCAGCAATAAGTTGTATATATGCATGTAGGCCCTGAAGAATATCGGCTAACAATGACATGAAATTCAATACTGGAAAGCTGCATTTTGTAGTAAATGTTCTCAAGATTTACTGATACATCGCATTATGTGGGCAGGTATATGGTAAGAGATAACAGTGACCAGTAGAAGGTGGGGCTGCTGAAGACAGATTTCAGATGGATGGATTTAAACAAATAGTGGTTGAAGGGTTTTTTTAGTTGGTTGTTTGTGGTTTTGTGTTTTTCCTTTATCTCTGAATCTCATCAATTTACTTAAGGGACATAATTCTATAGAATGTTGGTATTTGTACCCTAACAAGCTACTCTGAAATGTGAATGCATAAACCATTCATATTTTCAGTTGGTCCAGACTGTTGCTGCTGAAGCACTAAGCTTGCCTTGGCGGGCATGACTCTGGCACTGTGGTGTTGCTCTGTGTCTTTCTCGGCTGGCTCGCTGCTGATGGCTCTTAGCTCCTGGTGCTGCCAGTTGTAGTGGGCTCCTGGCTTCCCTGCAATCACCTGGTAGGATTTCAACTGGCCACTGTATGCTGAGCCAGCAAAACAGTACTTCTGCTCTGCTGCTTTCCCAGGGAAGTCTTGAATGTTTGTGCCCCTTAATGGAAAGTCAGTCACAGCTCATCACCAGGACACTGCCACCAAAAGACTAGAGAGAAACTTGCACTGGCTTGTAGGGCAGGTGCGGTATCCTCAGGAGGTGGACAGGTTTCACTTCAAATTGAAGCTAAGGTTAATTATGGTGTTACCAGCTTCTAAAAGAGGTCAGTTAATGGGAACTAACTGCAGGCTTGCTGAAGCAGCACTAATGTGGCTGCTGTCAATGAAGTGTGTCTCTGATCAGCTCATTCTCTCTCGGCAGGCTGAAAAATAGCCCCAGTACGAGTGCTTAGTCTACAGTCATGTTGATTTTGCTTTAGGTTTGTCTTTAGCTGTTGGAGACTAATGAATCAAAATGGTGTTTGAATTTACAACCAGTCCTCATCACTTGGCAGTGTTATTTCTAGCTGTTCTCTGCTTGGCTTACCTGAGCCCATCAGCTGAAGGACTGCTATTCTGCCATGTGGGAGTGGGGTGCAGCCTTCAATGTCTAGGAACTATTGAGATGATAGCAGAGGGTGTTGAAACCTTTTTTACTTTTACAACGGTGTAAGCACTGTGCTGTGTATTTGTTGCAACCATGTCCAAATCCACCAGTGGCCTTTCCTCTTCACTCATTTTTGCCCCCATCACGATCTTCCCTGACCTCAGAAGAGGAGCCTCCTTTGATTCCACCAGCAGCCATCAGACACAGCGACAGTATGTTGGGGATAGTCACTGATGTGGAAGTGCAGACAGGACCTTAGATGCTTGATAGCGAAGCACAAGCAAAGGGTCTGCTTAGCAAGGTCTGTGTGTGCTGGTGTTTGGATAAGCAGCTGGCGTATGGATTGCAGGTTTCTTCAATTTCTTGGGGTTTCACTCGAAGGGGAAAGCTAAGGTGGTAGTTTGAGTGTCCCTCTGAAGTGTTCATCTCCTATAGACAGCCTAAGTATTTTGGTTCTGTAAAGATTTGATTTGAACTCTGGTCCCTCCAGAGGTATTACACATAAAATTCTTTGCACTGCAGTTTACCATTAAGGTGTTTCCTTTTGGGGAAGAAAGTTGAGTGGAAAGTGCACTTGTTCTAGAGAAACAATCTTAAATTAAAAGAACAGTGATCTCTGCTAGCTAACACCTGAAGAAGGAAAAAACCTTTTGTGGTAGGTGTTGGTTCAGAAGTCTCTTGGGTCAGAAATAGTTGCCAGGAAGGTATTACCCAAATTCAGTGGGATATGCCTTCTGTAGTTCGTTTTTTTTGGGGTTTTTTTTTTTTTTTTTCTTTACAATACTACCTTCATTTTATAGGTAATATTTATTTTATAGGAAGTGCTGAAGAGGTGTAACTTGTTGATGTTTAAAAAGGGTTTTCTCTGACCTGAATGGAAGCTTCTACAGATGAATGTGTTGTATCTTTGTTATGAATAGCTTTAAACAGAGAGCATAAACACTTACTTTTCTCTTGATAGAGGAAGAGAATTAACCTGTTTAATCTTTGCATTGTTCTTTAGTTTTATTTTGGGTGGGGGTGGGGACCCAACTCCTTGGACAGTTGATGTTGTGTAGCACTGGTATTTGTTCTAGTTCCATTATGGCTCGAACATGGCTGTAAGACTGGTTTTGGGCATTAAAGCCTGATCCTAATACCCTCAATGCACTATCTCTTATCATGCTGAGGAGTCTTTGCCATTAATTCATTCATTTCTTGCAGAGATCGCATCTAGTTCTATTGCTTGCAGGGAAACTCGAAAGAGAGGAATGGATACTGATAATTGCTGAAACACCTCAATTCTGTGTGAGAGCTGGGAGAAATGTTCATATCCATTGGCTTTGTAGTAAGACCTTGCTGAAGTTTTTTCTCGCCTTTTTACACAATAGCATGATGTTCAGCTTCATGCGGAAACTTAACATCCGTCAGAAAATAGTCAATTTGAATTGTAAACTTGAGTCCATGGCAGGGAACCCTCAGCTGGGCAGCTTCATCTAGCTGGTCTCCTGTGCTTGAGGAGGCAGAGGCTCACCCCTTTAGCTGGCAGGGCTCTAGGGAGGGTGTGTAGGTGTGCTTGTTTTTAACCTGTTCTTGATAGGGCCCATTGTTTGAAGGGAAACAAAAAATAAAACAATTCTGCTCTAACATAAAACACAAGTAAATTACATTGATCCTTTTAATAATTGCTCCTTTGATGGCAGCATGGCTAGGCAGTGCATCCAGACATGGATAACAGCTGTCTGGGTGGAGCTGTGCTCTTGTGGAGACCCGCTGGTCCTGGAGCTGACCAAGGACAAGGCTGTTGGTTCTGCTGCTGTTTGTTCACAGTCGCTATTTTCCCATAGTCTGTGTGTTCCCATAGTCCTTACACTGAAATGGGGAGAGAAAAATTGAAAGATAAAGACACTCTCCTGATGTTCTCTGTATACTTGCTTCCATTCTGGGCTTCCCTTCTGATATTTGTATATTTGTGCTGTTCTTCCTGGGTAATTATGAAGGGGCAACTCACAGGGGATACATGAACTCTGTTACAGAATGGAGAAGGGGATGAGAGCTTTGAAAGATATAGCGTGACATAAACACTGTTTTGGCTTTTCCATTGTATTTATATCTTCAAATTTAGAGGAAAAAAATACTTAAAATTAACTAAAGCCTACCACCATATTCTGAAGCAAAAATGTAATTTAGAGTAGTTGGAGAGGAGCTGTAAAAGAAGAGTACAGTCATAACTAGATCTCATCTTCTTTTAGAGAGCTTTGTGATTTTTGGCACCTGTACCCAGCCTGGTGCATTGTTCATGGGGCTTCTTTGTTGTAGTTGATAAAGTAAACCATAAATAATTGTTCTTTTCTGTTTGAACAGTTGCCCAGTCAGGGAATTGGCATGTGCAAGGTAAGCAAGGAAGTAATGCTGACTTTATCATAAACAAGTGTTTTTGTTTTGTTTTTTTTTTAAAAAAACCCCAAAAACCTGAAAAAGAAGAGAAGATGAAGCATAGGAGAATGACAAGTAATGGGCTGAGAAGTTTGGAAAAGATGAGGAGCGTTACAGAACAAAGTTATTACAATTCTGTAGTTTATGTGAGTATCCTTTAGGACTTCTCGCATATCGGTGTTTGTACATGTGATTATGCATAGTCAGTCATTTTTGCCTTGATGACTGGCAAACAAATGTATGGGACAGAATCAACATCCCATACAAATATGAAAGTGCTTCCAATGATGTTAAAAATGTTCTAACGCATCTATGATGTGTTCTCTCAGCTACAGGTAAAACTTGAGTGAGAGAATAGAAAGCAAGAGCGAGAGAGGAACAAAAATGAACAGTGGAAAAGATGAGCGTGGTGTTCATGCAACTGCTTGTAAATAAGGCAGTTCGGGGGCTGCCTGCAGGAATATATGGCCTGGGATGGGTGTTCCAGGGTGTGGGGAAACACTGACAGGTTTTGAGCGGCTGAATACAGGGTTTATTCTCAGGTACATCGTCTACTAAAATACAAACGGTTTCCAGGTGGTATAAATGTAATTTACGCTTTTTTTTTTTTCTTTATGTTTTTCTTTATGCTGTGAGAAAAGAAGAAAATGGCAATTGTGCAAATAAGCCCACAGTCTGTGGGAGCTCACAATTCTTACTGTATATCTAGCAGTCACATTTATGTCTTTATTGTACTTTCACCTACCAGGTTCTTCTTAGATAATGTATATTTAGTCTTTTTCTATTAATAAATTTCATTTTAGTCTGAAAGATCTTTCTTTTGCTTGCTGTCTGCAGCAATGTAATGAAAGGGAGGTGCTCAGAGGGAAGATGGCTGTGAAGATTTGACATGTACTGTGTTACTGTCTTCTGAGATGATTGAAAATTGATGCAGTAGGAATTTGTTGCCAGGTAAGTTTTCCATCTTTGAAGCACACTCTTTTCCCTGAGGAGCTCTTGTTTAATCAATGATAACTAGATATGGTAACCCCTTTCTGGGATGGCTCAGTCCACTCTTCAAAGAGAAGTTTCTAGGTGGTGTTCTTTGCTATTTTGTGCAGGAATATTTAATTATTTCAGGTATTTAGGAAATAATACTACTTTCTGCAAGGTTGCTTTTAATTATGCTCTCATCTGCCAAACTTCAGGAATATTTAATCCTAGTGTGAAACCAGGGACAAGCGTGAGCCCAAAAAGTCATTCTTTAATGCTTAGTGTTACATGATTTGCTGTATCACCTGAGCAAATGACCAGCACTTAAAGAGATGAAAGAGTTACACAGCTAAAATCATGCACATCTTGAGAAATAAAAGAAGTCTGGTCATTTCAACATGGCTGTGAAAATAGTGTGCCATTTTAAGATAACTGAGATAACAGAAAACTGGGTGGGGAAAAAAAAAATGTTCAGTTACAACTGTTGGGGGGAAGTGGAGGGAAGAATGGTGGTCTTCGCGTGCCTGTAAATTTGCCAGGTAGCCCCATAAGTGCAAGTATGCTTTTTGTTAAACTCCTGGTTCCTTCCCTTGATGGATGACCAGCAGGTTCTTAATGTTTCTGGGGACTGTTGCGTAATGTATATGGATAATGACACTGAATGCGCTCTACAGTCTGGGTAAATAAAATTTGTTGCAATGATCCTAGAAAGCAGTGGGTATTGTTGAGCAGAACTTTTTGTTCATGAATCATCATCATCAGCTTGAGTTAGGTTTTGGTGGTTGGTATACTGTAACAGTCACTTCAGTGTGATGCTGCTGAAATGCAGATTCTTGTATAAACTTGAGGCTTATGCAGGGCTTTCTAGCGGGCATGAGATCTTTCTACATGTGCCATACTGTATGAAGTGGACTCTGCTGTGTCGCTCTACGTTCTCTAACCTTTCTTTTGCATGTGTCCTCCTGGCTATGGTATTTCAAGGTCACCTGCATGAGGAGCACAGTAAGAGAAGAGCTCAGTTCTGAAGCTCAGGGCTGTGATTTTCTAGCAGCAAAACTACAGTGATCTTGCTGCTGTGAGAATTGTCCTCGATGCGGCATCCACGTGTGCAGCAGTATCTATGAATTGTCTGCTTTTGCTTTAGGGTTTCTTTCACTGCTCATAATTTCTTGAGGCAAAAAAACAGGAAGTAAAATTAATTTTTTGAAACATAAATAATGTGATTAGGCATTTAGATGTTTCTGTGGTGTGTGATCTGTACCCCTAGTTAGTCAAGCCTGCAGGAAGAACCTACTGGCCAAATACTTGGTTCATAACTGTGCTGTGCAAATCTTCTTATCATGTAATGGTCTGAGGTAGAATGTCGCTTCTGAGTGAAGGTCCCTCAGAAAGGCTGGGTCTAAAGTGATAACGTAGACACAGATCTGGAACTGTTACTCTGCAGCATAGTAGTTGTACTCTCAGGTGCCTCAAATACTACATTCAACAGTAGCATGTTTCTATCATTATTTTTACCCGTAAGAAAAACAGAATGGGAAAAGCAAAGGCAGTTAAAATGATCTAAAATATTTCCAGACTGGAAAGGTAAAATGAGACTCCCTGCCTGGGAACACCTCTTTTCAAAGACTGTTTCCCTGAGGAGAAGGTGTGGTGAGGGCTCTGCAGTTCAGGAGGGAACAGAAATGCCTTTTGGAAACCGTGTAGGATGATGGAGAAGTAGGGTTGTGTCATCACTGTGTTCTAAGAGACAAAAAATAGCTATTTAGCGATTTTGAATAGAAGTTGTTGTTCCTCTCCCCTGAGTTGGCCATGAGGAAGCATAACAAGCCTACTGCACCCTTTTTTCTTAATTTAAAGCCGTTGCAGAGCACTGCAGAGAGGCTTTGGCTCTGGAGAGCTGGAATAAAGCACATGCTAGCGAAGGTTTGCTCTAGGGCCTTGTTCGATCCCGTTCCTGTGACTGCCCTGACCCCTAGTGACTGCAGAAACAGTTAAATAGTTAACAGATTCAATTGTTTTAAAAAAATAAATATATATCTTTACATAACGTCTTACTTTACAAGGGAGCTTTTATCAGCAAATGTCTTCATTAGGAGGAAATTGTCAACATCCTTCTATTTTAAGCAATCTCTAAGTTCCCAGAGAAGTTTTGCTCAGTTTTTATTTTACAACAACCAATTTCTTTCTCATTTGAGTGTTGACTTGAGATGGATTTTGCTACCTTAATTAGTAAATAGCTTCATTAAAATATCAGTGCTGCTAAGATGTTGGGAGTTGATGGTTTAAATTTAGCCATATAAATTTGTTCAGGAATGCTGGATCTCCGGCTGGAAGCTTTGCAAACTTTTAATAAAGTACAGGTGGTACCACTGTTAATCTGTTCGAGATCTGATACGATGCACCTACAGGAGGTGTCTGATGATCTTGAGAAGTACCATCTGGAAAAACATTAGTATGTTTTAACAGGTGTAAGGTGAAAGCAACAAATCCTTTCTTTCCCTTGGGCCTTTCAATTCAGCAGCAGACGATGTATGTGCATACGTAATACCAAGGCAAGTTCAGCTCTCCTTCAGTAGCCCTCCGCCTTGGATCTTTGGCTCGTTATCTGAGGACTTATTTTCAAGTAGTGTTAGTTTCAACCAGTGTGGAGTATTTGTCATGCAGTGAGTGTGTGAAAACACAGAAATACAGTCTTTAGGGCCCCGCTGCATGAAATGTAGAATATCCTCAATTTTCTTTGACTCCCCTTTGGGGCCCTAATGACAGAGACAACCAGACAGAAGAGGATTAAGAAACATAATAGGGGATGCACCCATGATCTATAAAGCACATGTATGTTTTTAATATTTTTATGGATCTTAGTGCTGTTGAGGCTGTGAAAAGGAAATCTTAGATAAGGATTTGATTACACAAAACACCGATCCCTGTGTGTTCCTCTGATTTCAGTCAAGAGTAGTTCACACCTCACAGGAACTGCTAATATCTCATTGACCCATGTATTTATTGTACAGTGATGAGGTATTTCTTACTAACTATGACTTTCTGGACTGAGCAATTGATGACTCAAGAGAACAGGATTTGTAATTTCTCTGCGGGAAGCTCCAGTGAAGAGGGAGGAGATAATGTACTGAGGTTGTGGTTCCACAACAATCCAGGACCAGCCAAGTGTCGCCCCCATGGCCGTGTCCTTCTCCTCCTGCTTTTCTCTGTCTTTCCCTTGAGCTGGGCCTCTCACTCAGCCCGATCCTGTGCTGGGCATATCGGCACGTCAAGATGCTAGAAAATTATTTTCTTTTGGCTTTGGCTTGTTGGGGTGGCTTTTTGGGGTGGGGAGGTGGGTGAAATTGCATCGGGAGGTGCTAGTTCTTTATGATCCCAGTTTGGAAAGGCACTTGGATTGTGTAAAGCATCTCTTCAGGGGCTGGTTTTCTGAGATCCCATTTAAAAGGAAAGGAGGACAGTGTAGATAATCCTACAACCATTCAGATGCTGGGAGCCCCAAGTTGTGCAGCACTGAATGGGCCTGCGACTATGGCCCAAGCACACCCTGCACCTCCCGTCCATGGAAAAGTCACCCCGTTTTGGTCATTGGAGCTCTTACAGGACTTTCCTAAAGAAGCCAACTCTATTCCTCATTTCCACTGTCAGACAAAAAGGACGTTCACCTGAGAACCTGTCGCTGCGCTCTTAGATTACGGCTAGGCCAGGGCTTATCTAACTGGACACAGTATCCCTCTGAGTACGATTTTAAATTGCCTCAGGCAGACAACGTAGACCATGTTGCCACAAGGCATCAGGTACTACAATTTGAAACTGCGATGTCTAGTTAGAGGGGAAGAAACGTTTTCAAGACGCTTAGTCCTTGATTTCAAAAAGGTGTTTCTTGTCTGTTGTTTTACATTTTCTAACTCTCAGCTAAACCAGATACTCTAGATTTTTCTATTCTTCTCTCAGTTAAGGAAAGTGAGGCCTAACTTCATGCATGTTTACAATCACTATAGCCTCTATAAATTTCACAGAATCCCAGAATCGTTCAGGTTGAAAAAACCCCTTGGGATCATCGAGTCCAACCCTCAGCCCTACTCTGCAAAGTTCTCCCCTACACCACATCCCGCAACATCGCATCCAAACGACCCTTAAACACATCCAGGGATGGTGACTCCACCGCCTCCCTGGGCAGCCTATTCCACCGTCTGACCACTCTTTCTGTGAAAAATTTTGTCCTAATGTCCAGTCTGAACCTCCCCTGTTGCACTTGAAAGCCATTCCCTCTTGTTCTATCGCTAATGACCTGTGAGAAGAGACCAGCACCAACCTCTCTACAAGACGTAGTTGTAGAGAGTGATGAGGTGTCCCCTTAGCCTTCTCCTCCTCAAACTAGAGTCCCCATTCAAATGATTAAAAATTAGGTTTCCAAATAGAAAAAAACCTACATCATGACCACCTGAGGTTTATGCAAGATACTCTCCATAAAGTAGGGTAGAGAGCTGTATGACTGTATTTCTCCTAGAACGATAGAATCATTTCAGCTCGAAGGCACCCTGGAAGGTGTCTGATCCATCCCCGTGTTCTAGACAGTCACAATGAAGAAAAAGCTCCAAGGAAGAAAAACACTTTTACATTCACAGTTACAGGTGCCACCCAGATAAGTGCTGGATCCCAGTGCTACAGAAAGAAGTTTGAAGGGCTCTCCTCCCAAACCGATGATGTTCTGAGAATGACCAAAGGTCAGGTAAATGCGAAAAGGGGAAAACGCCTGAGACAAAGATAGAAATTACATCTAGGTAACAGCTGGGTGTGAGGTTGGTTTCTTCAGAAGGCAATATGAAAGTATCCTTCTTTATCAGTCTTCCTGTCACTTTGATCTTGGTCTTTACCCAATCTTTGATACTGGAAAAAGGAAGTTAAGAAAGATGAAACAGAAACTGAATGAGATATTAACTTGGAGCGAGGGTTATGTTTGTGTTTTCACAGATGCCAGTTCTCGCTGGGTTCCTGCTCGGTGTTCGGCCTGTATTGGAACCTGCCTCAGGGTGAAGGATGGGTGGTCTCACAACCAAACGCCACCGGAAGCCCTGAAAATCCGTTCTCTACGTGCTTGGTAGAAATACCTGTGGATACATGGCCGAATCCACTGCAGTTTTGGCTTAGCAAACAAAGTAATGCTACTTCTTTAGCTTTAAGTGATCTTTTAACTGATGCCGATAGTGTTAGACATGCTATGTTACAAAATAGAGCTGCCATTGATTTTTGCTTTTAGCACAAGGGCATGGATGTGAAGATCTTGAAGGAATGCCTTATCTGAATGGTTTGACTTCCTGGGAATTACAGGATGGTTAAAAGAATTGTTAAAAGGAGGAATCATTGTAATTATTGTGATTATTGTGTTTGCTATTATTTTGCCATGCTTAATTACCTGTATTGGACAATCGTTGCAAAAAGGCTTACAAGGAGTTTAGATTGCTTAAAAACAAAAAGAGGGATATGTGGGGATTCTAAAGGAGTCCCTGCGAGAAAATGGACCTGTGAGCAATCCTGCATATGAGCAAGACTGGTAAAGCCTCAGCGTCGGCAAGGACATAACCCGGAAAGAATGAAGAAGAACACAGGAAGTTAAACAACTTCAGGGTGTGGGTTTGGGCAGAGAAGGAAGTTTGTACAATGTCAATGTGGCAGTTTTCATCCAATCAGAAGAAAGAGCTTAAGGAGCTTGTGCAAAGCTAACTGTCCAGTCAGAAAGAATTATACCATGTGATTATATCATGTGATTCTCACTAGCATTATAAAAGGCTTGCTTCACCACAATAAAATTGACATTGCTTAATCATGTTGATTGTCGGCATGTCCGTATCTCCCACACCTGTGTCATTGTAGTCTTTAGTCTTTCACAGTGTTTTGTCTCCATTACTCACTGAGGTGTTATCGCCCATATATCATCCACCGTTCTGGCATTCTCACATGGCAGGCCACACCTGGGCATCTGCGTCACATCACCTCAGCATCGTTGTGTGTACTGTCAGGCTGTGTCTCTTGGTCTGGCATTAACTCTACCCTGTGTGGTACTCTTGCATCCTTAGGTCATGTTTGTGAGCATGTAGACGTGTGTGTTTGAGGTGGAGCTGCTTTGTGTGTTTGTAGCCATTCTGGATGGGGTGGAATGGTCCCAGAAGGGGATGATGATTTGTCGGTGAGCGTGGCCTGTTCGGGTGGAGATTGTGTAGGTTGGTTTTGGGGATAGGCAGTAGTTATTGGCAAGCAGGCTCTAGAGTTCCTTCTTTTGCCTTTTGCAGGTACAATAGGGCCACCGGGAATCCAGAAGCAAATGCTTCCATGAAGTTTTCCAGAGTGTACAAAATGAAGCAAAGAAGGACCGGGAGCAGTGCACAGAGGGGAACATATTCCTCTTCTTCCAACTATGAGGGCCTGCGGTGTGGAATCATATGAAGTGATTGTGATGGCTTGAGGTGCATGATGATGCAGTTGGGGTGATCTGCCACTCTGGGAGGTGATGGTTAGATAGAGTAGATATTGAATGAGTGTTAGTTTTGGAAGGCATCTATCCTTAGATGTGAGGATGTTTTTCATTTCAGGGTATATTGAATTTAGAGAAAGTTAATGTGTCTTTTAAAAATAAAGAAACTCTTGAGCAGGGGGATTTCTTTATATTCCTGACCTGGTTTATTGTCGCTTAGTCCTGGCCGCTCTGTCAGGTGATGTTCATGGCCAGCGTTTGGGTGGAGCTTAGGCTCAGGCCGTGGCGTTTGCAGGCAGGGTGATTTTTAGAGGCCTTCAGGAACCACGTTCCGAGGAGTGCCACAGCAGTGGGTCAAGGAAGTGTTGTGGGGGTCAGGTGGCCGGGTGGGTTTGCTGAGAGCAGGGGGTGGTTTGTGGGGTAGCTGAATGAGTGGTGTGTTTAGTATGTGTCTGCCTGTGCATGAGTGTTTAATGTTTTTTTTCTTGCAGGTGGAGTTGAATTTTTTGAGTAGTTAGGGGAAAAAAATAAAAACAGCCGGGGGATTCTTTTTTTTTTTCCCCAGCTGGGTTTTTTTCCCCGGTCCTGGCCACTCTGCGAGGCGACAATCATCGCCAATGTTTGGACACGGAGAGGTCTAGGGCCGGGGTTTTTGCAGGCAGGGCGATTTTGGAGGCCCCTGGGAACAGTGTTCCCGAGGAGCCATGCAGCCATGGGGTGAGGGGCATGTCGTGGTGGTCCTGTACTGGGATGGCTTTGGGAGCAGGGGGTGGTTAGTGGGGTAGCTGAATGTGTGGTGTGTTTAAAACGTGTTTGCCTGTGCATGGCTGTTTAATGTAAGGTAGGGGTTTTTCTGTTGTTGCAGGTGGAGTGTTTTGAGTAGTCAGAAAAAAAAAAAAAAAAAAAAAACAAAACAAAAACAACCCAGCTGGGGGATTTTATTTTTCACCCTGGTCCTGGCCACTCTGCAAGGTGATGATTGTTGCCAATGTTTGGATGCGGAGCAGTCTAGGGATGGAGTTTTTGGCAGGCAGGGTGATTTTTGAGGTCCTTGGGAATGGTGTTCCTGGACTCACGTATGTCATAGTAGTCTCTAAACAGTTACGAATGTGGTTAGTATGCCCTACGTACAGACATGATCCTAATGGGCATGTGTGAAATGACCATAAATGCTGAGAGGGGTAATAGTGGTAGGTAAAGCACTTGTAATGGTTTTGGGGTTTTTGAATTCCGCAAGTTTTTGTGTAGTGTAGGTTCAATAACGGTGTATTTGCTGTTGGTTCCAAGGTTTAATAAGGATGTAAAAGGTGGTTTGTAGTGTGGATTTAGTGAAGGTGTACTTGCAGTGCTTGTAAGGTTTCCAAAGTAAATAAAAGCTTTGTGCAAGGTAGGCTCAATGAAGCTGTATTTGCTCTTGGTTCTAACTTTATTAAGTAAGTAAAAGCTGTTCTGTAATGCAGTTCTAACAAAGGTGTATTTGTTGGGGTTGGCTCTTGTGTGGTTTCTCTGGATGTGTAAGTTTGTCTCTATGTGTTTGCCGTTTGTCTCTCTCGCCATGTGTCTGACTTTGTCTCTCTGATTTTGTCTCTCTGTGTCTCTCTCGGACTTGGACTTTGTGTCTGTATTTCTCTCTTTGTCTCTTTTAGTTAATTGGTAATTAGCAGTACTAGAACATGGCTGTTGCCAGGCAGTAATCATTAAAAAAAAAAACTGAACTACATTACTCCCTGGTAATTTGGCCATGTTCTACTGCTGCACCACACTTACTATTTTTATTCTTTTACTGTATAATATTAATACACCACACACCTGACACCAATGAATAAACCCCTACCCCCCCATAACACCCACCACCACACAACAACATAACATCCTCCACCTACACTCACTCCATCACAACCTATACCAATAACAACAAGTAGGTGTGGCTATGGTTAGTAGGTGGGGCTGGGGGTGGGGTTAGGATTACTGGGGTTAGGGCCAGGGGTGGGACTAGGGTTACTAGGCAGAGCTGGAGATGGGGCTACAGTCACTAGATGTGGCTGGGACTGGGTCAAGGGTTACTAGGTGGGGCTGGGGGTGGGGTTAGGGTTACTAGGCAGGGCGAGGGGTGTGGTTACGGTTAGAGGGTGGACTCAGCAGGGTTAGGGGTTACGAGTTGGGGGTAGGGCAGTTAGGGTTAGGGCAATAAGGGTTAGGCATTATGGTGATTAGAGTTGGGGTTAGGGGGTTGAGTTAGGGTTAGGGGTTAGTGTGTCAGATGAGGGCTAGGGTGTCAGGGGTGAGGGTTAGGGTTGGGGTTAGATTTACATGTTAGGGGTTAGGGTTAGGATTAGGGTTAGGGTAGGGGAAGGGGTTAGGGTTAGTGGTTAGGATTAGGGTGAGGGTTAGGGGTTATGGTTAGGGTTAGGTTTTAATGTTGGGGGTTAAGGGTTGGGGTTAGGGGTTAAGGTTATGGGTTTGGGTTAGTGTTTAGGGGTAGGGCTTAGGTGTTAGGGGTTGGGGTTGGGGGTTGGGTTAGGATTGAGGGTGAGGGTGAGTTAGGGGTAGGCTTAGGGGTTAGGGTTGGGTTAGGTTTCAGATTAGGGTTAGATTTACATGTTAGGGTTAGGGTTAAGGGAAGGTTAGGGATTAGGATTAGGGTTAGGGTAGGGGAAGGAGTTAGGGTTAGGGATTAGGGTGAGAGTTAAGGTTAGGGTTAGTGGTTAGGGGTAGGGTTTAGGTGTTAGGGCTTTGGGCTTAGAGTTTAGGGTTAGGTCTTGGGGTTAGGGTTAGGAGTTAGGGGACAGTGTTAGGGACGGGGTTGGGGGTTAGGTCTAGGTGTTGGAGGTTAGGGATAGGGTTAGGGGTTAGAGGTTAGGGTTAGGGGTTAGGGTTAGGTGTTAGGGGTTGTGGTGGTTTAGCCCCTGCCGGGGTCTGAGACCACGCGGCTGCTGCCCCTCCCCCACAAAGGGAGTGAAATACAAAGCCCCAAGACTGAAATAAGGAAAGGTTTAATACAACAATGCAATAGCAACACAACCAACAACAACAATAACAATAACAGTAATAGTGATAGCAATGAACAGAGCAAAATAGCTACCAAATACAGCAGTTTGAAGCACGATGTACAAAACCACGAGTGCACCGCGCTCCGCGCCAGGAAAATGTGACCTGCCAGGATGTGACGTCCGCATGGTATCTGAATAACCCGGCTAGAGCTCCCCCCCCCACTGCTGGGGAAACTTAACCCTATCCTGGTTAAACCAGGACAGGGGTTAAGGGTTGGTGTTAGGGGTTAGGGGTGTTAGGGTTAGGGCTGGGGGTTAAGGGTTAGGGATTAGAGTTAGGGGTTAGGGCTTGGGTTTAGAGGTTAGGTTTAGGGGTTAGGGTTATGCGTTAGGGTTATTGTTAGGGGTTAGCTCTTGGGATTAGGGGTTAGGGATAGGGGTTAGGGTTAGGGCTGGGGGTAAGGGATTAGGTTTAGGGGGTAGGGTTAGGAGTTAGTGTTAGGGGTTAGGGTTTAGGGGTAGGCATTAGGGGTTAGGGGTAGCGGGTTAGGGGTAGGGGTTGTTAGGGTTTTGGGTTTAGAGTTTAGGATTAGGGTTTAGGGGGAGGGGTTAGGTCTTAGGGTTAGCGGTTAGGGGTTTGGGGTTAGGGTAAGGGGTTAGGGGTTAGAGGTTAGGGTAAGGTTGTAGGGCTTGGGGGTTAGGGTTAGCTGTTGGGGGTTGGGGTTAGGGCTTGGGTTTAGGGCTAGTGATTAGCGGTTGGGCTTAGAGTTAGTGATTAGGGGTTGGGTTTAGGGGTTAGGGTTAGGGGTTAGGGGTTGGGGTTACTGATTAGGGGTAGGGCTTAGGGGTTGGGGTTAGTGATTAGGGGTAGGGCTTAGGGGTTGGGGTTAGTGATTAGGGGTAGGGCTTAGGGGTTAGGGTTAGTGATTAGGGGTAGGGTTTAGGGGTTGGGGTTGGGGGTAGGGTTTAGGGGTTGGGGTTGGTGTTAGTGATTAGGGGTAGGGTTTAGGGGTTGGGATTAGGGTTTAGGGGTTGGGGTTAGTGATTAGGAGTAGAGCTTAGGGGTAGGGTTTAGGGGTTGGGGTTGGTGTTAGTGATTAGGGTTAGGGTTTAGGGGTTGGGGTTAGTGATTGGGGGTAGGGCGTTGGGGTTGGGGTTGGGGGTAGGGTTAGTGATTAGGGTTTAGGGGTTAGGGCTTAGGGGTTGGGGTTAGGGTTAGTGATTAGGGTTTAGGGGTTGGGGCTTAGGGGTTGGGGCTAGGGTTGGGGCGTTGGGGCTTAGGGGTTGGGATTAGGGTTGGGACGTTGGGTCTTAGGGGTTGGGGGTTGGGGTTAGGGTTAGGGCTTGGGGTTTGGGGGTTGGGGTTAGGGTTAGTGATTAGGGGTTGGGGTTAGGGTTAGTGATTAGGGGTTAGGGCTTAGGGTTTAGGGGTTAGTTGTTGGTGTTAGGGATTGGGGTTAGGGTTATGGGTTATGGTTAGGGGTTAGGGTTATGAGTTAGTGTTTAGTGGTTAGGAGTTAGGTATTAGGGTTAAGGATTAGTGGTTAGGTCTTAGGGTTAGGGTTAGGTTTAGTGTTGGGGTTTGGGGTTATGGGTTAGGGTTAGGGGTTATGGTTAGGGTTTAGTGTTAGGGCTTGGGGTTAGTGGTTAGGGTTAGGCATTATGGTTAAGGGTTAGTGTTATGGTTAGTGTTAGGGGGTAGGACTTGAGTTAGGGGTAAAGGTTGGGGGTTAGTGTTGCAGGTTATGGGTTAGGTTTAGGGGTTAGGGGTTGGAGTTAGGGGTTATGGTTAGTGGTTCTTGGTTAGGGCTTAAGTGTTAGGGCTTTGGGCTTAGAGTTTAGGCTTAGATCTTAGGTTTACGACCTGGGGTTAGGGTTAGGGATTTGGGGCTAGGCGTAAGGATTAGGTTTTAGGTTTAGGGGTTAGGGGTCAGAGTTAGCGGTTAGGGTTAGGCGTTAGAGGTTAATGTTAGGGGTTAGGGTTTAGAGGTTAGGGTTATGGTTTAGGGTTAGGATTTACTGTTATGGTTTAAGGGTTTGGGGTTAGCAGTTAGGTTTAGGACTTGGGGTTAGGGCTTAGGGTTAGGGTTTGGGGCTAGGGTTTAGGAGTGAGGGGTTAGGGGGTTAGGGTTTGGGATTAGGGCTTGGGGTTAGGGCTTGGTCATATGTTAGGGACTAAGGGTTAGGGCTTAGTGTTAGGGTTTAGAGGTTAGGGGTTGGGGCTTGGGGGTTAGGGGTTGGGGCTTGGGGGTTAGGGGTTAGGGCTTGGGGTTTGGGGGTTAGGGTTTGGGGTTAGGGCTAGTTCTTATGGTTAAGGCTTGTGGTTAGAGACTAGATTTAGGGTTAGGGCTTGTGGTTAGGGACTAGATTTAGGTTTAGGGCTTAGTTTTAGGGGTTAGGGATTAGAGTTATTGTTATGGGTTAGCGCTTAGGGTTAGGACTTAGGTTTAAGGGTTAGGTTTAGGGGTTAGGGGTTAGGGTTATGGTTAGGGGTTAGCTTTAGGGATATGGTTAGGGATAGGTGTTAGGCTTAGGGGTTTGGGTTATAGGTTAGTGTTAGATTTAGGGTTAGGGCTTGGGGTAAAGGGTTAGGTTTCAGGGGTAGGGTTAGGGGTTAGTGTTAGAGGTTAGAAGTTAGGGTTATGGGTTAATGTTTAGGGGTTAGGAGTTAGGGCTTAGGGTTAGGGGTTATGGGTAGGGGTTAGTGGTTAGGGTTTGGGATTAGGGGTTAGGGTTAGGGTTTAGGGGATAGTGTTAGGGTTTAGGGCTTAGGGTTAGTGTTTAGGTTTAGGGGTTAGGGTTAGGCTTAGGGCTACTGTTATGGGTTAGCTTTAGGGTTAGGGTTTGGCACTAAATGTTAGGGTTTAGTTTTAGGATTCGGGGTAAGGGTTAGTGGTTAGGGATTAGGGTTAGGTGTTAGGGGTTAGGGTTAGGGGTTTAGGTTAGTGGCTATGGTTAGGGGTTAGGGTTAGCTGTTGGTGTTAGGGATTGGGGTTAGGGGTTGTGGGTTATGGTTAGGGTTTAGGGTTAGGGTTATGGGTTAGTGTAAGTGGTTAGAGTTTAGGATTTAGGGTTAGGGTTAGGTTTAGTGTTGGGGTTAGGGGTTATGGGTTAGGTTTAGGAGTTAGGGTTAGGGGTTATGGTTAGATTTTAGTGTTAGGGCTTGGGGTTAGTGGTTAGGGTTAGGTGTTAGGGCTAGGGGTTAGTGTTAGGTGTTAGCACTTGTGTTAGGGGTTAGGGTTAGGTGTTAGTGTTGCAGGTTATGGGTTGGGGTTAGGGTTAGGGGTTAGTGTTGTGGGTTAGGGTTATGTGTTGGGACTTAGGGGTTGGGGCTTAGGGTTACGGGTTAGAGTTAGGGTTATGATTAGGGATTGGGGGTAGGGGTTAGTGTTAGGGGCTGATTTAGGGCTTAGGGTTTATGTTTAGGGTTAGCGTTAGGGGTTAGGCTTAGGTTGAGAGGTTAGGGCTTGGGTTAAGTGTTAGGGGTTAGGGTTAGGTTTAGGGGTTAGGGTTAAAGTTAGTAGTTAGGTGTATGTGTTAGGGGTTAGGGTTAGTGGTTAGGACTCGGGGTTACGGGTTAGGGATAGGGGTTGGGGTTACGATTTAGGCGTTAAAATTAGGGGTTGGGGTTAGGGGGTTGGGGTTAGGGGTTAGGGTTAAGGATTAGGGATAGGGCTTGTGTTAGGGTTTAAGGTTAGGGCTTGGCGTTATGTCCTGGATTTAGAGTCAGGTCTTAGGGGCTAGTGGTTAGGGGTGAGGTCTTAGGGTTTATGATTAGAGTTTAGGGTTAGGGGTAGGGTTAGGGATTAGGGGGTTGGGGTTAAGGGTTAATGGTTAGGGGTTAGGTCTTAGGGTTAAGGGTTTGGGATAGGGGTTTGGGTTGGGGTTATGGTTAGGGTTTATGGGTTATCGCTTAGGGTTAGGGCTTAGAAGTTAGTGTTAGGGGCTAGGTCTTAGGGTTAGGGGTTTGGGTTAGTGATCGGTTATCGCTTAGGGTTAGGGGTTATCTCTTTTGGTTAGGGCTTAGGGTTAGGGGGTTAGGGTTTAGGGGTTAGGGTTAGGGCTTGGGGTTAGAATTAGGGTTTAGGGTTAGGGTTTAAGGTTAGGGCTTTGGGTAGGGCCTGGACTTAGTGTTAGGTTTTAGGGTCTAGTCGTTTGGGGTGAGGTCTTACGGTTATATTTGAGGGTTAGAGGTAGTGTTAGGCTTTAGGGGGTAGGGTTTAGGGGTTAAGGGTTAATGGTTAGGGGTTAGGGCTTAGGGTTGGGGCCTCAGGTTAGGGGTTAGAGTTAGGGGTCAGGGTTAAAGCTTTGGGTTATTGCTTAGGGTTAGGGGTTAGGGCTTAGGGTTAGCGGTTTGTGTTAGGGGTTAGGGTTAGTGGTTAGTGTTAGGGGTTATGTGTTATGGTTAGGAGTGAGTGTTAGGTTTAAGGTTAGGGCTTGGGGTTAGGGGTTAGTGTTAGGCGTTAATGTTAGGGGTTAGGGTTTAGGTATAGTTTTAGGGGTTGGGGTTAAGGGTTAGGGTTTAGGGTTAGGTGTTAAGGGTTAGGGCTTAGGTTTTAGGGCTTAGGGGTTAGGTTTTAGGGTTTAGGGGTTAGGCCTAGGGATTAGGGGTAAGGGGTTAGGGTTAGCAGTTAGGGTTAGGTTTAGGGGTTAGGGTTAGGGATATGGGGCTGGTGTTTAGGGATTAGGGCTTAGGGCTAAGAGTTATGGATTAGTGCTACGTTTTAGGGTTAGGGCTTATTGTTTAGGATTTAGGGTTTGGTCTTACAGGTTAGTTTTATGGGTTAGGCCTTAGGGTTATGACTTAGGGTTAAGCCTTAGGTTTAGGGGTTAGGGTTTAGGGTTAGGGTGTATGGCTTAGGGGTTAGGGTTTAGGGTTAGGACTTCGCGTTTAGGGCTTGGGTTTAGGATTAGCTTTTAGGGTTAGGGTTTAGGATTAGTTTTAGGGTTAGTGGTGAGCGTTATGGGTAAGTGTTTAGGGTTAGGGGTTAGGATGGTGAGAAGGTGGTTGATGGATGGTGGATTGTGGGATGGTGGATGGTGTGAAGTTGGATGGTTGATAGTGGGAAGTTGGATGTTGGATGCTGGACTGTGGGATGGTTGATGGGGGGAAGTTGCATGGTGGATGGTAGATGTTGTATTGTGGGATGGTGTCCCGATCCAATATCGGGGCAGGTTCTTAAACGATCCCAAGAGCGAGATTAAGACACAAACGAGGTCAGATGCTGTATAACCTTGTGAACTTTATTTCCCGTAACAATTAGTAATTGCGATAGGACAGAGAGAAAAGGAAAGAGAAAGTCAGAATCCCTAAGCCAGGAAACAGTAGAGATGCAGCTAATTACCGCCACCACCAGGGATCCAACGATGTTCCGTAGACTTGGCCTCGGTGCAGGTGGTGGTGCTCCAAGCTCCGCCGAGGTCCCAGCTCCAGGTAGCAGTTGTTGAAGCAGGTTGCAAAGACAGTGGCACCAAGAGACGAGTACGCAGTCCTTTAGTCCCCACGATTTCCCCGAAGAGTCCGCCCATTTCCACGGAGCTCATTGTAATATGTGCCGCCCCGTGGTCCTCCGTACGCGCATGCCCAGGTGTTCATGGTGGCTGTGCTGGCGGGGGGGCGGGGGGCGGTTGTCGACCTGCGGTCCCTTCTCCCCGCACCCAGCTTGCGCGCAGGTACAGCTTGTCAGGCACTGCCAAGGCTGTCGTTGTTCTCACTTTGAGCGGACGTCGTGGTTTTGTCGGGGACTCTGTAGCGTACTCCTTCAGAACAACAGGATGCTGGGGGTGGGAAGTGGTGGTCGCGGAGCAGCAATGTTGAGACAAACAATGTCTAACACAGTTCCTTACACCACCCCGTGGCTCAACATTGCTGCCTTCGTGGTGGCGATAAAGATAACAGTACAGAGAGAGAGAGAGAAAGACCAGAAAAGAGCAAAATACAATAACAAATGAGATTTCCAACAACTTTTCTTTCCATAAACATGTCTTTAACAATATCCTTAACAGCTATAAGCATTTTTACTAACAAACATATCATTAACAACAAATATAAACATTTTTAACTGACAAACACATAACCAATAACATCTTTTAACAGATATATCATGCTTACAACTAACCAACTTTATAAAGCCAAAGCATCTTATGAACTAATTTTAAGGCTCCGATGAATTAACAGAAGAACGTAATGGCAGTTTACATGATCGACATTTACAGGGACAAAAAAGGAGAATAAGCATAACAATTAGGATAGCGATTAAGAAAGCAAAGATTACAACGTGAATCAAAATCAAATCTGACAC
Source organism: Strix uralensis (assembly GCF_047716275.1). Taxonomy (NCBI): domain Eukaryota; kingdom Metazoa; phylum Chordata; class Aves; order Strigiformes; family Strigidae; genus Strix; species Strix uralensis. Next base: position 1,463,593 of record NC_134005.1, on the reverse strand, counting down.
ATCTTCCATCTTTGCCCGCAGTTTTAACCAAAATACCACAAAATGTTTGAGTCTCTGGCCGTCCACACCGTCCGCTGCAGTTGGGATCAGCATGCGCAGCAGGAAAAAAATTCCTTTCCCTGCCCCCTTTTCCTACTGCGCATGCATCATTAGGGCCTAGAAACTTCTTTCCCAAACTTAAAGGTAAATAAACAACACTATCTATAACAACATTAACAACATCCTAAGTAAACATATAAAAAGATAACAGTAACAGTATTGACTAACAGGTTTTTTTAACTAAACAAAGTTAAAGCGCTGTCTCAGCCAGGGCCGGGAAATGCGTCCTCGGTTCTATCCCAACCCGGACTGAGGAATGCGATCTTGGTTCCATTTCAAACTGGACCGAGGAATGAGCTCTCGGCTCTGTCTCAGACCGGACCGAGGAATGTGCCCTTGGTCCCGTCTTAGGGCGGACCGAGGAATGTGCTCTCGGCCCTTGGCGGCGGGGAGTGGAGGGAGGTGGTTGTTTACACGAGACAGCACAACTACAAGACGGTTTACAAGGACACTTACCGGACGAAAACATACAAAACGCAAGAGTAAATACAGCAATAGCCAACAAAGTAAGAGCCAGAAAATCAAGTATTAAAAGGGCATACATTCTGATTATTATCACCAACTGCGATGCCGGAGAGTAAAAGGTGGTCGGGCTGGCCTGAGCCGGGGATCTGCCAAAATGGACGCCCCCAGCCCAGAGCGCATGTGCTGTTTAGGCCTAAAAATGTCTATCCTAAGCTTAAAATTTAAATGATTGATACAGCTACAGGCTTTGGTTGGCGAACGATACGAATCTGCTTTACACCATCAGGTGTGACAGTAGATATAAATTGCATGTTAGAAACAACATGTTGGATTAACTGAATAAAGCAAGGAAGAATAACACACGGCAAAAACATCAGGGCGGCAAATGCTCATATGAGATAAAATAGAAGTTGCTTTACCCATGGTGCTCCGGGTAGCCAAGACCATAGATCACCACTCCAACCATTCCATGTTTGAATGGTGACATGAGCTAGTTTCCTAATATCTGTGGTCAGTTGAAGGACTACTTCACCTACATCGGCTATTTCCAGACAACAATTAGAAACATTAAGTTTTCCACATACTCCTCCCTCTTCAGCTAATAGGTAGTCTAAAACCATACGATGTTGAAGGATTGCAGTGCGCATCTGTTGAGAGTGTTGAGTTAAAAGGTCTATAGCATTAGCAGTTTTATTAGTAATAATTTCTAGGACTGCTTGTAGTCGAATTATACGGTTCAAATTATAAATTGGTTCTCTTGCCCCTGATATCGGTTCATTGGGGTTCCAAGTGGCAGGCCCATAATGCTCAATAATTCTTTTAGGGGGCCACTCATTTTCCCCCCACTTTTGAGTTCCACCTATTTTAAACTCAACAGATCGCTGGTTGCGGACAATCCTTTTGTTCCCTAACTTATCATATAATTTTATTCCCAACTGAGGTAGTGGGTTGTTATACCACCCTGTGACTGGAGTGGTGGCCTACAGTAGGGGTCATAATAATCAAAGCCTGGGGATAAAGCCCATTCACAAACACTTTCCCCGACTCGTACTCCTCTCTCTTTTTGTCCATTTAAGGCAACAAATACCTTTTCCAGGAAAGTGGAGTTGCCAGGGATCAGCATCCTCAGTCCAGTATGGACTGTATTGAAATTGCTGACCCACCATTCTCGGTTAGCACTTAGAGAGCCAGAGCTTCCTCCGGAACCAAGGGAGAGGAGAACGGTCTCCCAAAACAGTTTCAACGATGGTACACAACACATCCTACAAATATTAATAAGGCAACAGACATCAATACTATACAAAGGGTCAAAATCCACATAAGGATCCCCCGTCGTGACTCAGTATATCGTTCTCCGGGGGAGGTTTGACCTGCGAGAGAAAAGGAAAGAAAAATCTTCTCGGTTCCTTTTGAGAACCGGAAGTGAGTTATAATCAGGAAGATGGAATAATCCACCTTGTATTAATTTTGTGCTCCTTTCTATAAGCATCTTTGGCCTTCCAGGTGTACTTATTAAGGGGTGTGTCCAACACCAGTGGCACTGTGCCCACTGTAGGAAGTGCGACCAAGATAGGTTGTCCTGGAAAATGAGATGGATTGCTGGGGGTGGAGGTGTAACACCTGCGAGCTGTCCTCCAGGCCGGGCAGGAGGCAACTGACCTCGCCATCCTCTTTAGGGACCTGGAGACCTTGTGCAGTGACACCTGCCAGTTCTGCACAAGTTGTTCTAATTTTTGGGTTGTGAGTCCATCCATCAAGTCATGGGGAACACCTTTCTGAAGCCCTAGTTGCCACAGTCCCTGTCGAGTTAGGGGCCTCTCTCTCCCAAAATTCTGAAATCGAGGTGATCCCAAGCCTTGGCCCTTCCTCATGGATGACTGTCACCCACTAATTTGCTCTGCAGCCCGTATGACCCTGGTTTCAGTTCTTTGGGACGATCCACCAACGGGGCCATATTTTCTCCCAAAATTAATCAATTCCTGGGCTACCTCTCCCCATGTCCATACTTTCCTCCCTGGCTGTCGGTGGTCAGGAGTCACTATCCCCTCAAGACTGGCCATCATTCTTTCTACATTAGAACTATTTTGAATTTTTCCTTGTAACTGAATGCCAATGGGTTTCAGGGAGTCAGGAAGTCCTCGTATCAGGGGAGTCATCCTCTCTGGGTCCACAGGCATCATCATCGGGGAGCCTTGGTTAGGCTTGAGCTCCCGATCATACATCATCTGCAGACAGGCGGCCTTCTGCACACTTTCCACTAACTGATCCACCGTTCCTGTTATGGCAAGGGGATCCCCCCTCTCCAAGGGGTTCAGCCCTCCAGCCCAGTACGCAACTCTCTGAGTCAATGACCATGGGGCTCGGCGGTCGCCGGTCCTTAAAAACACACCCGGACCCCAATATCCTTCTGCTTCTTTCTCTGACAACAATATTCTATCCCCTCCTGACAAAGACACTCTCCACACATACTCTGTCTCTGATTCCTTTGCAGTCCTTGCAAAATCTTTTTTCAACTTTGCCAATTCGGTTGATGTAAATGGGACTTCTTTGGTGATAACCTGAGGACGGTTATCTCTATCGTCCTCGTACACATACTCTGTTTTAACCAGCGGATACATATGGGGGGGGGCTTTTTACAGTTTCTTTTGCCTTTTGCAAATCCCCTTGGGGACAAATTTGCCGTATCCCCTTCTCCAGAAGTTTCACCTCTGCCTTCGCCAGTGTATCCGTCTTCCTCAAAAGTTGCTCCCTCAATTCATCCTTTAATATTATATTTTGTTTCCTCTCCTTCTCTAGAAATTCTTTGGTTTCTTTCAATTGTTCCTGCAGGGTCTGTATGACCCTCTGCAGGGAGTCTATTACCATATCAGTTTGATACGACTTCTGCTTTTTCTCTTCCACCGCAGCTGCCAGACTGGCACCCAGGACTGCACATATAAAACCTTTGCCCTTGCCAGACCTGACTTTTGCATCTTTCTGTAGGGCAACAATCCTATCAGTAACAGCCTGTAAGTTGTACCAATTCCCTCGGGCCCAATCCATTCCAGGCACCGAAGGTCTTGATTTATGTTTCTCTAACAATTTAAACAAAGTTTCCTTCCCTGTTTTGGGTACTTCCTCTTTTGAGGGGTTTTCTAAAGCAGTACTCATTTTTCTTCAAAGCAAGACAACAACTCCTCAGTTACAGAATATTACACAATGTCAAATTTCCCCTGTTCACTCTCAGGAGGCCAAATCTGAATTTAACACAAAAGCAATGCAAAGGGGATTATCGTCCTGAGAGGGCCACACCTGGGTATGCAAGTACCCCCTGTTCAGTCTCAGGAGGTCACAACTTACTGTAACACAAAGGGAGTTATTTCATCCTGAGAAGTTTGCATCTAACACAGCAAGATAGTACAGCACTCTCGTCTCAAGGGATCCTGTCTGTGACGCCAATTTAAAATGTCCCGATCCAATATCGGGGCGGGTTCTTAAACGATCCCAAGAGCGAGATTAAGACACAAACGAGGTCAAATGCTGTATAACCTTGTGAGCTTTATTTCCCGTAACAATTAGTAATAGCGATAGGACAGAGAGAAAAGGAAAGAGAAAGTCAGAATCCCTAAGCCAGAAAACGGTAGAGATGCAGCTAATTACCGCCACCACCAGGGATCCAACGATGTTGCGTAGACTCGGCCTCGGTGCAGGTGGTGGTGCTCCAAGCTCCGCCGAGGTCCCAGCTCCAGGTAACAGGTGTCGAAGCAGGTTGCAAAGACGGTGGCACCAAGAGAGGCGTACGCAGTCCTTTAGTCCCCACGATTTCCCCGAAGAGTCCGCCCATTTCCACGGAGCTCATTGTAATATGTGCCGCCCCGTGGTCCTCCATACGCGCATGCCCAGGTGTTCTGGCGGGGGGGGTCGACCTGCAGTGCCTTCAGCCTTTGCACGTCTTCCTCGTCCCGCACCCAGCTCGCGCGCAGGTACAGCTTGGCAGGCACTGCCAAGGCTGTCATTGTTCTCACTTTGAGCGGATGTCGTGGTTTTTTCGGGGACTCTGTAGCGTACTCCTTCAGAACAACAGGATGCTGGGGGTGGGAAGTGGTGGTCGCGGAGCAGCAATGTTGAGACAAACAATGTCTAACACAGTTCCTTACAGTTAGGGTAAGGGGTTAGGGTTAGGGGTTTAGGTTAGTGGCTATGGTTAGGGGTTAGGGTTAGCTGTTGGTGTTAGGGATTAGGGTTAGGGGTTTAGGTTAGTGGCCATGGTTAGGGGTTAGGGTTAGCTGTTGGTGTTAGGGATTGGGGTTAGGGGTTGTGGGTTATGGTTAGGGCTTAGGGTTAGGGTTATGGGTTAGTGTAAGTGGTTAGAGTTTAGAATTTAGGGTTAGGGTTAGGTTTAGTGTTGGGGTTAGGGGTTATGGGTTAGGCTTAGGGGTTAGGGTTAGGGGTTATGGTTAGGTTTTAGTGTTAGGGCTTGGGGTTAGTGGTTAGGGTTAGGCGTTAGGGTTAGGGGCTAGTGTTATGGCTAATGTTAGGTGTTAGGACTTGTGTTAGGGGTTAGGCTTAGGTGTTAGTGTTGCATGTTATGGGTTGGGGGTAGGGTTAGGGGTTAGTGTTGTGGGTTAGGGTTATGTGTTGGGGCTTAAGGGTTGGGACTTAGGGTTACGGGTTAGGGTTATGATTAGGGATTGGGGGTAGGGGTTAGTGTTAGGGGCTGATTTAGGGCTTAGGGGTTATGTTTAGGGTTAGCGTTAGGGGTTAGGGTTAGGTTGAGAGGTTAGGTCTTGGGTTATGTGTTATGCTTGGATTTTAGGGTTAAGTGTTAGGGGTTAGGGTTAGGTTTAGGGGTTAGGGTTAAGGTTAGTAGTTAGGTGTATGTGTTAGGGGTTAGGGTTAGTAGTTAGGACATGGGGTTACGGGTTAGGGATAGGGGTTGGGGTTAGGATTTATGTGTTAAAGTTAGGGGTTAGGGTTAGGGGGTTGAGGTTAGGGGTTTGGGTTAAGGATTAGGGTTAGGGCTTAGGGATAGGGCTTGTGTTAGGGTTTAAGTTTAGGGCTTGGCGTTATGTCCTGAACCTAGAGACAGGTCTTAGGGGGTAGTGGTTAGGGGTGAGGTCTTATGGTTAGGGTTTATGATTAGACCTTAGGGTTAGGGGTAGGGTTAGGGATTAGGGGGTTGGGTTTTAGGGTTAGGGCTTAGGGTTAAGGGTTCGGGATAGGGGTTTGGGTTGGGGTTATGGTTAGGGTTTATGGGGTATCGCTTAGGGTTAGGGCTTAGAGGTTAGTGTTAGGGGCTAGGTCTTAGGGTTAGGGGTTTGGGTTAGTGATCGGTTATCGCTTAGGGTTAGGGGTTATCTCTTTTGGTTAGGGTTTAGGGTTAGGGTTAGGACGTAGTGTTAGGGTTATTGTTAGGGCTTGGGGTTAGAGTTAGGCTTTAGGGGTTAGGGTTAGGGGGTTAGGGTTTAGGGGTTAGGGGTTGTAAGGAACTGTATTAGACATTGTTTGTCTCTACATTGCTGCTCCGAGACCACCACTTCCCGCCTTGACATCCTGTTGTTCTAGAGGAGTACGCTACGAAGGAGACACAGAGCCCCGACAAAAAACCACGACATCCGCCCGAAGCGAGAACAACAGCAGCCTCGGCCGTGCCTGCCGTGCTGTAACAAGCTAGGTGCGAGACAAGGAGGACTTGACACCCCCCTCCCCAGCACGACCACCATGGACACCTGGGCAAGACCACGGGGTGGCACCTATTACAATGAGTTCTGTGGAAACGGGTGGACCTTTCGTGGAAACAGCGAAAACTGGGGCTATAAAAGGGTCGCGTACTCCTCTCCAGGGTACCCTGGTCTTCGGCACCTGTTACTTGGACCTGAGACCCCGGCGGCGATTGAAGCTCCTCCACCTACATCACGGCTGAGCCGACGGAACATCGCTGGATCCCTGGTGGTGGCGGTAACTAGTTGCACCTCTACCGTTTTTCTGGCTTAGGGATTCTGACTTTCTCTTTCCTTTCCCCTCTGTCCTATCGCTGTTATCAGTTGTTACAGAAAATAAAGTTCACAAGATTGTACAGCATCTGACCTCGTTTGTGTCTTAGTCTCGCTCTTGGGATCGTTTAAGAACCCACCCCGGTATTGGATCGGGACATTTTAAATTGGCGTCACGGACAGGATCCCTTGAGGCGAGAGTGTTGTACTTTCTTACTGTGTTGGATTTAAGCGTCTCAGGACGACTTTACCCACTTTGTGTTACAATAAGTTGTGACCTCCTGAGGCTGAATAGGGGAAATTGTGGACAGAGAGGCTGTATTTGGATTAGGATTAGGTGCGACCTCCTGAGACTGGACAGGGGAAGTCTCTATGTCAAAGTGTGACCCTCTCAGGACGCATATCCCCTTTTTAGTTGGAAAGAGAAAATTGATGGGAACCTTGCCGGCAGTCGATGTTTGTGATGAGGTGCTCTTGCGGGGCGAAGGAATAGATAAGTTATATGATCTTTTGGAGGCGCACCGGTCTCGTCCCTCGGTCCAGGGACTTGATTGGGCGAGAAAACATTGGTTCCAGGTGCAGAGTCTGGTGGATAGAATCAGGGTGTTACAAAAGGAAGCTAAAGTTAAGAAGGGAAAAGGAAAATCTATAATTTGTGCAGTACTAGGAGCGAGTCTAGTAGCTGCGATGGAAGAGAAAAAAGAGAAGTCTCGCCAAGATGACATTGTCATAGACTCCCTGCAGTCGGCCATACAAAGCCTGCAGAATCAATTGAGAGAAGCCAAAGAAGTAATAGAGGAGCAAAAGGAGCAAATCATGATACTGAAAAGTGAGTTGAGGGAACAACTTTTGGCAGAGACAGACACACTGGCGGAGGCACAAGTGAAGCTTTTAGAGAAAGGAATACGTCAAATTTACCCACAAGGGGATCTGCAGAAGGCAAAGGAAACCGTAGAAAGTCTTCCCCATATGTATCCTTTGGTCAAAACAGAATATATGTATGAGGACGATAGTGATAATCGTCCTCAAGTAATTACCAGAGAAGTCCCATTTACATCAACCGAATTGGCAAAGTTGAAAAAAGATTTTGCAAGGACTGCAAAGGAATCAGAGACGGAATATGTGTGGAGAGTGTCTTTGTCAGGAGGGGATAGAATATTGTTGTCAGAGAAAGAAGCAGAAGGATATTGGGGTCCGGGTGTGTTTTTAACTACCGGTGACCACCGAGCCCCATGGTCATTAACTCAGAGAGTCGCGTATTGGGCTGGAGGGCTGAACCCCTTGGAGAGGGGGGATCCCCTTGCCATAACAGGTACAGTGGATCAGCTAGTAGAAAGTGTGCAGAAGGCAGCCTGTCTGCAGATGATGTATGATCAGGAGCTCAAGCCTAAGCAGGGCTCCCCGATGATGATGCCTGTGGACCCAGAGAGGATGACTCCCCTGATACAAGGACTTCCTGACTCCCTAAAACCCATTGGCATTCAGTTACAAGGAAAAATTCAAAATAGTTCCAATGTAGAGAGAATGACGGCCAGTCTTGAGGGGATAGTGACTCCTGACCACCGACAGCCAGGGAGGAAAGTATGGACATGGGGAGAGGTGGCCCAAGAACTAATTAATTTTGGGAGAAAGTATGGCCCCGTCAGCAGGTCGTCGCAAAGGATAGAAACCAGGATTTTACGGGCTGCAGAGAAAATTATCGGTCGACAATCATCTATGAAGAAGGGCCAAGGCCTGGGATCACCCCGATTTCAGAACTCTGGGAGAGAGAGACCCCTAACTCGACAGGGACTGTGGCAACTAGGGCTTCAGAAAGGTGTTCCCCGTGACTTGATGGATGGGCTTACCACGAAAAAATTAGAGCAACTTGTGTACAACTGGTCAGGACAAAAGGTCCCTTCCAGACCAACCCCAAGTGCCCCACCAATAGTGAGCGATCCACCCCTGATAGACCTTGGGGAGGAACCGACTGGAGAAAAGAAGGTGGCGGGAAACTAGACCCTCCGCCCCCTCAAGGTGAGGGGGGAGGCGGAGGATGGATGTTTATTAGACAACTCACCTGCAACCCGAAAGGGGACTTACTCATAACTGTTGCTGTAGGACCAAGGAAAAGACTAGTAACCTTTTTGATTGATACTGGGGCACAAATTACCGCGCTAACGCGGACCGAAGCAGAACAATGTGGAATTCCGATTCCCTCGAAAAATTTAATTGTCCTAAATGCCCTGGGAAAAACACAGTCAGTACCTATGACTCCGGTGACGCTGTGGTTACCAGGAGAAGAAAGCCCTGTCAACACCATGGTAGCCATAGGAGCTTTCCAGATGAATCTTCTAGGTATAGATGTTTTGAAAGGTAGGCAGTGGCGAGACACCCAGGGAAACTCATGGTCATTTGGTGTCTCCCAGATCAGGCAGTTGGCCGGAATACCAGACACAGAAGTGCGTTTATTGCAAGCGGCACCTACCCTGCCACCCTCCAAATTGACAAATGTGAAACCCTACCCACTACCTCTAGGAGCAAGGGAGGGAATCACACCAGTTCTGGAGGATTTGAAAAAGCAAGGTATTGTGGTCCCCACTCACTCTCCCTTCAATTCACCAGCATGGCCGGTCCAAAAGCCAAACGGCAAATGGAGATTGACAATAGATTACAGGAGACTGAATGCCAATACAGGTCCACTCACATCTGCTGTACCAAACATTGCTGAATTGATAGCAACCATTCAGGAACAATCCCACCCTGTCATGGCAACAATTGATGTTAAAGATATGTTTTTTATGGTCCCCTTACAACCTGAGGACCAGGAGCGCTTTGCCTTTACCTGGGAGGGACAACAATATACTTTTACGCGACTCCCTCAAGGATACAAGCACTCCCCCACGCTGGCTCACCATGCTCTAGCGCAAGAGTTAGAAACAATTCCCAGAAAAGCAGAGGTAAAGATTTATCAGTACATAGATGATGTACTCATAGGAGGGAGTCAAGTAGAAGAAGTTGAAGAAACTCAAAAGGATATTATTGCCCATTTAGAAAACATAGGATTGACAATCCCACCTGAGAAAATACAGACCCCCTCCAGTGAGGTAAAATTTTTAGGAATCTGGTGGAAGGGAGGCATGACGTGCATCCCACCGGAGACTCTCTCCTCTCTCGATCAGATCAAGATACCAGAGTCAAAGAAAGACTTACAGCATGCACTGGGGTCGCTTGTGTTTTGGAGGAAACACATACCTGATTTTTCAATTATTGCCAGGCCCTTGTATGATTTACTGAGAAAAAGAGCCCAGTGGGAGTGGACTCAGGTCCACGATGAGGCTTTACAGTTGTTGGTGTTTGAAGCGACTGCCTACCAGGCCCTGGGTCCAATTCACCCAACAGACCCGGTCCAGATTGAATGGGGGTTCGCCAAGACCGGATTGTCCATCCATTTGTGGCAAAAGGGTCCAGAAGGTCCATTTAGGCCCATTGGGTTTTATTCTCGTAGCTTTAAAGATGCTGAGAAAAGATATACAACTTGGGAAAAAGGTTTATTTGTGGTTAGCCTAGCTCTGAGAGAAGCCGAACGTACCATTCGGCAACAACCTTTAGTTCTCAGAGGCCCATTTAAAGTGATCAAAGCTGTTTTGGCAGGAACTCCACCCCCTGACGGGGTGGCTCAGAGAGCCTCTGTGCGAAAATGGTATGCACAAATAGAGCACTACTGTGAAATCTTTTCTGTAACCGAAGGAGCCCCGAAAGTGCTAAATATACAAGATGAGGTAAACCCAGATAAGGAAAAATCCGAGCTTTTGTCAGTAATACAAGTAGCTCCTCCATTTTCTGGACAATTGCAAAACGTCTGGTTTACAGATGCCTCATCAAAACGGGAGGGGAAGATTTGGAAATACCGAGCTGTGGCACTTCAGGTAGACACCAAGGAACAGATCATTACTGAAGGAGAAGGTAGCGCACAAGTAGGAGAACTAATTGCTGTGTGGAGCGTTTTCCAACATGAGGCTCAATCCGCTTCTTCTGTCTATATCTATACTGACTCTTATGCTGTATTCAAAGGTTGCACTGAATGGCTTCCTTTCTGGGAACAAAATGGATGGGAGGTCAACAGAATACCTGTGTGGCAAAAGGAAAAATGGCAGGATATCCTTACCATTGCCAGACAAGGGAAATTTGCAGTAGCATGGGTAGCATCCCACCAGCAGGATAACACCCCAGTAAGCCGCTGGAATGCTGAGGCGGATGAGCTAGCCCGACTGGCTCCCCTACAAAGCTCCCAAATAGCAGAGGATTGGGAAAGTCTGTTGGAATGGCTACATGTAAAGCGGAAACATTCAGGAATTAAGGACCTCTATTGTGAGGCACAAGCCCGAGGGTGGCCAGTGACCCGGGAAGAATGTAAAACTTGTATATCTTCCTGTGAGCAATGCCGTGTCCGGTTGGACAGACATCCCCTGGAGAGTGACCCTCTGCACTTAAGAGAGGGAAAAGGCCTATGGGAGGCCTGGCAGATTGATTACATCGGTCCCTTTCGAAAATCAGAAGGAAAGCATTATATACCGGTAGGTGTAGAGATAGTATCCGGACTAGTGCAAGCTAAAGCATGTGCCAAAGCAACAGGAGAAAATACAATAAAAGCACTGAAAGAATGGTTTGGAATCTTCCCCAAGCCACACTCAATCCAATCGGATAATGGCTCACATTTTACAGCCAAAGTGGTCCAAGAGTGGGCAGCCCAGGAGGGAATTTCGTGGGTGTTTCATACTCCTTACTATCCACAAGCAAACGGAATTGTGGAAAGAACAAATGGTCTACTAAAACGCTTCCTCAAACCGCATAAGCCAGGATGGGCTGAGCGCGTGTGGGACGCAGTGACCAGCGTCAACAGTCGCTGGGGAGTAAATGGATGCCCGAAGATCACGGCATTCTGTCCAAAACCTCCAACAATTATACCAGCCCCTCATGGTCCTGATCACCCTAGCAACCCATCCCACTTTCCAAGACAACCTGTCCTAGTCGAACTCCCTACAGTGGGCAAAGTGCCACTGGTGTTGGACGCGCCCCTTAACAAATATACCTGGAAGGCAAAAGATGCCTGTGGGAAAATCCATAAGATTCACACGAGATGGATTGTCCCCTCCTTCTAACCCGAGAAGCGAATTTGTTTTTGTTTCACTTTCAGGAGGAAGCAAGCGACACAGACGCAGCTACAGAGGGAGTGAAGCAGGCGCAGACTTTGGTGTAATCTGATTATGATGTGTATGTTGATTTTTGTTGCGTTATATTGGGGACTTACCTATGAAGCTGAAGGGAAGCCAATTCCCCCACCTTTACCCAACCCACATGACCCCCTTGAGGATAATGAATTTGTTTCGTTAGCAAAGACTGTAAGTCAAACCTTTAATCTAAGCCACTGTTGGGTTTGTGGAGGACCCCTAGGATTATCAAGCTGGCCGTGGGTTTCTATACCGCTCTCCCCATGTCAGATTGTAAGTAACTATAGCGACATTGCAAATACCACCTGGGATGATAGTGGAACTTGGCCAGTCCAATTCCCAAATAAGGGCAAATTTTGCTTAAATCGCACTCAGAAAGGAGGAGTTGATGTAGGGGAGAGTAAGTGTCAATGGACACTCACACACAAATTGATTAACAAAGATAGGGGCATTTATGTATGGTTGTGGCTCAACGAACAAGGACGCAGCAAAGGATTCAAGGGGTTTTGGTCAAACAAAAATGAAACAGAACATGCTTAATTGCCGGGAAACAACTTTTTCAATCAAACTTGTGAATGGAAAAACGACACTGGGTCTTGGTACTGTACCATCCGAATAAACAATCATCTAAATGAGGTTTTCAGCCCTCTGGGAGATAGAAACACAACCTATTTTCAAACCCCAAGGACTGCACAGGGACCTTTTGCCAAAGGTACCAAAGCCAAAAAGGGTCATTATTGGATATGTGGACATACTGCCTACAAACAACTGCCAGCAAACTGGTCGGGAATTTGCTATGTAGGAATCATCCGACCCCTGTTTTTCCTCCTTCCTGAGGCAGACGGCCCTCAACTGGGAATAAGACTATATGACAAGTTAGGGAACAAAAAGATTGACCGCAATAAGCGATCTGTTGAGTTTGAAATAGGTGGAACTCAAAAGTGGGGGGAAAATGAGTGGCCCCCTGAAAGAATTATTAAGCATTATGGGCCTGCCACTTGGAACCCCAATGAACCGATATCAGGGGCAAGAGAGCCAATTTATAATTTGAACCGTATAATTCGACTACAAGCAGTTCTAGAAATTATTACTAATAAAACTGCTAATGCTATAGACCTTTTAACTCAACAATCTCAACAGATGCGCACTGCAATCCTTCAACATCGTATGGTTTTAGACTACCTGTTAGCTGAAGAGGGAGGAGTATGTGGAAAACTAAATGTTTCTAATTGTTGTCTGGAAATAGCCGATGTAGGTGAAGTAGTCCTTCAGCTAACCACAGACATTAGGAAACTAGCTCATGTCCCCGTTCAAACATGGAATGGTTGGAGCGGTGATCTATGGTCTTGGCTACCCGGAGCACCATGGGTAAAGCAGCTTCTATTTTATCTCATATGTGCATTTGCCGCTTTGATGTTTTTGCCGTGTGTTATTCCTTGCTTTATTCAGTTAATCCAACGTGTTGTCTCTAACATGCAATTTATATCTACTGTCTCATCTGATGGTGTAAAGCAGATTCGTATTGTTCGCCAACCAAAGCCTGTAGCTGTACCAATCATTTAACTTGTAAACTTAGGATAGACGCTTTCAGGCCTAAACCGCACATGCGTTCTGGGCTGGGGGCGCCCATTTTGGCGGATTCCCGGCTCAGGCAAGTCTGACCACCAGTTATCCTTCGGCATTATAGCTTGTGATAATAATCAGAATGTATGCCCTTTTAATACTTGATTTTCTGGCTCTTACTTTGTTGGCTACTGCTGTATTTACCCTTGCGTTTTGTATGTTTTCGTCCGGTAAGTGTCCATGTAAACCCTCTTGTAGTTGTGCTGTCTCATGTAAACAACCATCTCCCTCCCCTCCCCGCCGCCAAGGACCGAGAGCACATTTCTCGGTCCGCCCTAAGACGGGACCAAGGGCACATTCCTCGGTCCGGTCTGAGACAGAGCCGAGAGCTCATTCCTCGGTCCAGTTCGAAATGGAACCAAGATCGCATTCCTCGGTCCGGGTTGGGATAGAACCGAGGACGCATTCCCCGGTCCTGGCTGAGACAGCGCTTTAACTTTGTTTAGTTGAAAACCTGTTAGTCAATATTATTATTGTTATCTTTTTATAAGTTTATTTAGGAGGTTGTTAATGTTGTTATAGATAGTGTTGTGTATTTACTTTTAAGTTTGAGAAAGAAGTTTCTAGGCCCTAATGACGCATGCGCAGTGGGAAAAAGGGGGCAGGGAGAGGAATTTTTTCCTGCTGCGCATGCTGATCCCAACTGCAGCGGACGGTGTGGACGGCCAGAGACTCGAACTTTTTGTGGTATTTTAGTTAAAACTGCGGGCAAAGATGGAAGATGTGTCGGATTTGATTTTGATTCACGTTGTAATCTTTGCTTTTTTAATTGCTATCCTAATTGTTATGCTTATTCTCCTTTTTTGTCCCTGTAAATGTCAATTATGTAAACTGCCATTACGTTCTTCTGTTAATTCTTTGGAACCTTAAAGTTAGTATATAAGATGCTTTTGCTTTATCAAACTGGTTAATAGTATGCATGATATACCTGTTATAGAATGTTATTGGTTATATGCCTGTTAGTTAAGAATGCTTGCTTTACAAAATTGGTTAGTAGTAAGCATGATGCTTCTGTTGGAAGACGTTATCGGTTATATGCCTGTCAGCTAAAAAATGTTTATATTTGTTGTTAATATAGTTGTTAGTAAAAATGCTCACAGCTGTTAAGGATATTGTTAAAGACATGTTTATGGAAAGGAAAATTTGCTGGAAATCTTGTTATCAGTTGTTGCATTTTTGCGCTTTTCTGGTCTCTCTCTCTCTTTCTGTACTGTTATCTTTAACGCCACCACGAAGACAGCAATGTCGAGCCACGGGGTGGTGTAAGGAACTGTATTAGACATTGTTTGTCTCTACATTGCTGCTCCGAGACCACCACTTCCCGCCTTGACATCCTGTTGTTCTAGAGGAGTACGCTACGAAGGAGACACAGAGCCCCGACAAAAAACCACGACATCCGCCCGAAGCGAGAACAACAGCAGCCTCGGCCGTGCCTGCCGTGCTGTA